>NC_029772.3:74624424-74658384 GCF_000817695.3 Arachis duranensis | reverse complement strand
GGCTGGGATTATTTATCCTATTTCTGATAGCCCCTGGGTGAGCCCTGTCCAAGTTGTCCCCAAAAAGGGAGGCATGACAGTTATTCATAATGAAAAAAATGAACTGGTTCCTACAAGAACAGTCACAGGGTGGCGTATGTGTATTGACTACAGAAGGCTCAATACAGCCACCAAAAAGGATCATTTTCCTTTACCATTCATAGACCAAATGCTAGAAAGATTAGCTGGTCATGATTATTACTGCTTTTTGGATGGCTTTAGGTTACAACCAAATTGCAGTAGATCCTCAAGACCAAGAGAAAACAGCATTTACTTGCCCTTCTGGCGTGTTTGCCTACAAGAGGATGCCTTTTGGTCTGTGTAATGCTCCTGCAACCTTTCAGAGATGCATGCTATCCATCTTCTCTGATATGGTGGAGAAATTCCTGGAAGTCTTCCTGGATGACTTCTCAGTATATGGAGGCTCATTCAGCTCCTGTCTTAACCACCTAGCACTTGTCCTGAAAAGATGCCAAGAGACTAACCTGGTTTTAAACTGGGAGAAATGTCACTTTATGGTGACTGAAGGAATTGTCCTTGGGCACAAAATTTCAAGCAAGGGAATAGAGGTGGATAAGGCAAAGGTAGAGGTAATTGAAAAATTACCACCAGACCCTGAAAGCTAAGCTGGTCACAGCACCAGTCATCTCTGCACTAGACTGGACATTGCCATTCGAACTAATATGTGATGCCAGTGACCATGCCATTAGTGCAGTGTTGGGATAGAGGCATAACAAGCTTCTGCATGTCATTTATTATGCCAGCCATGTTCTAAATGATGCACAGAAGAATTACACAACCACAGAAAAAGAGTTACTTGCAGTGGTCTATGCCATTGACAAGTTTAGATCCTATCTAGTGGGATCAAAGGTGATTGTGTACACTGACCATGCTGCTCTTAAGTACTTACTCACAAAGCAGGATTCAAAACCCAGGCTCATAAGATGGGTGTTGCTTCTGCAAGAGTTTGATATAGAAATAAGAGACAGAAAAGGGACGGAGAACCAAGTAGCTGATCATCTGTCCCGAATAGAACCAGTAGCTGGGGCGTCCATCCAAGAAATAGTTAGATTAGGAATTTCATTTAAATTGTAATTTGTTTTCAATTTCAATTTCATTTTCATTTTGTAAAGCCTATAAAAAGGCATCAGTTTCATTTCATTAGGAAGGCTGGCTCTGCTAGAGAGCAATAGGAGTAGCAGTAGGATAGAATAGAAAGCTCTTTTTGATACACTTTTTATTTTTCTGCACTTTCTACACTTGAGTTACATTGAATTCAGTTTGTGCAAATTTCAATTTCTACAATCCTCTACTCCAATTTCCTTTTCTGCAATTTTACCTTTTTGTTATGTTCATGATTCAATCTGATTTACTCTTTCTGCAATTTAATTTTCTGCAATTGATCTGAGTTGTAATTTACTGCCTTCATTTAATTTTCCAGCACCCAGCCCTCTTTACATTTGCTGCAATCTACATTTCTTGTTCTTTAATATTCTGTCAATTTACTTCCTGCAAGTTAGATCTTCTGCAATTTACTTTTCTTGTTCTTTAAGTTTCTGTCCAATTTACTTTCGGCACTTTAAATTTCTTGTAATTTACTTTCTGCTGTATCAATTATCACTCAATATTATTAGCTTGACTAAACTAATCACTCACTAAAGTTGCTTGATCCATCAATCCATGTGGGATTGACCTCACTTTTGTGAGTTATTACTATTTGATGCGACCCGGTACACTTGCCGGTGAGTTTGTGTGGAAATCTAATTTTCACCCGTCACATATCATTATACATCATGAATTCATCCATTAATCACAACATATATATAACATCATAGCACTTCCTTATTCATCATCGTCCACTTAACCTCTTTTTTCACCAACAAGTTATCTTCTTCAACAGTCCTAATCATACTATGTTACCCGAAATACACCTATTAGGCTTTAAACAAGAATTACAAAGGTTTTGAAAGTTAAAGGAATGGTTTAAAATGCAAAAATTCATGTTTTAGAAAAACAGGGGGTCTACATATGCAGCCCCTGCTTGCGTACGCAGGAAGCAATTTTGGACACTCTCGCGTACGCGTCACTGCTTCGAGTACAAGAGCTCCTCAAACCGAGTGATATTCCTGTGTCGCGTGCCATATGACCGCGCACGCAACCGTGAAAGATCCCCACTTCCGCGTACGCGTTACATTGCCACGTACGTGGGACCTCTAGACAGTGCCTAAGGAAAAATGACATGTCAGCTAAGTTATAACTATATCAGTTGCACAGACAAACAATGCATACAAGAAAAATCATCTCAGTTATGTCCAGAATTCTTGTTTTGCACACCAAACTTCGGACATGCATAACTTTTTCGTTTTAAAACATTTTTCATTTGTTTTTTGAACGGTGTAAACCTTTCAAACCAAATTTTCATTCTAGATAGATTTGAAATAAAATCTAAGGTTCGGAGGCCAAGTTATGGCTCGTCGAAGTTGGTCAAAAATCAAAGATTTCATTAAAATGTCAAACCTCAACTTTCGAAACATTTAAATCCCAACCCCTTTAAAACTTAGCAAATCTTACCATAATGGCTCCAAACCAACCTCAATTATATCACAACACTTCTCAATATGCTAATTCACTATCTCCATCAAGTTTTCAATCCAATATTTCAAGTTCAAAACAACATTCGAATATACACCATTATCATTATTTATCAATCTCATATACAAGATTAAACATCACAAACATCATAGTATCAACCGCAACCTCAAATTGCCAACCCTTATACATAGCCACCAATCTCAATCATCAACATCATAAATAATTAATCTTATCCTACGGTTAACTAACCTAAGTTTTCACGACACATTATATTTTAATTACAAGAAATTGAAACCATACCTTGGCTGATTCCTCGTTAATGCCTGGAACACCTCACAATTTAGCATTTTTCAAGCTTCCAAGACTCAAAAACCACACCAAATAGCCCTCTAGCCCCCAAAGTTCAATCCAAGCTCCACATTCTTAATCTTGACTCCAACCAACAATAAATGTTCAATCTAACATCACAATTATCACCACAATCAATATAAAGTTCACTAATTTCACATTCCACAAAGGGTTTGAAGGTTTTTACCTGACCCACAGCTTAAGTGAGCTAGACCCGACAATTCTCGCAAGTTAATTCGAATCTAAAACACCAAACCAACAAAATCTCAACATATACTCTCATAATTCCGAAAATTAAGGGCTAGAGCAGCTGGGTCAAAAATGAGGCTTACCTATGAAATTGTTTTGATGGATTCATAGAACCTGACGCGGTGGTCGCGTAGCCGCAAACAATGCAGCGATCGGAGCTCCGGATTGAAAGTTATCTTGATTTGAAATCAAGCTTAGGTTTTGATAATCTCCTTCCTCCTCCCCTTTTCTTTGTGCAACGTGAATAGCTTATGAGGGAGGAAGAGGATGCTGAGTTCATTTTGTTTAATGAAGCTTGGGTTGGGTCATGGGCTCGGTTCGGGCCCAGTTCAATCTATTCAACGTGTATGGTCTAATTTTAGGCCGAATTCTTTAAAATTAGTATCAAAATTCATGTTTTACTTAATTCTACCACATGAAATTATAAAATTCTATTTTCTAATTTTTTGGATTAATATTAATTTATTGACTAATTATTTGTTAATTATGCGGGGTTTACAACAAGAACACTAAATTTTGTACCTCTGTCTTTTATGTCTTTTATGTCTTGTTTTTAGTGTCTTTTCTTATCTTGTTTTCATAAATAAACGCAGCATAGAGACGAAGAAGTTAGACCTGGTGAAGAAGATAAACAACGCATCGCGAAGAACGATAGGACGACGGTGGTAAAAATGGTTGCGACAATAAAAGCTAGGATTTGTCACCTCTTTTCTTTCTTTGCAAAAGAGAAGAGCACTTGGTTCTAATTTTTTACGTGAGTAAAGAATTTAAAAAAATTTTTAGAGGAATATTTTTAAATTTTCATTTTTTTAAAAATGCCAAAACAATACCGTTTTGAAATAATTTGTTAGATTTCGATTCGGTTTAAAGAATTCGAACAGTTTATTTATTTTTTATTGGTTTTTATAATTGGCAAATCTTTTACCAAATCAAATAAAAAATATCATTGGTTTTTAATTGGACCAGCCTTTTAAAACATTAGTAGATATTATAACAAATTCGAAATAAATTAGTATTTTTTTTAATTTTTAGTATAATTATCACGGATAATTGTCTAATCTATTAATTATGTAACATTTTAAAAATAAATGAAAATAAAAATTAAACAATTTAAATTATTTATTTATTTTTTATTTTTTCTTTCCTCCTCGTACACATATTTTCATTTCCATCGCAGCTAACGCCTAGCGCACTGATAACTCTAAATAATGAAACGAGTAAAAACGAAAAATGTTTATAAAATTATTTTATTTTATTTTATTTTCGTTCGTTGGATATTCTACAAATGGATAATTTGGTAACCTCACGTTTTGTTTGTGGTGCTAATTTGGCATCTTAAGCTTCAATTCAACTCAACAGTGTGAGAGAACACATTAACCATAGTAGCACCAATGCAGTAACGCTGCACAGAAAAACCAAAGTGCGGTGAAGATTCTTATGCTAAGTTTCCAATCATCAATGGCTGCATGTTCAAGCCATCACTCTCACTAGCGTAGCTTAGCTTAGGTTACTTTTGCAACCGAAAGAGAAAGAAGAAGAAAAATAGGGGGGGAATGCAATTGGCGTGTGCTTCGGAGAGAAACGGTTATGGAAGTGGCAGAGAAGACAGCACCACAAGCTCCTTTCAGTCTCGGAGCCACACTTACGCACTCTTAAAGCAGCAGATGGAGGTAGCTGCTAAATCTGAGGTGATGATCTTTTTGGAAATTGCCAAAATGTTTATTGTACCAGCAGGTTTTCTTTGTTTATTTTCTGTTCAGTTTTTTATGATTAATTAAGCTTTTTTTTCCCCCGAAAAATTCATTGGCGTATGTAGGATTACAAAGAAGCCGCTAGGATTCGAGACTCACTCAAGCTGTTTGAGGAGGAGGAGCCTGTTTTGCGTTTAAGGAGATTGCTCAAGGAAGCCATTGCTGATGAGAGATTCAAGGTCTTTATTCTTATTTTTCTTCTTTCAATCATTTCATTTATTGTGCCTAACTAACTTTTCGTACTAAGCTAGTTAACTACTCTTCAAGCTGTACATATATTCACGGTTAGTTGCTGACTGACTAACCACTAGGGAGGAAAATAACTAACTTCCTGTGTGAAGCTAACTAACTGAACTGACAAGAGGTTTTGGGGGCATTTTCTGTTCTGTGATTTCGATAGGTAAAGCTCTCAGGTAACAGTTGGTCTTGGAGTGGAGTACTTGACTGTAGGATCCTTGTTTAGGTTGGTTAAATTTCTGGTTCAACTGGAAAATGTTTAAATAGGAAGCTTGCCCATTTCATAGTTTGAATTAGAGACATTAATGGGATATAACTGCATATCAATGTTTCGACATACATTCTGAGACTGAGACTGAGAGACAGAGATTAGGAGATAGAGACTGAAGGACAAACTAAATTAAGTCTCTGTATTGTGTTTGATATAAAATGTACTGGATTGAGTTATGTCTAACTATCATATTTGGCTTAAGATAAATATAAAGATTGAGGGGTAGATTTAGAATTTGAGAAGTTAAATGAGAGTCTTTTTTTTTTAATATTATTAAAGTTTAGTCTCCAGTTCCAGAAATTTTGGTCCCCTCTGTTCCCCACTTTCTGGAGGTACTAAAGAGACTGAACTTTTGTGTCTGGGACTCAGGTTTTAGTTCAAGTCTCTAACTACCAAATATAATATTGAGTCCCAGTTCCTCAGTTTCATTCCAATCTCTGGAAATAAACACTACCTAATAGTTTCTCGTTGTTTTGGTTTGATTTACTGTTGGTATAATTAGTTGTATACTATTACTGATCATGGGCCGCACATTATTATTAGAATTCAGCTTTTTAAGTAGTATGGTATATGAGTAGGCTTGATAATCTTGCAGAAGAAAGCTTGATTGCATGCATGTATGCTTGAGTTCTGCTTGGTTATTCCATGAATACTGTCTTCAAAATCAGTAACTATTTGTTATAAAGCCAGCCAGTAAGCAAACAAAATTTCGAGCAGTTATGCTTCTATGCTCAAGCTGATAGTAGCTCACTAGCACCATCTGACTTGAAATTTAATTGTCCTATTCTTCTCAAGTTGAATTTTCTTTCAAAGTTTGTTGGACTATAAGATTGGTACCCTTATCCTTCATCTTCTATTGTGAATTGACAAAACTTGGCCTCTTTCAAGTGTTTGTGCTGTTACGCATATTTTCTTAAAAATATGCATTCTGACGGACTCTCCCTTTTTCACAGGATGCAGCCAAATACCGTGATGAACTAAAAAGCATTGCCCCACATTCATTTTTAAAATGTTCAAGTGATGCTACAACATTGGTATGACCGCTACATTCAGTTAAATACTAATCTTCATATTTTAAATTATTCGATCTTGACGTAATCTTATATCTAAACCGAGTTAAATGTGACTTCCCTTTTTAAAACAGTGTTTAGATTTGATAGCCTTGGTTAAACTATTAGTTTAATATAATTTCAAACATGGAAATGTCGATTCAGCTCTTGCAAAAATGTTCCAAATTTCTTTTTCTTTTTCTTTTTCTTTTTCTTCTTCTTTTCTTCTCTTGTAGAAACTGTTAAACTTGTAATTTCTGGGAGTAAATGCCTTTAGCGCTTTATCTAATCTGGGACATCACTTACTAGGACACAAGGGAATTCTGAACACTTGACATATATTTCAACTTGTTCAGGGAATCAGGGTTCAAGTTAGGAGTATATATATAGAGGGAAGAAGTCAACCTTCGAAGGGGCTATACTTCTTTGCATATAGAATAAGAATCTCCAATAACTCAGACCAACCTGTTCAACTTCTTAGAAGGCATTGGATTATAACAGATGGTAATGGGAAAATGGAAAATGTCTGGTGAGCTTATTATCTTTTGCTTTTCTATTTTGTTGTATTATGCTTTCTAGGTGTTTCTTTTTCCTTTTGAATCCATGGTGTTTCCAGTTCAACATAACTTCTATGCTTTGTTTTTTAAATATCACAGGGGGAGTGGTGTTGTAGGTGAACAGCCAACAATACTTCCCGGGACTAGTTTTGAATACTCTTCAGCATGCCCATTGAACACACCAAATGGTAGAATGGTAAGAAATGCTTTTCTTTCAATTTTATTTATTTCATTAGTTTGGGCAATTCTTTGTTCTCTAATGATGCAATAACTAGTAACTACCACTCTTTGGAATATCTATAATTTTATAGAAACACTATCATTTAGAAATTGAGGAAGTAGTAGTAATATAACCACAGTCCACAACGAAGGATAGAAGCATAAAATTTCTTCCCTTTATTTATATATTCCTGGAAAATTATTAATCATTTTGCTTCAATAAAATAAATTGTCTACTCGAAGTATATACATGACATAGTTTTTCTGCTAATTCCCCATTGTTTTAAACTCATTGTTATAGTTGTTTATTTGATTCAAGATTGATTCTGAATTTCAAGCATTTGCATATATGCCTCCGCATCAGTCCCACATAATAAAACCATATTATACCTTAAATCTTGTCATTTTGGATTTTTATAATGCAGGAAGGTGACTTTGAGATGATACACATTGATAAAGTAGGCTCAAGATCGTTTAACGTGGCCATTGCCCCTTTTTCTCTGTCACTCCTTGGAGATGATGAAGGCAATTCTGTTTGAGACAGAATTGCAATACCACTTTCTGAGGTTTTTGTGTCGAATTAGCGCCGAAATGTGATCAAGGATTAAAAGCAGTCAAAATTCATATTTGCATTATTATTTAAGAGTAAATTTTTGCCACTGTTGCGAAACTGACGATCAACAAATATTTTTCCATGCATATGTACATAATGATGTGAAGAATTTGGGGATTTATACTATAGATAGTTCAAAGTTCCAACTCTGCTATTTCCAATCACTATTTCATTTTATCTCAATGTATGCAGAGGGCGGCGAAATTACACTATATTCTGTGTTATTTGTTGACCGAGGTTTGCATTTTTCTTCTCGACAATTATTTGAAGTGGTTGTAATGAAAATGGAGAAAAGCAAACAATGTTATCACCTTTTGAGGGATCATCTCACTATATGGATATGTTTTGGATGTGAGCAACCATGGGCCAATATCTATCCACTTTCAGCATTGTATCTGCGCGCCAGGAGTGGATAATTTCTGATCGATAGTGTGTATGTTGGGAAGGTAATAAGATTTATAGCACAGAGAAATATTGAGTGTGAAAGACTATTTTTTATTTTCAAATGTTCAAATGATTGAATGGTTACATATATATACTACACAGAGGGCACAACTCATCAAATCTTTATAGAGCTTATTTGGAATGTTAGGAATTAGAATTCACTCAAGAGTCGAATTCTTTTTCTTGTTTTAAAAAAATAAAAAATGAATGATTTGAATTCTTTCGAGAATTCCAATTTTCATTTTTTCTTCGTTTATAAATCAGACTAAAAGGGGCTCTATTAATATATTATAGTCATTCCAAATCATGGAATTAAGTTTTAAATAGAAATGAATTCATTTTTTAATAGAAATAGAATTCTTTTTTATGTTAAATGATTTCCAAACAAACTCATAAAGATATTTATAGATCCTAAAAGAATGAAAGTAACTAACAAATTGATGAGTCATCATCTTCTAAAAGCATATTAGTACTAAGGAGAAAGACAAAAATAACAAAATGAAAGATGAATGAGTAATTATATTGATTGGCCTTTTATGTTCTCTCATCTCTAAGTGATGGACTTTTTTTTCATTGTGCTCCAATATGTCCTCGCAAGCTGGAGGATGATATATTTTGAAAATACCTAGCTTGAACAAGTTTTTCCGAAATGACTGAGAAGAGAGAGGTTTAGTGAAAATATCGGTAAGTTGATTAGATGAAGAGACGGGAAGAAGTTTCATGCCATCAGCTTGAGCCTTTTGATGGACTGGGTGACAATCAAATTCATAGTGATTGGTTTGTTCATGGAAAACGAGAATTACAGCAATGTGGAGTGCACTTTGATTGTCACAATATAGCACGGGGTTTGGCCGCATGATACATTCAAAACCTTAAGTAGATTTAAGATCCATTAGAGTTCACAAGTTGTGTTGGCGAGTGCACGATATTCGACATCAGTTGATGAATGAGCTACTGTTGATTGCATTTTAGTTTTTCAGAAAATTAAGAAATCACTCAAAAAAAAAAAAGAAACCAGTTAATGAGCTTCTTGTGTTTGGGCAACCAGCTCAATTGGAGTCTGATGAGAGAACTTTTGCGTGGTCTAGAATTCAGAATAAATTTCCGTTGCAAGTATAACTTCTAAACCAACAAAAGTCCTTTCATACAAACGTTTTGGTTATCACAAGTAACAAACCCCTAAATAAATTGATAACCGAAGTATTTAAACCTCAGGTCGTCTTCTCAAGGAATTGCAGGGAGGTATGTTCTTATTATTGGTTATGAGTTTGTAATTTGGGGGTTTTGAGAATGAGGAACAAATAAAATAAATGACAAGTAAAATAAATAAATGACTATAAAATAAACTCTTGGCAAGGTGTGAGAAATTGGAAGGCCTATCCTAGTTATCCTTATCAATGATGACGAAAATTGAATCTTGACTCCACTTAGTTAACCTCTGCTGTTGCAAAGGAAGGTCAAGTGGCTAATTAGTTTGATCTTCAAATCCTAGTTAATTCCTAGCAAAAGATTGGGATTATAGAAGTTCAAGCTAATTAGTAAAGATAGCGGTTATCGATCACGTTGAGTTTGATAACTCAAGAGTTACTGATTTCCTAACCAAAGCCAAGAATGTGGAAAGCTGAATTGAAATCATAAATATGAAAACATTTCAATAATGTATAATCCTAACATGAAAAGTTCATAAGCCAATTGGGCAACATAAATCAAATACCAATAAAAGCATTAAAGTATCTGAAAATAAGAGATAAATATAAAGTAAAGGAAATATTGAACCTGATGAAGAGTTGAAATAAATCCAAATTTCTAAAAATCCTAATTTCTAAATCCTAAGAGAGAGGAGAGAGCCTCTCTCTCTAAAAACTACATCTAAACTACCAATGATGAATTATGAAAAGCATGATTATGAATGAATGGATTCCCCACTTTATAGCCTCTAATATGTGTTTTCTGGGCTGCAAACTGGGTCGAAAACAGCCCAGAAATCGCTGGAGAAGAAATCTGCCACGCTGATTTTCGTAACTGCGACGCGTCCGCGTAGATGACGCGTTCGCGTCGCCTAGTGTCAGGGCAACTATGGCATATTATATATCAAATCGAAGCCCCGGACGTTAGCTTTCCAACGCAACTAAAACCGCGTCGTTTGGACCTCTGTAGCTCAAGTTATGACCGTTTTAGTGCGAGAGGGTCAGGCTGACAGCTTTGCAGTTCCTTCAATTTCTTGTATTCCTTCCGCTTTTGCATGCTTCCTTTCCATCCTCCAAGCCATTCCTGCCCTATAATCCCTGAAATCACTGAACACACATATCACGGCATCTAATGGCAATAAGAGAGGATTAATATTAGCAAATATAAGACCAAAGAAGCATGTTTCAATCATAGCACAAATTCCGGAAGGAAAACGTAAAACATGCGATTAGTATGAATAAATGGGTAAAGAGTTGATAAAAACCACTCAATTGAGCACAAGATGAACCATGAAATAGTGGTTTATCAACCTCCCCACACTTAAACATTAGCATGTCCTCATGCTAAGCTCAAGAGAACTAAAAGAGTGAAGGGGAATGGTAGAATGTTTGAAATGCAACCTATCTATATGAATGCAACTACATGCAAAAATGATTCTACCTTCTTGGTTAATAATTCAAATTCCACTAATTCAAATCATATAAAATAAAGACAAGTAAACTTGTAAGAAGATAGCTCATGAAAGCAGGGAACATAGAATTAAGCACTGAACCCTCACTGGTAGTGTATATCACTCTAGTCTCTCTAGTGTATAGGGTAATCACTCTACTCTTCCCTAGTCATGCTTTCTAAATATTGTTCTTCATCTAACCAATCAACAAATAATTAATGTACCAATGCACACATCATGAGGTCTTTTCAAGGTTATAATGGGGCCAAAGCAAGGGTGAGGATATATGTATGGCTAAGTGATCTATAAATTGAATCTTTGAGTAACCTGAGCTATCACCTAACATACATACATTCTATATAACTTCTAAAATCATGCCTAGCTACCCATAATTCCCACTTTTGTATAATTCTCATACTCATGTACCAATTTTTGCAAGCATGTAAATACACTAAATATTGGACATATAGAATGGAACAAAGCAGAGATTGCAATTATAGAGAAGAAAACACACAAGAATAAAAATTTATGGTTAAATAATGTAACCATATAAATAAGCTCAAAATCTCACAGGTTGTGTGTTCTTTGGCTCAAAAACTATGTTCCAAATACAACTTCAAACAAGTGTAACAAAAAATTTTATTCAAATTAGTGAAATGCTATAAAAAGTTTCTTGCAAAAGAAATTATTACTTTAACCAAGTGGTAAAATATGCAAAAATCAAACAAATATGCAAATACAACAACTAATCTACAAAGAAAATTTAAACATTGGTGTTTAGATAAGAAGGTACTAACCCATGGAGATCGGTATCGACCTGGTATCGACCTCCCCACACTTAAAGATTGCACTGTCCTCGGTGCATGCTAAGATGTGCAGGTGGACGGGTTGTTCCAACTGATGCTTTTCTCCAAAGATTGTGCAGATGGACTTGTCTTCTCTCCCCATGTAAACGTCTTCCGCTTCCCTTCCGGGTGGCCATCCTGAAAGAAAATAGGGAAGAAAAGTAACCCAGAAATAAAGATAAGAAAATAAATGAAGTATTGTTGGGTTAATGCCAAATGATAAGGGTTTCATTTACATGGAAGCTTCAACATGTACGTGAGAAAACAATAGAAGCCATAGCATGCCAGTGGGACAAAATGTACAACAATGGGGAAGAGAGTGGGTAATGAAAGACAATGTAAGTTTATGCCAATGTAAAAGGAATACAGGTATAAAAGATTGACATCGACAGAAAATGAACATTACCCAACATTGTAAAACAAGTCACTAAGCATCAAAATGACACCAGAAAAGATGTAACAGTTAAATAAGAAAATCAACACCAAAGGAAAAAGAAAAGAAAAATATGCACTAAATTAAAATGCAATGAATGAAATATGCAAATAAATTAAGTAAAATAAAATGAAAGATAAGAAGAATGAGAGGGGAAAGAAGTGAGTAAGAAAGGAGGGAGGGAAAAATTAGGATTGGGAAGAAAGGATAAGATATTTGGCAAATTAGGATAAGCTGTGCGGCGCAAGCGACGCGGACGCGTGGGGCACGCGGTCGCGTGACTTACGCTTTAAGTTAATCGACGCGGTCGCGTCGGTCATGCGGTCGCGTGACACATGTTATGCTTCTGGCGCGAGTGCAGCCTCGCGCCTGCACAACTCTGTTCAAATTGTTTTATTTGCCAAATTTGGGGTGACGCGATCGCGTGGGGCATGCGATCGCGTGAGTGGGCTTTAGAAGGGAATGATGCGGACGCGTGAGCCATGCGTCCGCGTAGGTAGAATTGTGCGTTCAGCACCAATCCAGCACCACTCTCGCACAATAATTCGTTGTGCACCCTTTTTACGTCGAAAATCAGGGCATGCGGCCGCGTGGGTCACGCGGTCGCGTGGGAGGCCAATATTCCCATGTGACGCGGAAGCGTCGGCGACGCGGTCGCGTGGGTCGATTTGTGCCACTGGCACGCCTCCAGCCACGGTCCAGCGTGACTTTCTGTTCAATTCTTTTCTTCCTAACGCACTAGTGACGTGGACGCGTCAGCGACGCTGCCACGTTGCGTGCGTGTTTTCCCTTTTTTTATGCAGTATGCAGAGTGCAATGCTTAATATGAATGCTATGCATGATTCCAGGTTCAATAAAAACTCAAAAGCAGACTAAAATTTAACTGAAAAAAGAACGGTCATACCATGGTGGGTTGTCTCCTACCTAGCACTTTTAGTTAAAGTCCTTAAGTTGGACATTTGGTGAGCTCCTTGTCATGGTGGTTTATGCTTGTACTGATCCAGGAATCTCCACCAATGTTTGCAAATCCAATATCCTTCGGGATCCCAAATCTTGTTTCTACACCCGTCTTCAAGTTGATTATCATGATTCCATCCAGGTGGTTCAGCTTTAGAATTCTCACTGAAGCGTCCAAACAACTTCCTAGACCCATTCAATTGAGCTCTATACCAACCTTTGCATTTAAATTTTGAGCTTCCAACCATAATGAACCTTGCAGGACAGATCTTACCACTGACCATCTTTTTCTTACTCTTAATGCCACAAAGAGTTCTAAGTTGGCCATCCGTCTCCAGTAGCTCGTGTTCAAGTGGAATTAGAAAGCTAAGGGATATGAATTTTACCCACTTGAATGTTGTGAAGGATGATGGCAACTTAGGGGGAGGTGTTTCTAATGAACGTGCAAGCTCCACTCCCTTGTGCTCTTCTTCGACATCTTCCACCTCTTTGTAATTTTCAATATCAACCTCTTCCTTTTGGTGAATTTCTTCCAATTTAATCTCTTCTTCATTGTTCACCAAGGGCATGGGAGGTTGTGCCTCTTCTTCTTGAATCTCCATCTCTTGATTAACCTCTTCCAAGTCTTCTATTATGACATGCCTTGGAGGTTGTACACCCTCCTTAATAACAAATTCAAACTCCTTAGAAGAGGGTTCTGTGACTCGAGGTTCCAGTAGAGGTTCTGCAACTCCTAAATCTTCAACCACGTCGCATTAGATTGTCCACGTGAAGCCATGGGGGTTCCTTGAGTGTCCAAACGTCTGGAAGGTAATTGATTTATTGCTTGCTCCAATTGATGAAGGGTTGCATGAAATTGATCTACTGTTTCCTTGAAATGACCCCTTGACTCTTGTTCCTCTTTGATGATTACCTTTCCATGACAACTCCCTTCAAATACTCCTTCATCTTCAAGGGTCTCTCCTACCTTCACCTTTAGTGCCTCCTCTAGCTCCTTATGAAGTATGGGTTCGCGAAGACGATCTTCTCTCTCTTGTTCCATATCAATAGCATCATTGGGATCATCTTGCTCTTGGATTGATGGATGTGGGTGCTCTTCCATGGATGGTGGTGATGGAATGGGTGGATCATTATGTGGTTGAAAAGGAAGTGCACTAGAGCTTGAGGGTTGATTGTTGAAGGTATTTGGTGG
The DNA here is from genome assembly GCF_000817695.3 of Arachis duranensis. NCBI lineage: Eukaryota > Viridiplantae > Streptophyta > Magnoliopsida > Fabales > Fabaceae > Arachis > Arachis duranensis. Next base: position 74,643,950 of record NC_029772.3, on the reverse strand, counting down.
TCCGATTCGGGCGGCGAGAGCTTGTATAGTAGAGTTTAGATCGGTAAATGCTTTCTCCATGGAGGTTTGGGGTGGATAGGAAGGTTCATTTGTTGGGAGAAGGGGTTCATGGTAGGAAGGTGGTTCATCTTGATAATAATAAGGAGATGGTGTATATTGAGGTGGTGGTTCTGTGTATGGTTCATTTGGCTTATAAGGTTGTTGGTATGGTGGGTACGGGTTAGGATCGTATGAGGGTGTTTGGTGGTAAGGGGCTTGTGAGTATGGTGGTCCAAAGCTATGTTGAGGAGGGGGTTCATAGGCGTATGGAGGTGGTTGTTGCCATGAGGGTTGATTAAATCCTTTTGGCTCTGTCCATCTTTGATTGTTCCAACCTTGATGCCTGTTCTCATTGTAATTTCTTCTTCCTGCAACATAATTGTAACCAGACTCATAGCCAAATGGGTGAGAGTTCATAGTAGTGAGAGAAAATAAAAATAGAAACTAACAAAAAGAAAGTATTTTGAAAAAGATATAATTTTTGAAATTTTTTTTGAAAAAATATTTACAATAACCAATAATAAGGCACACGTTTGCAATTTCCCAACAACGGCGCCATTTTGATGAGAGAACTTTTGCGTGGTCTAGAATTCAGAATAAATTTCCGTTGCAAGTATAGCTTCTAAACCAACAAAAGTCCTTTCATACAAACATTTTGATTGTCACAAGTAACAAACCCCTAAATAAATTGATAACCGAAGTATTTAAACCTCGGGTCGTCTTCTCAAGGAATTGCAGGGAGGTATGTTCTTACTATTGGTTATGAGTTTGTAATTTGGGGGTTTTGAGAATGAGGAACAAATAAAATAAATGACAAGTAAAATAAACTCTTGGCAAGGTGTGAGAAATTGGAAGGCCTATCCTAGTTATCCTTATCAATGATGACAAAAATTGAATCTTGACTCCACTTAGTTAACCTCTGCTGTTGCAAAGGAAGGTCAAGTGGCTAATTAGTTTGATCTTCAAATCCTAGTTAATTCCTAGGAAAAGATTGGGATTATAGAAGTTCAAGCTAATTAGTAAAGATAGCGATTATCGATCATGTTGAGTTTGATAACTCAAGAGTTACTGATTTTCTAACCAAAGCCAAGAATGTGGAAAACTGAATTGAAATCATAAATCTGAAAACATCTCAATAATGTATAATCCTAACATGAAAAGTTCATAAGCCAATTGGGCAACATAAATCAAATACCAATAAAAGCATTAAAGTATCTGAAAATAAGAGATAAATATAAAGTAAAGGAAATATTCAATCTGATGAAGAGTTGAAATAAATCCAAATTTCTAAAAATCCTAATTTCTAAATCCTAAGAGAGAGGAGAGAGCCTCCCTCTCTAAAAACTACATCTAAACTACCAATTATGAATTATGAAAAGCATGATTATGAATAAATGGATTCTCCCACTTTATAGCCTCTAATCTGTGTTTTCTGGGCCACAAACTGGGTCGAAAACAGCCCAGAAGTTGCTGGAGAAGAAATCTGCCACGCTGATTTTCGTAACTGGGACGCGTCCGCGTGGATGACGCGTTCGCGTTGGCTAGCGTCAGGGCAACTATGGCATATTATATATTAAATCGAAGCCCCGGACGTTAGCTTTCAAACGCAACTGGAACCGCATCGTTTGGACCTCTGTGGCTCAAGTTATGACCGTTTTAGTGCGAGAGGGTCAGGCTGACAGCTTTGCAGTTCCTTCAATTTCTTGTATTCCTTCCACTTTTGCATGCTTCCTTTCCATCCTCCAAGCCATTCCTATCCTATAATCCCTGAAATCACTGAACACACATATCACGGCATCTAATGGCAATAAGAGAGGATTAATATTAGCAAATATAATACCAAAGAAGCATGTTTTCAATCATAGCACAAATTCCGGAAGGAAAACGTAAAACATGCGATTAATATGAATAAATGGGTAAATAGTTGATAAAAATCACTCAATTGAGCACAAGATGAACCATGAAATAGTGGTTTATCAGAGTCGCTAAAAACCAGATAACTGTAGAGCAAAAGTTCTAAGAAAGAAAATACAATGTCCTGGGCTGTTCTTTAAGTAACGAAGCACCCTGATGGTAGCACAATAGTGAGTGTGAGTTGGAGAGGCTGTAAAATGACTTAATTGTTGGGTTGCATAAGTGATGTCAAGCCGAGCTGTTGTAAGATAAAGAAGATGACCAACAAGACAACGGTATACAGTAGGATCAGGAAGCAAAGGACCACTATCTTGGGATACTCTGGTGGCATTATCCATGAGTGATGGAGCAGGCTTAGCCCCTAGTAAGCCTCAATCAGTCAATAAATCCAAGCAATAATTGTATTGAGAAAGGGATATCCCTTAGGCAGAATGGGCAACTTATTCCCAAAACATATTTCAAGATGCCCAAGCCTTTAATTTTGAAGTGATTATCCAAAATTCTTTTAATGGAGGGCATATCATAAACAGAGTTACCAGTTAATACAATGTCATCAACATAAACTAGCAAAATCCAAATCTCAGAACCAACTATCTTAACGAACAAGCTATAATAAAAAATTGCCTGTTGATACCCACAAGATGAAAGAAGATTAAACATTGTCATGGTCAAGAAGAAGAGAGACTCGATGGTAAAGCCATATACACTTCTTCGGATAATTCACCGTGCAAAAAGGCGTTGTTCACATCCATTTATTGAATTGGCCAGCTCTGATTGAGGCAAGTGCCGAACTATTCGCATAGTTGCTGGCTTAACCACTGGTGAAAAAGGCTCAAGGAAATTGACACCCTCTATTTGTGTAAAGCCTTTTGCCACCAAATGGGCTTTATACCATTCGACAGATCCGTCATGGCGCCGTTTAATCTGGTAGACACATTTACAACCAATTGAATTTACCTTACGAGGACAGTCCACCGAATTACAGGTTCGATTCAATTGTAATGCTTTAATCTCAGCCCTCATGGCGTTATGCCAATGTGAAAATGTATTAGCCTTTGAAAAGGACTTGGGCTAAAAAGAATGCAAAGACAGAATAAATTTGCGACGGCACTCAGAGAGAGATGAACGGGAAATACAGATTGAAGGGGATACCGACATCGAGAAGTGCTTGATGTGGGTGAAATGAGAGAAACATTGCAAAGGTAATTAGCCAATTGAGTTGGGATCAGATTTGCCGTACAGTGTGACAGGATTTTAAGGAAGAGGAAAATTGGTGGATGATGCGTGAGCATCTTATCTATCTTTTCCTAGTGAATTTGCATCTAAATTGTTGAGTTTAATTTAGAATTAATTATATTTTAGCCACTATGGATGCTATTTTGAGTTTTGTGCAATTTTATTTATTTTAGGCAGCATTCGGAGGGATTTGATGAAGTTTCTGCAGAGAAAAAGAAGAAACCAAAGAGATGACCAGCGAAGACCGACACGGAGGCATGGCTCACGCGACCGCACGGAATGGAGAAATCGCAACGACGCGATCGCGTGCCTGACGCAAACGCGTGGACTGGAATCTGCACAAATGACGCGAACGCATGGACGACGCGGACGCGTCACATGCACAATTTGCAAAAATACAAATGACGCTGGGGGTGATTTCTGGGCTGTTTTAACCCACTTTCCAGCCCAGAAAACACAGATTAGAAGCTGCAGAATGGACAAAGCAAGTGGTCCCCACCCATCAACTGAAAATCTCTCACCCATCAGCTGAAGATCTGTTAATTAATTCGAATTTAAATTCAAATTTTATCTTTTAGGAAAAGATATTATTTTTATTTTTAGATAATTAGATTTTAAATTAATTAGGATTAGTTATAAAAAGTGGAGACTTCTCTTCTATTAGGGAGAGGACATTACATTATTGGGATTCCATTAGGGAATTCTATACAAATTTACATTCTACATTCCATGAGCAACTAAACCTCCACTGTTAAGGTTAGGAGCTCTGTCTATTTGTATGGATTGATTTTATTACTTTTTCTATTTTAATTTATGTTTTGGATTTATATTTAAGAATTGTTTTCGTTCTTTATCTTATGAATTTGGGTGGAATGGAAGTATGACCCTCTTTCTATTTGAGTTCTTCTATAACTTGGAAAAGCTCTATAATTGAACAACAGCTTGAAAACATATTCTCCTAAATTCTAATTAACTGGATTTAACGGGATACGTGACATATAATCCTTTTATTTTTGGGTAATTAGAGTTTTTGTGGCATGAAAACTGAAAATTGATTTTTACCCTCTAATTGGAATTAATTGACCAAGGAATTGGCAGTCGATGAATTTTAGAGGAGACTAGAAAGGTCTAAGGAATTAGGGTCTAGTCACATTTAGTTTGCCATCAATTAAATCCTACCTAATTAAAATAGTTAGTAAGAAAAGTTAATCCGGAAAAATAGATAACTCTAAAGCCTTAACTGTTTATCCATATTTTATTCCCAATTTATTTAATTGTCTATACTTTTGATATTTTGAATTCGAACTTAAACCTTTTGAAGATCTCAAAACCCTTTTCTGCTTGCCCAACTAAGCCAATCAATCAATTATTGTTGCTTGATCCATCAATCCTCGTGGGATCGACCCTTACTCACGTAAGGTATTACTTGGTACGACCCAGTGCACTTGCCGGTTAGTAAGTGTGGGTTACAAAATTCCGCACCAAGTTTTTGGCGCCGTTGCCGGGGATTGATAGTGATTAACAACTATTAATTGTTTGATTGTTTAGATTAGGCATTTAATTTTAAATTTTATTTAAATAGTATTTTTCAAAAAAAAAATTAAAAATTTTTCCTTGTTTTCCGTTTTTTTCGTTTGAAAACCCCCGCCCCGTTTTATTTAGTTATTTTCTTCTGTTAAATTTTTTTAAAAAACAAAAACCTCGTCAATTTTTTTTATTTTATTTCTCTTTTTATTTTCATTTTTTTTGTTGTTTTGTTTTACCCTATTCGTTTTCTTTCATTTTTTCCTTTTATAATTTAAAACAAAATTTAAATAAATAAATAGCACTAATATTTTTTCTTTTTTTCTTTTTTTTTTTAATTTCTGAAATTAAGTTTGGTGTTTTCTAATTAGTTTTATTTTAAATTTTCTTATTTTAATTTTTAGAATTCTGTTCTTTCTTCTTTGCTTCCATGTTTACCACATGGTGTGTTTAATCTTGTTTGGTGTTTTGTGCTAAGGAAAAATAATAGAGAGAGATCGAATGGATTACTACTCACACCCAAGTAGTGATTCATATTATGGTGGATGGAGGAACTAACAAAATTTTGGTTGGCAAAGCCAAAACCAAAGAAACTTCAGTGCTCCATGTTTCAACTACCAAGAACCATCATCTTTCTACCCATTTCAAGAGCCACCATCAGATATTGAGACTTCTCAGAAAAAGAGTGTTATGGAAGTAGAAACTCTTAATGCTATTTTTGCCCAGAACAAGCTTATGAGTCAGCAATTAAGTTTACTTACTCAACAGATGAGTGGCATGCAAGTCCCAACTATCAACACCCAACACCCAAATTTTGAGTGGGGAGAGCAACCTCAGAGGCCACAAAATTTTAATCATAGTTTTCAGGGTGTTTTTCAACAGAAAAATTCTAATAACCACCAGTTTTAGTCTTCTCAGTCCCAACAGAACAATGATTTGGAAGAAATCTTGAAAAGTTTTATGCAGGAAACCAGAGCCTCAATAAGAAACTTGGAAGTGCAAATGAGCCAAATAAGCAAGCAATTAGAAGAAGAGGAAGATGCACAACCTCCAATGTCCTTGGTAAGTAATGAAGAAGAGATTGCATTAGAAGAAAGCTACCAAGAGGAAGAAGTTGAAATTGAGGAAGCTTGCAAAGAGGTGGAAGAATTCAAAAAAGAACACAAGGGAATGGAGCTTGCAAGACCTCTTCCAAAGCCATCACCATCCAATACAACATTCAAGTGGGTAAAATTCCTACCCTTAACCTTTACTTTCTCACTTGAATATGGGCTACTGGAAATGGATGGTCAACTTAGAGCTCTTTGTGGCATTAAGAGTAAGAGGAAGATGGTTAGTGGTAAGAGTTGTCAAGAAAGGTTCAGTATGGTTGCATGCTCCAAATTAAAGTACAAAGATTGGTGTAGAGCTCACTTAAATGGGTCTAGAAGGTTGTTTGGATGTCTCTGTGAGAATTCAGATTACTTGCCACCAGGTGGAAATAATGGTGATCCACAAGAAGACGGACGTAAAAGCAAGATTTGGGACCCTGGAATTCATTTCCACAATCAACTCTCTTGGGGCCTTGTCACTTGCTTCAATTTGCTCAAAGGCATTATACGCCTGGTTTGGGATCCCGGTAGCCATTGGGATTACAAACATTGGTGAGGATTCTTGGATCAGTACAAGCATAAGCCACCATGATAAAGAAATCACCACATGTCCAACTTAAGGACTTTAACTAAAAGTGCTTGGTGGGAGACAACCCACCGTGGTATGATCATTTCTTTTCATTCTTAGTTGTTTTTCTTAGTAGTAGTTTTCGCATGTATTTTATTTTTATTGAGTTCTTACTAATTTTCTGATCATGCAGCTATTTTAACACAGGAACCGAACCCCTCAAGCCCTAAAAAAAAGGAAGCGCATACGACGCAGACGCGTCACTGACGCGAACGCGTCGAGCATGTGTGAGTAAAAAATATAAATTTAACAGAGAGTTACGCGGGAGTGGCGCAAGAATGGAGCCTTTCGCATAAACAAGCCCACGCGATCGCATACCCCACGCGTTCGCATCGTTTATGATTTTCGTCATTCACGCGGACGCGTCACTGACGCGGACGCGTGACCTGCAAATTCGACGTAAAAGAGTGTTTGGATAAAGAGTTGTGCTGGCTTGGGGCAGGAAGTGTGCTAGAAGCACAAATTTGGTCACGCGGACGCGTCCTTGACGCGGCTGCGTCAATCACTCATATGGCCATCCACGCGAGCGCGTGCATGACGCGAACGCGTCGTATGAATAATTGGCTCCCAAGCCATGTGAACAGAGAGTCGCGTGAGCACGCGGCTGGCTTCGCGCGAATCGCTTAAGACCCAGGGCACGCGGACGCGTGCCTGACGCTAACGCGTCATTAAGAACATTTGCGACCCACGCGTACGCGTGCTGCACGCGTCTGCGTCGCTTGCGCCGCCCAGTTTTCTTTCTCTCTCTCTCCCAATCCTAATCTCTCTTATTCTTTTCTCTTCTTATTTTTCTCTCCTCTTAATAATTGTTTCTTCTATTTTCAGTTCTTCTTTGCTTGAGGACAAGCAAACCTTTAAGTTTGGTGTTGATGCTGCGCTTATTGGTTTTCTGGCACAAAAGGGAGGCGAATCATCTTAATTGAGGAACACAACCTGAAGAATAAAGCGACCGCTAGGATAACTAAGGTGGTTGAGTTCCTTTCATTTTTATTCCTCCTTTCTTTTTCTATGTTATGTTTCGGTTTTCTGCTATTTTACTTTGTCTGTTGCATGATCTTTTATTAGTTAGAATCCTAGGATTAGTTTTCTTTTAATTGCTTTAATTCTAAAAAGATGTTTCATGTACCACTCACTGAACTTGAATCTAAAAAGAAAAGAAAAAGAAGTGATGTATTGCATGAGAAATTGAGTTTAATTCTAAGAATAGTCTTATTTACTTAAATGTGGTGGTATTTTCTGTGATTTTTGAATGCATGATATGAACAGTGGATATTTGAATTTGAATCAAGTGATGTTGATGTATAAGGAACAGGAATTTAGAGAATTATTATGACTTCTCTGAAATAAATAAAATTTTAATTCTTGAAGCAAAAGAAACAGCAAAAAAAAATATAAAATAAAATAAAAGCAAGGTCCAAGGCTCTGAGCATCAATGACTAGGGAGGTCGGACATGATTAAAAGCTCAAAGAGTTGTTTCCCTAGTCATATGCTTTTGGTGTGACTGTGTCAAGTAATCCTTGAGACAGAACACTTAGAGTCGAGACCAAGTGCGTTTAACAGAGTATGCCAAAGGCTTTGAGCACCACTGTCTGGGAGTAACTAAAAGAAAAATCAGAACTCAAAGAGAGTTCCCCAGTTAAGTGCTTGTGGTGTTTCTGTGTCAAGTAACTCTTGAGACAAAACATTTAAAGTCACAGCTAGGCTCAAGGTGCAAAGCCCCAAAGAAAAATAAATTAAAGTAAATGTTGCTGTGTTCAAGGATTAAACTGAAATGTAAAGATCAGAGAATTCATAATATCATCCGGATTCTAAATCCGAATGACATTAACATTCTTGATTCAAAGGAGAGTGAGATGCCAAACCTATTCAGGATTACAGTTATAAACCCCACTATAAAAAGAGACATGAGCTTAATCGAACTCTCATTCTCATGCAAATTCACATCATAAGCTTATATTAGTTTTGGTTGCTTGAGGACAAGCAACAGTTTAAGTTTGGTGTTGTGATGCGTGAGCATCTTATCTATCTTTTCCTAGTGAATTTGCATCTAAATTGTTGAGTTTAATTTAGAATTAATTATATTTTAGCCACTATGGATTCTATTTTGAGTTTTGTGCAATTTTATTTATTTTAGGTAGCATTCGGAGGGATTTGATGAAGTTTCTGCAGAGAAAAAGAAGAAACCAAAGAGATGACCAGCGAAGACCGACGCGGACACATGGCTCACGCGACCGCACGGAATGGAGAAATCGTAATGACGCGATTGCGTGCCTGACACGAACGCGTGGACTGGAATCTGCACAAATGACACGAACGCGTGGACGACGCGGACGCGTCACATGCGCAATTTGCAAAAATACAAATGACGCTGGGGGTGATTTCTGGGCTATCTTGACCCACTTTGCAGCCCAGAAAACACAGATTAGAAGCTGCAGAATGGACAAAGCAAGTGGTCCCCAACCATCAACTGAAAATCTGTTAATTAATTCGAATTTAAATTCAAATCTTATCTTTTAGGAAAAGATATTATTTTTATTTTTAGATAATTAGATTTTAAATTAATTAGGATTAGTTATAAAAAGTGGAGACTTCTCTTCTATTAGGGAAAGGACATTACATTAGGGGGATTCCATTAGGGAATTCTATACAAATTTACATTCTACATTCCATGAGCAACTAAACCTCCACTGTTAACGTTAGGAGCTCTGTCTATTTGTATGGATTGATTTTATTACTTTTTCTATTTTAATTTATGTTTTGGATTTATATTTAAGAATTGTTTTCATTCTTTATCTTATGAATTTGGGTGGAATGGAAGTATGACCCTCTTTCTATTTGAGTTCTTGTATAACTTGGAAAAGCTCTTTACTTGAACAACATCTTGAAAACATATTCTCCTAAATTCTAATTAACTGGATTTAACGGGATACGTGACATATAATCCTTTTATTTTTGGGTAATTAGAGTTTTTGTGGCATGAAAACTGAAAATTAATTTTTACCCTCTAATTGGAATTAATTGACCATGGAATTGGTAGTTGATGAATTTTAGAGGAGACTAGAAAGGTCTAAGGAATTAGGGTCTAGTCACATTTAGTTTGCCATCAATTAAATCCTACCTAGTTAAAATAGTTAGTAAGAAAAGTTAATCCGGAAAAATAGATAACTCTAAAGCCTTAACTGTTTATCCATATTTTATTCCCAATTTATTTAATTGTCTATACTTTTGATATTTTGAATTCGAACTTAAACCTTTTGAACATCTCAAAACCCTTTTCTGCTTGCCCAACTAAGCCAATCAATCAATTATTGTTGCTTGATCCATCAATCCTCATGGGATCGAACCTTACTCACGTTACTTGGTACGACCCAGTTCACTTGGCGGTTAGTAAGTGTGGGTTACAAAATTCCGCACCAGTGGAGTTTGGGGGAAATGGTGGTAACGTCAAAAGGTGGTGATGATGGATCTGATGGTATTGAAGGTGAAGATTGGGGAGAAGAAAGATTGATATGGATGGTTTAGGAAGGTCAAATATTAGTAGAGGGAGAAGAAATTGAAATAGGCTTAGTAGACGCACGAATGGAATGGACTGGAGTTGAGTTTGGATAATTAGGGATTAGTATCTGATGAGAGGTGTGAAGTGTGGGATTAGTGGATGGGTCAATAATTTTTTTTGTGGTCAAGTGGATTGGACAGCCTCTAGTCCTAGACTTTACACTCATACACCACATATCCACATAACACACTCACACACACTATAAGAGTACACATTATGGTTTTTAGACAAAATCCAGCCTTAGCTGGGACTTGAACTTGGGTGTAGCTTGCAAGAGGTATATAGATATGTCATCTGTGCTAGGCCTCTGCTGTGATGGGTCAATGGGTTTGGGGTGAGGCTCAATAGGGAGAGGTACATGGAAAGTGGACTGAATTATGTAAAAAAGGTGGATGATTTGGTGGATCAATTTGTGAAGTATTGGGCTTATGAAGAACGGGTTAGAGGTCATGGTTAGAATTAAATAGGCTTGGACTAGATGAAGATGGATGACAATGATTGAATTTGGGAGGAATTGGATTTGTGCTAAGGGAAAGGGGGTGGGAGTAATTTTTATAAAAGGAAAAGTGTAACTCATGAAAGGTGACATGTCTGGACATTTTGTTTGTCGTCAAGAGAGTAGACAATGTATCCTTTGTAACTAAGTTGGAAACCAAGAAAAATCCCTTTGTATGCTCTTTTATCAAATGTTGAATGTTAGGTAGTGAATGTGGAAATGTATCAAAGACAACCAAAAACTTTGAGATTGTCAAAATTTGGTAGTTTGTTGAAGAGAATTTTATATGGTGTTTTAAATTTGACACCAGAAAAAGGGACTCTATTAATGAGATAAACGACATGGTTTAGAAATAGAGGATGTAAGTTTAGAAATAGAAATTAGATTGAAATGAAATTGTGATAAATAAAGAATATTTGTAAGGATTAAAGATTTTAAAAATTTCACAATTTCAATAAATTGAGCTATGGCTTGGGAACCATTTGGCATATGAACCAAGATGGGATTAATTGGACAATAGAAAACAAATTGAGAAGAATCAAAAGTGATGTGGTCGATTGCTCTAGAATCAAAAATATAAGCATTAGAAAATTTGTTGTGTGAAGAAACATTATACAAAATGGAATAAGTATAAGAAAAGCAAAAAAAATGGGTATCCAAACTTGGGCTTGGGAGAAGCCCAATTTGAATTTGGTTGGTATGTGCATTGTTATTTTTGCATTCATGAGTTTGGGCTTCTATGCTTTTTAGAAGTGCTAATCGAGCATTATGTTGGGCTGAAATGAAACCCAAAGGATGAGGTTGTTGTGCTGGCCTAGAAGATGAATTTGCTATGCTGTCTCGAGGTGGTCATCAAGAGAAATCCAATCAGCCTTGGTGCCATTTTGAAATTATGTATATAAAATCATATCAAAGGTGATGGTGGCTAGGCTTCGAGACATCTTAGAGAAGATTGTATCTCCTATCTAGAGTGCATTCGTGAGTGGAAGAATGATCCAAGATAATATTATCATTATTTAAGAGGCTTTCCACAAGATTACCAACAAAGGGAATCATGCATCACAAGACCTAGCTATCAAGTTGGACATGAATAAAGCTTATGACAGAATGGAATGGAATTTCATGGAAGAAGTGCTCAAGGCTTTTGGATTCCATCAGAAGTGGGTAAAGCTTATTATGGAGTGCATTAGGAGCGTGACATACAAGTTCAAAATAAATAGAACTCTTACCAAAGAGATTACGCCTCAGAGAGGGTTAAGACAGGGAGATCCACTTTCACCCTACCTTTTTATTATTGCATCGGAAGTGTTTTCTATTCTAATGGATAATGCACTAAATAAAAATCTTATTACTAGGGTTAAGTTAGCTCCTTCAGCACCAGTGATTACCCGCTTGTTATATGCTGACGACTGTATTATTTTTTCAGGAGCAAAGGAAGAAGAAATATACCAACTTGTTCAAATTCTAAACCAGTACACCTCAGCATCTGGCCAAGTTATCAATCTAGAGAAATCCGAGATAATTTATGATAACCACATTCCAATCCAAGTTAGAGTCAACATAGAGGAAATCCTTAACATTCCGGCTTGGGACAAACCGGGGAAATACTTAGGCTTACCAGCGCAATGGGGTAGATCAAAGAGTAGATCACTAGACTGGATAATGGAAAAGGTGGATGGCAAGATAGAAGGGTGGAAGGAAAGTCTGTTAAATCAAGTAGGAGAAGAGGTCCTCATCAAATCAATCATTCAAGCAATTCCAGCTTATGCCATAAGTATCTTAAAATTTCCTAAGTCCTTTTGCAACAAGTTAAGCGCAAAAGTGGCCAAATTTTGGTGGAAGGCTCAGCGAAAGGAACGGGGTATCCATTGGAAGGCCTGGACAAAGCTTTGCACAAGCAAAAAAGAAGGAGGACTATGATTCAAGAAGTTTCACTACCAAAACACTGTGCATCTAGCAAAGCAAGCCTGGAGGATCATTAAGCATCCTAATGCTATATGGTTCAGATACTTAAAGCTCTATATTTTCTGAATTGTGACTTTCGGGATGCAAAAAAAAAATCGAGGTGGATCTTAGATTTGGGGTAGTATATTACAAGGGAGGGAGCTTTTGAAGAACAAACTAAAAAGGATCATAGGTCAAGGAAGGAACGTCAGTGTATGGGAGGACAACTGGATACATGGCATCAACCACCCACTAAATAAGATATTAATGAAGACCAAAGAGTGGAAGAGTTGATCCTACCATCAAGAGAGTGGGACAAACCTAAGATAGAAACAGTTTTTCCTCCGGTCTTAGCAGAAAAGATCATCCGAACACCAATCAGCAAAATAGTGGAGCAGGACGAACTGATTTGGCCATATAGACAGGATGGAAACTACACAGTCAAGACCAGGTATCACGTTGCAAAGAAAGAAGAGGAGGGAAAAAGCACAACAGACAACCTATCAACATGCTCCTCATTAGAAGATATTTGGATAGGAATATAGAACATGAAAACTCCCAAAAAAATCAAGATATTTATGTGGAGAGCTACTCATAATATTTTGCCGGGTAAAGCCAATTTAATAAAAAAGAAGATAACTAATTGTAATCTATGTCCTGTTTGTTTGCAGGAGGAAGAGACAATTGAGCATGCATTATTATTATGCGACTGGACGAGAGCTATGTGGTTTGGCTCACAAATACAGTGCACACCAAATAAAGAGAACGTCAAATCAATAGGATTATGGTTACAAGAGATGCTCAGAAAATGCAATCAAGGAAACAAATCAGAAGCAATCCAGAATTGGAGCAAAATAGGCATCATATTGTGGGTAATTTGGAAAGTAAGGAACGAGAAAGTCTATCAAAACTCAGAATCAAATCCAGAGTCAACCATCAACTACGCTAGAGTTCTTGAACTAGAATACCTCAAGTCAGTAGAAGAGAGCAACAATGAACCTAAAGAACAAATCAGGAAAAGCTCAGTACCTGTCAAATAGAGAGCACCTCCTACTAACTGGCTCAAATTAAACACGTATGCAACTTTCCTTAAATCAAATTCTGCAGCTATAGCAACGGTCATCAGGGACTGTAATGGATCTCTCAGGAAAGGGACTACAGCTGAGATCCATACAAACTCTAGTCTCACTGCAGAAGCAATTGCAATTAGAGAAGTAATCATTCTGGCAGAAAATCTCAATATTGAAAATGCAATAATTGAATCAGACTGCTGCCAGTTAGTTCAACTTCTCAAATCAGAAAAAAATTTGTGGGAAGTGGATCCAATTATTCAAGATATAAGAACAATTCAAAAGAGGCTCCCGAACTGTGGATTTACCTGGATTCCTCGACAGGGGAATGAGCTAGCTCACAATTTCGCCATCCTAAAGTCAAAGAACCAGCTAGTCAGCAATTGGCCAACATGCCCACCCAGCCAAATTGCACAAATTATCAAAAAAGAAAAATTGGGCATACCGCTCCATCTTTACAATTAGCTACAGTGGTTCTGTCGAAAGCCAAAATCGCATCCTTCACTGGCGGCATATCCGTCTTCGTCCTATCTGCCATCGCCAAGAAAGGAAGGGTCTGGCTTCAACTTGCAGCGTCATCAGCCCGGTGGAGCAGCAGTTCCTTTCATAGTCCGAGTTTAGCTACCGGAAAAACTCCTTCCAAGAGTTTTCCCTAACTCATATTCCCATTAACTCTTCACTTGTCCTTGTGCTATAGTGTTAATAGGTTTTAATTTAAATTGGCAGTTACAGGGAGGGAACACGCTTTGGGGTAGTCATATTGGGTAGCAATAGGAATTGGTGTATTAGTGTCGGGTTGGGTATTGGTTCGGGTGGTTCTAGGCCCGAACCCCATCCAAAAAAAAAGTGAAGGAGGAGAGAGTAGCAACGGGTGTAAGACCCGAATTTTAAAAAGTTATTAATAAATTATTTATGATCAATTATATTTATTTAATATTATATTTTTAGAAAATTTTATATATAAGTTGAGTAAATTCCTATTTATTATTTAGTATTCTTATACTTGAAAAATAGTGAATATTTTATATACCTTAATTTTAAATATTTAGATTTTTAACCTTATTTTATAAATAAAGGAGAATTAATTTACTTATCTCCAATTTTTATAAAATTAGCATTTGAATGAAAATAATTTACAAATTGTAATTAAAAGGTATTTTTAAGATGGATACTCTATATTTAATTTGGTTTTTAATTATTATTCTATTTTTAATTATTTTATTAAAAATTACCCTATTGCCCCTATTTTTAAAAAAATACCTAAACTAACCCACATCACCCTAAATCCTAACAATATACTCATCTCACTCACACTCACACTCACCCTCACCAACACACACACACGGTTTAGAAAGAAAGAAATAACAGAAAAAAGAAAGGAAAGAAGAAAATGAAAGAAAGAAGGAAAGGCGAGGAAGGAAAGGGGGGATCCGAGAAAGAGGAAGAGAGCACCGGGGAGGAGGAGCTATCGCACCACCGCCGCATTGCTCTAGACTGCTGCCTCACCACAGCCACGTTGTTGTCTTTCGTGCGTGTAGGGGAGAAGCCGCCACTGACCTCGCGTTCGTCACCCACGACCACGAGCCAATGAGAGAGGAAGACGTCGCCACCATTCATGCAAGCTTCTGTCGCCATGGAGTGCATCACCGGGAAGGGGAGCCTAACGTGAGAAGAGCAGCGTGTAAAGGAGGTAGAAAGAGAGGTCCGAGACTGAGCTAGTTCCTCTCACCACTGATCTGCCTAGTTGCCGTCGCATTCTCCGCCGCCGCCGTTGTTGATGGATGGCCGAGCCTTCACCGCCGAGAAATGCCGTCGCCGTCACCAACGACCATTGCCGGTAAGGTTTTGAGTATTGGGTTTCATTTCTTTTGAGTGTCTGGAAAAGTCACAATCCCTGCATGTTGGTTTCAGTTCCCGTTGCCAGAGTCTGGTTGCTGCTGCCGCCAAACTAGTTCAGAGACCACCGTTGCTTCATTTTGTTACTATAATAAGTATTTCTATTTCGGATACCCTGCATTAGTGTTCTATTACGTGTATTAAAGTCTTTGCGATATTAGTGGTGTTAGGAGTTAGTAAATGAGGTTGCATGTTATGTTTTAAAGTTGTTACGCTATGGTGAAAGTGCACTGGGTCGTCCAAGTAATACCTTACTTGAGTAAGGGTCGATCCCACGGAAATTGTTGGTATGAAGCAAGCTATGGTCATCTTGTAAATCTCAGTTAGGTGGATAGTAAATGTTATGGAATTTTTGAATAATAAATAAAACAGAAAATAAAGATAGAGTTACTCATGTAATTCAATGGTAGGAATTTCAGATAAGTATGTGGAGGTGCTTATCCCTGTTGGATCTCTGCTTTCCTACTGTCTTCCTTCAATCCTTCTTATTCCTTTCCATGGCAAGCTGTATGTAGGGCATCACCATTGTCAATGGCTACATCCCATCCTCTCAGTGAAAAAGGTCCAAATGCTCTATCACGGCACGACTAATCATCTGTCGGTTCTCGATCATGTTGGAATAGAATCCCTTGATTCTTTTGCGTTTGTCATCACGCCCAACAATCGCGAGTATGAAGCTCGTCACAGTCATTCAATCCCTGAATCCTACTCGAAATACCACAGACAAGGTTTAGACTTTCCGGATTCTCATGAATGCCGGCTTCAATCTAACTTATACCACGAATATTCTGATTAAGGAATCCAAGAGATATGCACCCGGTCTAAGGTAGAATGGAAGTGGTTGTCAGTCACGCGTTCATAGGTGAGAACGATGATGAGTGTCACGGATCATCACATTCATCATGTTGAAGTGCAACAAATATCTTAGAATAAGAACAAGCGGAATTGAATAGAAAATAGTAGTAATTGCATTGAAACTCGAGGTACAGCAGAGCTCCACACCCTTAATCTATGGTGTGTAGAAACTCCACCGTTGAAAATACATAACTGATGAAGGTTCAGGCATGGCCGAATGGCCAGCCCCCAAACGTGATCAAAAGATCAAAAAATACAATCAAAGACCAATCCAAAGACCTCTAATACACTAGTAAAAAGTTCTATTTATACTAAACTAGCTATTAGGGTTTACAGAAGTAAGTAATTGATGCATAAATCCACTTCCGAGGCCCACTTGGTGTATGTTTGGGCTGAACTTGATCTTTACATGAGCTGAGGCTTCTATTGGAGTTGAACGCCAAGTTGTAACGTGTTTTTGGTGTTCAACTCTGGTTCGTGACGTGTTTCTGGCATTTGGCTCCATAATGCAGCATGGAACTGGCGTTGAGCGCCAGTTTACGTCATTTAATCACGAATAAAGTATGAACTATTATATATTGCTAGAAAGCTCTGGATGCCTACTTTCCAATGCTGTTAAGAGCGCGCCATTTGGAGTTCTTTAGCTCCAGAAAATCCATTTCGAGTGCAGGGAGGTCAGAATCCAACAGCATCAGCAGTCCTTTGTCAGCCTTTTATCAGATTTTGCTCAGGTCCCTCAATTTCAGCCAGAAATTAACTGAAATCACAAAAAAATACACAAACTCATAGTAAAGTCCAGAAATGTGAATTTATCATAAAAACTAATGAAAACATCTCAAAAAGTAGCTAGATCCTACTAAAAACTACCTAAAAACAATGCTAAAAAGCGTATAAATTATCCGCTCATCACAACACCAAACTTAAATTGTTTCTTGTCCCCAAGCAACTGAAAATCAATTAGGATAAAAAGAAGAGAATATACTGTAAATTCCAGAATATCAATGAATATTAGTCCTAATTAGATGAGCGGGACTTGTAGCTTTTTGCCTCTGAACAGTTTTGGCATCTCACTTTTTTCCTTTGAAGTTTAGAATGATTGGCATCTATAGGAACTTAGAATTTCAGATAGTGTTATTGATTCTCTTAGTTAAGTATGTTGATTCTTGAACACAGCTACTTTTATGAGTGTTGGCCGTGGCCCTAAGCACTTTGTTTTCCAGTATTACCACCGGATACATAAATGACACAGACACATAACTGGGTAAACCTTTTCAAATTGTGACTCAGCTTTGCTAGAGTCCCTAGTTAGAGGTGTCCAGAGCTCTTAAGCACACTCTTTTTGCTTTGGATCACGACTTTAACCACTCAGTCTCAAGCTTTTCACTTGGACCTGCATGCTACAAGCACATGGTTAGGGACAGCTTGATTTAGCCGCTTAGGCCTGGATTTTATTTCCTTGGGCCCTCCTATCCATTGATGCTCAAAGCCTTAGATCCTTTTTACCCTTTCCTTTTGGTTTTAAGGACTATTGGCTTTTTCTGCTTGCTTTTTCTTTTTCTTTCTATTTTTATTTTTTTCGCAAGGTTTTGCTTTTTCACTGCTTTTTCTTGCTTAAAGGATCAATTTTTGTGATTTTTCAGATTGTCAATAACATTCTCTTTGTTCATCATTCTTTTAAGAGCCAGCAATTTTAACATTCATAAACAACAAGATCAAAATTATGCACTGTTCAAGCATTCATTCAGAAGACAAAAAGTATTGTCACCACATCAATATAATTAAACTAAATTCAAGGATAATTTTGAAATTCATCTACTTCTTGTTCTTTTGATTTTAGAAACATTTTTCATTTAAGAGAGGTGAAGGATTCATGGAATTATTTATAGCCTTAAGACATAGTTACTAAATACTAATGATCATGTAACAGAGACACAAATATAGATGACATAATAAGCATAAAAACCGGATGGAGTGCTCTTGATATTCCACCCTTAATTGATCCATATTGTAACTCAAATCTTCAAGAGAAGTGTTGAGTTGTTCCCAATAGTTGTTGGGAGGAAAGTGCATCCCTTGAGGCATCTCCGGGATTTCTTGGTGATGAGCTTCCTCATGCGTCTCTTGGGTTCCATGAGTGGGCTCTCTTGTTTGCTCCATCCTTTTCTTAGTGATGTGCTTGTCCTCCTCAATGGGGATGTCTCCTTCTATGATGACTCCAGCTGAGTAACATAGATGGCAAATAAGATGAGGAAAAGCTAGCCTTGCCAAAGTAGAGGGCTTATCGGCTATTTTGTAAAATTCAAGGGAGATAACTTCATGAATTTCTACTTCCTCTCCAATCATGATGCTATGGATCATGATGGCCCGATCCACAGTAACTTCATATCAGTTGCTAGTGGGGATGATGGAGTGTTGGATGAACTCCAACCATCCTCTAGCCACAGGCTTGAGGTCCAGTCTTCTTAATTGAGCAGGCTTGCCTTTGGAGTCTCTTTTCCATTTAGCTCCTTCAACACATATATCCCTAAGGACTTGGTCCAACCTTTGATCAAAGTTGACCCTTCTTTTGTAGGGGTGTGCATCTCCTTGCATCATGGGCAAGTTGAATGCCAACCTCACATTTTTCGGACTAAAATCTAAGTATTTCCCCCAAACCATTGTAAGATAGTTCTTTGGATTCGAGTTCATACTTTGATCATGGTTCCTAGTGATCCATGCATTGGCATAGAACTCTTGAACCATCAAGATTCTGACTTGTTGAATGGGGTTGGTCAGAACTTCCCAATTTCTTCTTTGAATCTCATGTCGGATCTCCGGAAACTCATTTTTCTTGAGCTTGAAAGGGACCTCAGGGATCACCTTCTTCTTAGCCACAACATCATAGAAGTGGTCTTGATGGGCTTTGGAGATGAATCTCTCCATCTCCCATGAGTCGGAGGTGGAAGCTTTTGTCTTCCCTTTCCCTTTTCTAGAGGTTTCTCCGGCCTTAGGTGCCATCAATGGTAATGGAAAAACACAAAGCTTATGCTTTTACCACACCAAACTTAGAATATTGCTCGCCCTCGAGCAATAGAAGAAAGAAAAGAAAAGAAGAAGAGAAAATATGGAGGAGAGTGGAGAAAGGTGTATTCGGCCAAGGTATAGGAGAGGGATTTATGTTGTGTGAAAATTAAAGGAGAATAGAGGGGTTTATATAGTGAAGGGAGAGGGAGTAGGTTCGGCTATTTAGGGTGGGTTTGGGTGGAAAAGAAATTTTGAATTTTGAAGGTAGGTGGG
>NC_029772.3:74621838-74624372 GCF_000817695.3 Arachis duranensis | reverse complement strand
GGATGGATGTGAGTGGTGAAGGGGGTAATTGGGAAGAGAGATTGAGGTGATTGGTGAAGGGTTTTGGGGAAGAGTATTTATTGGAAAGAGAGGATGAATGTTGAGAAGAGGGGAGAATATGGTAGGTGGGGATCCTGTGGGGTCCACAGATCCTGAGATGATCCTGTGGGGTCCACAGATCTTGAGGTGTCAAGGATGTACATCCCTACACCAATTAGGCATGTAAAATGCCTTTGCATGCAATTCTGGCATTTAAACACCGAGGTGATGTATGTTTTGGGCATTCAACGCCCAACTGCAGCATGTTTTTGGCGTTGAACGCCAGTTCCATATTTGTTTCTGGCGTTCAGCGCTAGCTCTCCTCAGGGTGCATTCATGGCGTTTAAACGCTAGGATGTTGCTTGTTTCTGGTGTTCAATGCCAGATCCATGCTCTGTTCTGGCGTTGAACGCCAGCCAGATGCTCCTTATTGGCGTTTAAATGCCAGTAAGTCCTTCCTCTAGGGTGTGATCTTTCTTCTGCTGTTTTTGATTTTGTTTTTAATTTTAATATTTTTTCGTGACTTCACATGATCATGTACCTAATAAAACATAAAAGAACGATAAAATAAAATTAGATAAATAAAAATTGGGTTGCCTCCCGAATAAGCGCTTCTTTAATGTCAATAGCTTGACAGTGGGCTCTCATGGAGCCTCACAGGTGATCAGGTCAATGGTGTATAGTCCCAACACCAAACTTAGAGTTTGGTTGTGGGGATTCAACACCAAACTTAGAGTTTGGTTGTGGCCTCCCAACACACAACTTAGAGTTTAACTGTGGTGGCTCTGTTTGACTCTGTACTGAGAGAAGCTCTGCATGCTTACTCTCCCTTGTTACATAGGGATAGCCATGTGCCTTAAACACAAGATAGTCCCCATTCAATTGAAGGACTAATTCTCCTCTGTTGACATCTATCACAGCTTCTGCTGTGGATAGGAAAGGTCTTCCAAGGATAATGCATTCATCCTCCTCCTTCCTAGTGTCTAAGATTATGAAATCAGTAGGGATGTAAAGGCCTTCAACCTTTACCAACACGTCCTCTACCAATCCATAAGCTTGTCTTACTGACTTGTCTGCCAATTGTAATGAGAATAAGGCAGGCCTGACTTGTCTGCCATTTGTAATGAGAATAAGGCAGGCTGTACCTCAATGATCCCCAGTTTCTCCATTACAGAGAGTGGCATAAGATTTATGCCTGACCTTAGGTCACACAAAGCGTTGTCAAAGGTCATGGTGCCTATGGTACAGGGTATTAAGAATTTGCCAGGATCTTGTCTCTTTTGAGGTAAAGTTTGCTGAACCCATGTATCTAGTTCACTAATGAGCAAGGGAGGTTCACCTTCCCAAGTCTCATTACCAAACAACTTGGCATTCAGCTTCATGATGGCTCCTAGATTTTGAGCAACTTGCTCTCCAGTTACATCTTCATCCTCTTCAGAGGAAGAATAGTCTTCAGAGCTCATGAATGGCAGAAAGAGGTTTAATGGGATCTCTATGGTCTCTATATGAGCCTCAGATTCCTTTAGGTCCTCAATAGGGAACTCCTTCTTGCTTGAGAGACGTCCCTTCCTCATTGGGATTCACGTCCTCTCCCTCCTTCTTGCATTCGGCCATGTTGAGTATATCAATGGCCTTGCACTCTCTCTTTGGATTCTCTTTTGTATTGCTTGGAAGAGTACTAGGAGGGGTTTCAGTAACTTTCTTACTCAGCTGGCCCACTTGTGCCTCCAAATTTCTAATGGAGGATCATGTTTCACTCATGAAACTTAAAGTGGCCTTAGACAGATCAGAGACTAAATTTGCTAAGTTAGAGGTACTCTGTTCATAATTCTCTGTCTGTTGCTGAGAAGATGATGGATAAGGCTTGATATTGCTGAGCCTATTTCTTTCACCATTATTAAAGCCTTGTTGAGGCTTTTTTCTTCCACCATTATTAAAGCCTTGTTGAGGCTTTTGTTGATCCTTCCATGAGAAATTTGGATGATTTCTCCATAATGAATTGTAGGTGTTTCCATAAGGTTCACCTAAGTAATTTACCTCTGCTATTGCAGGGTTATCAGGATCATAAGCTTCTTCTTCAGAAGATGCCTCTTTAGTACTGTTGGATGCATTTTGCCATCCATTCAGACTTTGGGAAATCATGTTGACTTGCTGAGTCAACATTTTGTTTTGAGCCAATATGGCATTCAAAGCATCAATTTCAAGAATTCCCTTCCTCTGAGGCATCCCATTATTCACGGAATTCCTCTCAGAAGTGTACATGAACTGGTTATTTGCAACCATGTCAATAAGTTCTTGAGCTTCTGCAGGCGTTTCTTTAGGTGAATGGATCCACCTGCAAAATGGTCCAGTGACATCTTAGAGAACTCAGACAGACCATAATAGAATATATCCAGAATGATCCATTCTGAAAGCATGTCAGAAGGACACCTTTTAGTCATCTGCTTGTATCTTTCCCAAGCTTCATAGAGGGATTCACCATCTTTTTGTTTGAA
>NC_029772.3:74603850-74621706 GCF_000817695.3 Arachis duranensis | reverse complement strand
TTAGGTTGTGAGTCCAACCATGTTCTAGCTTTGTCTCTTACAGCAAAAGGGAAAAGCATGAGCCTGTAGACTTCAGGATCTACTCCATTCGTCTTTACAGTCTCGCAGATCTGCAAGAACTCAGTTAAAAACTGACAGGAATCTTCTGATGGAAGTCCATGAAACTTGTAGTTTTATTGCATTAGAGCAACTAGTTGAGGTTTCAGCTCAAAATTGTTTGCCCCAATGGTAGGGATTGAGATGCTTCTTTCATCAAACTTGGAAGTAGGTGTAGTGTAATCACCAAGCATCCTCCTTGCATTATTGTTGTCAGGTTCGGCTGCCATCTCCTTCTATTGTTTGAAAATTTCAGTAAGGTTGTCTCTGGATTGTTGTAATTTAGCTTCTCTTAGTTTCCTCTTCAGAGTCCTTTCAGGTTCTGGATCAGCTTCAACAAGAATGTCTTTCTCCTTGTTCCTACTCATATGAAAAAGAAGAGAACAGAAAAAGGAGGAGGAATCCTCTATGTCACAGTAAAGAGGTTCCTTATTATTAGTAGAAGAAGAAAGGGAATAAAAAGAATGGAGAATCCAAACACAAGGGTAAGGATAGAGGTAGTGATTTGAGATGAAGAGAAGTGTTAGTGAATAAATAAATAAATAGAGGAAGATGAGAGAGAGAGAGAACTCGAAAATTAATTTTGAAAAGCAGTTAATGATTTTCGAAAATTAAACGTGAGATAGAATTAAAATTAAAATTTAAAACAATTAGTTAATTAAAAAGAATTTTGAAAAAGGGATGAGATATTTTCGAAAAGTAGAGAGGAAAAAGTAGTTAGGTGGTTTTGAAAAAGATAAGAAACAAACAAAAAGTTAATTAGTTAGTTGAAAAAGATATTAAAATCAAATTTCAAAAAGATAAGAAGATAAGAAGTTAGAAAAGATATTTTAAAATCAAATTTTTGAAAATAAGATAAAACTTGAAAAAGATATGATAAAAAGATATGATTAAAAAGATATGGTTCGAAAATTTTTAATTTTTAAAATTAAAATTAATTACTTAACTAACAAGAAACTAAAAGATAAGATTCTAGAATTTAAAGATTGAACCTTTCTTAACAAGAAAGTAACAAACTTCAAATTTTTGAATCAATCATATTAATTGTTAGTATAATTTTCGAAAATCATGAAATACTATTAAGAAAAAGATTTTTGAAAAATAATTTTTTAAAATTTTGGAAAGAAAAAGATTTTTGAAAAATATTTTAAAGAATTTTCGAAAATTAATAAGAAAAATGAAAAAGATTTAATTTTTGAAAAAATTTTGAAAAGATAAGATTTTTAAAATTGAAATTTTGACTTGACTAACAAGTAAACAACTTATTTTAAAAATTTTTGACCAAGTCAACCCAAAATTTCGAATTTTTTGAGAGAAATAAGGAAAAGATATTTTTTTATTTTTGAATTTTTAATGATGAAAGAGAAAAACATAAAAATGACCCAAAACATGAAAATTTTTGGATCAAAACCAATAATGCATGCAAGAACACTATGAATGTCAAGATGAACACCAAGAACATTTTGAAGATCATGATGAACATCAAGAACATATTTTTTGAAAAATTTTTGATGCAAAGAAAACATGCAAGACACCAAACTTATAACTTGACTCAAGACTCAAACAAGAAACACAAAATATTTTTGGTTTTTATGATTTTATGAATTTTTTGTATTTTCTTTTATATTTTTTTAGAAAAACATATAAAAAAAGAAAATAAGAAATCCAAAATTTTTTTAGTAAGAATTCCAGGAACTTTCAATACTAGCCTAAAGCTCCAATCCAAGGATTGGGCATGGCTTAATAGCCAGCCAGGTTTAGAAGATATAAATCAGGCATGTAACAACTGATATTCCAATTAACTTGCCTCTATGCTGATAGTTTTGAAGCCTCAATCCAATTGAGTTAGACATGGCTTTACAGCCAGCCAAGCTTCAACATACTTTATGAAACACTAGAATTCATTCTTAAAAATTTTGAATAATTTTTCAAAAACAAAGAAAAATTTTGAAAAATATTTTTGAAAACTTTTTGAAAAGAAAAATAAAAAGAAAATTACCTAATCTGAGCAACAAGACGAACCGTCAGTTGTCCATACTCGAACAATCCTCGGCAACGGCGCCAAAAACTTGGTGCACGAAATTGTGATCATCAACAATGGCGCCAAAAACTTGGTAGCGCTCTCAAATGTGAATCACACTTAGTCACAACTCCACACAACTAACCAACAAGTGCACTGGGTCGTCCAAGTAATACCTTACGTGAGTAAGGGTCGATCCCACGGAGATTGTTGGTATGAAGCAAGCTATGGTCATCTTGTAAATCTCAGTTAGGCAGATAGTAAATGTTATGGAGTTTTCGAATAATAAATAAAATAGAAAATAAAGATAGAGTTACTCATGTAATTCAATGGTGGGAATTTCAGATAAGTGTGTGGAGGTGCTTGTCCCTATTGGATCTCTGCTTTCCTACTGTCTTCCTTCAATCCTTCTTATTCCTTTCCATGGCAAGCTGTATGTAGGGCATCACCGTTGTCAATGGCTACATCCCATCCTCTCAGTGAAAAAGGTCCAAATGCTCTATCACGGCACGGCTAATCATCTGTCGGTTCTCGATCATGTTGGAATAGAATCCCTTGATTCTTTTGCGTTTGTCATCACGCCCAACAATCGCGAGTGTGAAGCTCGTCACAGTCATTCAATCCCTGAATCCTACTCGAAATACCACATACAAGGTTTAGACTTTCCGGATTCTCATGAATGCCGCCATCAATCTAGCTTATACCACGAAGATTCTGATTAAGGAATCCAATAGATATGCGCCCGGTCTAAGGTAGAACGGAAGTGGTTGTCAGTCACGCGTTCATAGGTGAGAACGATGATGAGTGTCACAGATCATCACACTCATCATGTTGAAGTGCAACAAATATCTTAGAATAAGAACAAGCGGAATTGAATAGAAAATAGTAGTAATTGCATTGAAACTCGAGGTACAGCAGAGCTCCACGCTCTTAATCTATGATGTGTAGAAACTCCACCGTTGAAAATACATAAGTGATGAAGGTTCAGGCATGGCCGAATGGCCAGCCTCCAAACGTGATCAAAAGATCAAAAAATACAATCAAAGACCAATCCAAAGACCTCTAATACACTAGTAAAAAGTACTATTTATACTAAACTAGCTACTAGGGTTTACAGAAATAAGTAATTGATGCATAAATCCACTTCCGGGGCCCACTTGGTGCATGTTTGGGCTGAGATTGATCTTTACACGAGCTGAGGCTTCTATTGGAGTTGAACGCCAAGTTGTAACGTGTTTTTGGCGTTCAACTCTGGTTCGTGACGTGTTTCTGGCGTTTGACTCCAGAATACAGCATGGAACTGGCGTAGAGCGCCAGTTTACATCGTCTAATCACGAATAAAGTATGGACTATTATATATTGCTGGAAAGCTCTGGATGTCTACTTTCCAAAGCCGTTGAGAGAGCGCCATTTGAAGTTCTGTAGCTCCAGAAAATTCATTTCGAGTGCAGGGAGGTCAGAATTCAACAGCATCAGCAGTCCTTTGTCAGCCTTTTATCAGAGTTTTGCTCAGGTCCCTCAATTTCAGCCAGAAATTACCTGAAATCACAGAAAAATACACAAACTCATAATAAAGTCCAGAAATATTAATTTAGCATAAAAACTAATGAAAACATCCCAAAAAGTAGCTTGATCCTACTAAAAACTACCTAAAAACAATGCTAAAAAGCGTATAAATTATCTGCTCATCACGGTCCCAACTTATCGAGGTAGGGGCTATTTCAAAGAAATTAATTTTATAATTTCGAATTGTTATAAATGGATATTAATGTGATGAATGTACCTTTAGTGATTGTATAAGTCTTATGTATCGTCGGACTATTTTAAGATGAATATGATTGTTGTTTGATTGGATTGTGGTTTGATTTTGTTAAATGGATGATTGCTACATTATTTCTTTGAAGTTTTGGAAACGAGTTTGGTTCATTGAAAATGAATTGAGTTTGAATGTGTTTTCTTGAAATATGGGAATGATATGAATTTTCGGAATTTGTCTGATTTTGAACTGATTTGATTTTGAACCCGTGGAAGGGGTTGCGAAATGGTTTGGTTGGGACTCGAAAAGGGTGGAAAAGTCCAAGTTTTAAGGGAGATGCTGCTAAATTTTTATGAGATTTAAGATTCTATTTTAAAATGTGATTTAGAAAGGGATTGGATTTGAAAGGTCCTATTATTTGGTTCTTGATTTATTAAGAAATATGTGTTTCGAGTTTAATCTGTTTAAGAAAATTTTATGTTTTAAGATTGATTTAAATATGAAAAGATCTATGTTTTGAAGTTTGATTAAAGAAGTACCTTTGGAGGCATTTTAGTTGATTTTAAAAGAAAATGAACTTTGATTAATTAAATTCGTTTTGCTTTTGAAGTATTCTTTAAATTTTGACTTAGCAAGACTAAACAATTCCGAGCCTTTAGGAAGGTTTCCGACTTAAGAATGAAATGAAATTGGTTTTTGGGCTTAAATAATTTTGGTTTTGAAATTAGTTTGGAAATTTTTCCTTACATACCTTGGTTTGGGTTTTAAATCATTATTTTAATCAATTTCAATTCAAGTAGCTATAATTTTGAAGATTTCAAAAGAATTTAAGAAATGAGGTAGGTTATTCTTCCCTATAGTCTTGAGTCTTTGCCAAGGTTGTTATTTGATAACTCTTATTTAAAATAGTTAAACGGATGATTTAAAAGTAAAGGATTTGACTCTTTTCAAAGAGAAATGATTTTGAGAAAAAAGTGGA
This sequence comes from Arachis duranensis, assembly GCF_000817695.3. Taxonomy (NCBI): domain Eukaryota; kingdom Viridiplantae; phylum Streptophyta; class Magnoliopsida; order Fabales; family Fabaceae; genus Arachis; species Arachis duranensis. The sequence goes on along the minus strand of NC_029772.3, from coordinate 74,616,855 downwards.
TTATGAGCTTGAAATACTTTGAGATATGAGGATTTTGAATTTTGAGACAAAGATGAATTTGATTTTTGGTTTTAAAGTAAAGAAATTTTGAGCAAAAAAGGATATATGGCATGAATAATGATTTGACTTGGTATGGATTGTTAATGAAGTGCGAAAATGATGATGAATGAATAATTATGAATGAATATGTGGCTTATGCACTTCTTTTATCTGAGATACGAGTTTTCTTAGGTAAAGTACTGTGGCTTGCCACCACGTGTTCCAAGTCGAGACTCGATACTCTGTTTACCCTATGTCGTAAGGGTGACCGGGCAGTTATAAATTCCCAAGAAGGTACCCCCATTGAGCAAATTTTATATATGAGAAAAAGCTATGCATGGACTCTTGGGGATGCGCGACGAAGGATAGCCCAGGGTTTAGCAGCCGGACTTGTCGGGTTGGCTTGATAACCGACATATGAGACTCATCGGCCATAGGACAGGCATTCATCATATGCATCTATGTGACATTGTTTGGGTGTGCATATTGTAATTGGTTTTGCTTATGTGAATAATTATGTTTAATTGCTAATTGTTCTACTTGATATAACTGCTTAATTGTGTTTGAACCTTCTTACTTGTGTTTGTGACTGAAAATTGGTTAGATTGTGGTGGATTGACTGTTGATTGAGTTGCTTGCGCCTAGGGCCATGGTTGATTATGAGATGGGTCGAAGGCCGTGTTTGGTTTGTGTTTTGGTTTAGAAAAGTATGAAAAACTAAACTGGTTCAGCGTAGACTTAATGAACTTATGCTTGGAACAACTTGGTCATTCATGTTGTCTAAGAAAAACTTTTAAAAAGGTTTAGGATTTTTGAATAATTAACGCTTTCTCTTTTAAAAAGGATTTCGGATTTTGAATATTAAATCTTTGGTTTTTAAAAGATACAAAAGGCGGCTATTAATCACGGTACTTTAGAAACAGCTTTATTTTCACGTATCCTATTGGTGCACGAAATTGCAATCACACTTTTGCAATCCGCACAACTAACAAGTGCACTGGGTCGTCCAAGTAATACCTTACGTGAGTAAGGGTCGAATCCCACGGAGATTGCTGGCTTGAAGCAAGCTATGGTTATCTTATTATTCTTAGTCAGGATATAATATCAATAATAATTTTTAGTTTTAATTGTAAAAAGTAAAAGAGCATGAAATAAATACTTATTATGCAGTAATGGAGAATATGTTGGAGTCTTGGAGATGCTTTGTCCTCTGAATTCCTGCAACATAATGCTTTCTCACTTTCATAAATGCAAGGCTCCTTCCATGGCAAGCTGTATGTATGGCATCACCGTTGTCAATGGCTACTTCCCATCCCCTCAGTGAAAATGGTCCAAATGCTCTATCACAGCACGGCTAATCATCTGTCGGTTCTCGATCATGTCGGAATAAGATCCATTGATCCTTTTGCGTCTGTCACTACGCCCAACACTCGTGAGTTTTAAGCTTGTCACAGTCATCCAATCCCAGAATCCTACTCGGAATACTATAGACAAGGTTTAGACTTTTCGGAATCTCAAGGATGCTGCCAATGGATTCTAGCTTATACCACAAAGAATCTGATTAAGGAATCTAAGAGATACTCATTCAATCTAATGTAGAATGGAGATGGTTGTCAGGCACACGTTCAAGGATTGAGGAAGGTGATGAGTGTCACGGATCATCACCTTCTTCATAGTGAAGCGCGAATGAACATCTTAGATAGAAACAAGCGTGTTTGAATGGAAAACAGAAATCATTGCATTAATTCATCGAGACGCTGCAGAGCTCCTCACCCCCAACAATGGAGTTTAGAGACTCATGCCGTCAAAAAGTACAAAATTCAGATCTAAAATGTCATGAGATACAAAATAAGTCTCTAAAAGTTGTTTAAATACTAAGCTAGTAACCTAGGTTTACAGAAATGAGTAAACTAAGATGGATAATGCAGAAATCCACTTCTGGGGTCCACTTGGTGTGTGCTGGGACTGAGACATAAGCTTCTCACATGCTTGAGCTGTTTCTGGAGTTGAACGCCAGGTTGTAACCTGTTTTTGGCGTTGAACTCTAACTTGCAACCTGTTTCTGGCACTGAACGCCAGACTGCCGCATGGAACTGACGTTAAACGCCAGTTTACGTCATCTATCTTCGTGCAAAGTATAAATTATTATATATTTTTGGAAAGCCTTGGATGTCTACTTTCTAACCCAATTGAGAGCGCGTCAATTGGACTCCTGTAGCTCCAAAAAATCCATTCCGAGTGCAGGGAGGTCAGAATCCAACAGCATCAGCAGTCCTTTTTCAGCCTAAATCTGATTTTTGTTCAGTTCCCTCAATTTCAGCCAGAAAATACCTGAAATTATAGAAAAATACACAAAATCACAGTAAAGTCCAGAAATATGAATTTTTCCTAGAAACTAATAAAATTATACTAAAAACTAACTAAAACATACTAAAATCTACATGAAATTACCCCCAAAAAGCGTATAAAATATCTACTCATCACAACACCAAACTTAAACTGTTGCTTGTCCCCAAGCAACTAGATAAATAAAATAGGATAAAAAGAAATTAAGAAGAAATAATATCTCAAAGTTTTAAGTGAAGCTCAGATTCCAATTAGATGAGCGGGACTAGTAGCTTTTTGCTTCTGAACAGTTTTGGCATCTCACTTTATCCTTTGAAATTCAGAATGATTGGCATCCATAGGAACTCAGAGTTCAGATAGTATTATTGATTCTCCTAGTTTAGTATGTTGATTCATGAACACAGTTACTTTATGAGTTTTGGCCGTGGCCCTAAGCACTTTGTTTTTCCGTATTACCATAGGATACATAAATGCCACAGACACATAACTGGGTGAACCTTTTCAGATTGTGACTTAGCTTTGCTAGAGTCCCCAATTAGAGGTGTCCAGAGTTCTTAAGCACAATCTTTTGCTTTGGATCACGACTTTAACCACTCAGTCTCAAGCCTTTCACTTGGACCTGCATGATACAAGCACATGGTTAGGGGCAACTTGATTTAGCCGCTTAGGCCTGGATTTATTTCCTTGGGCCCTCCTATCCATTGATGCTCAAAGCCTTGGATCCTTTTCACCCTTGCCTTTTGGATTAAAGGGCTATTGGCTTTTTCTACCTCTTTTGCTTTTTTTTATTATAATTTTTTTCTCTCTTTTTTTTCTACTGTTTTTTCTTGCTTCAAGAATCAATTTTATGATTTTTCAGATCAGCAATAATATTTCTCTTGTTCATCATTATTTAAGGAGCCAACAATTTTAACATTCATAAAATTCAATATAAAAAATATGCACTGTTCAAGTATTCATTCAGAAGACAAAAAGTATTGCCACCACATATAAATAATTAGAATTTTTCTTATTAAGAACTCGTAAAAAAATGTTGCCTCTTTATTCTAAAAATCTACTATTTTATTCATGTTTGATGATGATGAGAAAAATAACTTATAGCTTAATTGGAAATAAAATCAAAATAGATATACTAGATACTACTACTCCTATATAACTTCTAAGGTAAATTCCTATAAGAACAACTATCACAAAAGTAAAGCTAAGATTAGGACTCAACAACCTTTATTTTGGGAAGTGGATGTTCCTCTAGTCTGTGGGGTGCTTGGTCCTTCAAGAGATAATTTCTGACGCTTCAGTTCCTTCAAGTCATGCCTTTGCTCTTCTTGTTCCCCAAGCAATTTGCAAAGCATACTATTTTGATTATTCTGTTCTTCCTTTATTTGGTCCATATCTTCTTGCAACTTGGTAACAGATGCTTCAAGATGCTCCCAGTATTCAATTTGAGGGATTTTTGGGAGGAATTCCTGTGCTCTCCTCTTGATGGGGTCATCCTGCACTTGTTGTTTTTCCATTGATATTTTGGTAATTGGTCGCTCAACTGAGATATACTCAGTGATTCCCATCTTCACTCCAGCATCTTTACATAGCATAGATATTAAGCTAGGATAAGCCAATTTGACATCTTTGGAGTTCTTGTTTGCAATTATGTAAAGTTCACACGAAATTAGCTGATGAACTTCCACTTCTCTTCCCAACATAATGCAGTGGATCATCACTGCTCTTTTAATGGTGACTTCAGAGCGGTTGCTAGCGGGCAGTATAGAACGCCAATGAAGTCCAGCCAGCCTCTGGCGACTGGTTTGAGATCTTCTCTCTTGAGTTGATTTGGGACGCCCTTGGTGCTGGTGGTCCACCTGGTTCCAGGGATGCATATGTCCTCTAGAATCTTGTCCAGGCCCTTATTTGTTCTCATCATTCTCCTATTAAAGGAGTCTGGGTTATCTTTTAGCTGAGATAGCTTAAAGATCTCCCTGATTTTGTCAGGGTGAATGTGAATAATCTTTCCTCTGACCAAGGTTCGATAGTCATAGAGGGCAGTTCCAGATATTCTCTGCATGTCTGTTTGTCACAGATTAGCGTAAAATTCCTGAACCATGTTTCTTTCCACCTTTGTTTCAGGATTAGCTAGGATTTCCCAGCTCCTGTTTTGAATTTGCTCTTGGATCTTCGGATATTCATCTTCTTTCAGATCGAATTTGACTTCCGGGATCGCTGAACTTAGACCCATTATTTTGTAGTAATGGTCTGAATGTTCTTTGGTTAAGAACTTCCCTTGATTCCAAAGTGGTTTTGGAATACTCTCTTTCTTGCCTCTTGGAGTGGGTTGTTTTCCTTTAGGAGCCATGATCTTAGTGGGTATGGTTTAGTGATCACGGATAAACACACCAAACTTAGAGGTTTGCTTGTCCTCAAGCAAAAGAAGAGAAAGGAGAGGGATAGAAGGAGAGCTAGTTTTCGAATTGTGGAGGAGAGGAGAGAGGCCGAATGTGGATTTAAAGGGAGGGGGTGGGTTTTCAAAAATTTTGAAGAAAGATAAGATAGAAGATATAATTTGTAAAAGATAAATATGATAGGAAAAAGATATATTTAAAAATTGAAAAGATATAGAAGATATTTGAAAAAGATAAATCTGAATTTTAGAAAAAAAGATTTGGGATTAATTTGAAAGGATAATTGAGTTTTGAAAAAAAATTGAAAAGAAGTTGGATGGGGTTTGAAAAAGGATTTGTGTTTATGAATTAAGATACATTTGATATTTTTGAAAAAGGGATTTTAGAAATTAAGATTAAAATTTTTGGAATTGAAGGATGAGGGTTTGTAGCATGTTTATGCAAGAAATCATGAACTGAAATATGAAAATTGAAAAAAATGTAAAGAAAAAATGAATTTACCTCCTCCCCATAATCCTGGCGTTAAACGCCCAAACGCTGCATGTTTTGGGCGTTTAACGCCCATTTGCAGCTTCTCTTGGGCGTTCAACGCCCAACTGTTGCTTCTAGCTGGCGTTGAACGCCAGGAACTCCTTTGTCATTGGGCATTTTTCTGAACGCCCAGGACGCCGTAAATCTGGCGTTAAACGCCCAGAAGGTGCTTCTTTCTGGCATTCAACGCCCAGAAGATGCTTCTTTCTGGCGTTTAACGCCCAGATAGCTATCCTTACTGGCGTTGAACGCCCAGTAGATGCTTCTTTTGGGCGTTCATGATCTTTACCCACTTATTCATATAATTAGCATGCATTTATATTTCCTTCCTAAAATTATTACATGATTGAAAACTTACTTCCTAGAGACTTTTAATTAGGTATTTTAATTCTCCTTTATTCCATTCGATGCCGTGATCTGTGTGTTAAGTGTTTCAGGATTTAATGAGTTGGAGATTGGAAAGGAAGCTTGCAAAAATGGAAGGAACACAAGAAATTGAGGAGATGACCAGCGAGAAGTGGCGCGGCCGCATGGCTCACGCGACCGCGCGAAAGAGAGGAAATCGCAGTGACGCGGCCGCATGGCTTACGCAACCGCGCGGATTGGAAAAGCATAAGTGACGCGGAGGCATGGACGACGCGCCCGCATGGAAAAGCAAAACCTGGAATGACGCGTCTACATGAATGACGCGATCGCATGACGTACGCGATCTGCAGAATTTCAGAAGTCGTTGGCAGAGTTTCTGGGCCGGATTTTAACCCAGTTTTCGGCCCAGAAACACAGATTAGAGCCAGAGAACATGCAAAAACAGAGAACATTCATTCTATACAGTTTTTTTGTTTTTAGATCTAGTTTTTACTCCTCCTCTAGGTTTTCTCTCTACACATTCATAGTTCTTAGGATTTTATTTCTATTGCTTTTTTGCATTGGGATATTGAGAAGAGTTATTACCTCACCAAGACTTCGTCATTCTAGTTCGTTTTCTTTACTTGGCTTTACTCTTCCATGCCCTTTAATTTAATTAAGTTTATTATTGGATTATTTTAGAATTTATTAATATAAGAATTACCTTTATTTTTAATTGATTCCTTTGAGTTTTATTTATCATGTCTTTCTTTAATTCCTTTTCCTATGTTATGAGTTCTACATTCACAATGAGCGAGTAGTTCCCTAACTTGATGGGGAGTTGATTGAAAGGAACCCTTGAGTTGGGATGCTTAAAGGAAAAATTGTAATTGGGTTCATTGTTGGAAAGCCCTCTAATCACTGACACTAATCCTTTTCAAATGAGCGGATTGGAACTTGTGAATAGAAACCGCATTCCAACTTGTTTGACTCTCCCTTACCTAGTAAGGGATAACTAAACAGAACAACCTTCAATTAACAATTAATCTTGAGAGTACTTCAACAAGAATTGGGCTTCCAACTAATCTACTCCCAGTCAAGGCTTTTATTTAAATTACTTAATTTCTCCAATTTAATTTCCTGTTTATTCAACTCAACTCCTTTGAAAACATCTGATTAATAAAATAGCACACCTTTCTGCAACTCGTTAGGAGACGACCTGGGATTCATACTCCCAGTATTTTAATTTTAATCTTTGTGACAACCCTTTTAAATTGATTAGCGGATTTCTGGTTGGTTAAGAACTATACTTGCAACGCATATCTTATAACAATTCTTAATTCGCCAATTTTTGCCACGTCAATTTTTGGCGCCATTACCGGGGAGTTGCAACAGTGTGCTAATTTATTGATTGGCATTTATTTAATTGCAATTTTTCTTTTTATTTTGTCACTATGAGCTATACGTTTCTTTCGTTAAATGACGCGTTCACTTCCTGATCCAAGCTTGCCAGTATTTGACCTTGAGATTGAAAGAACTCTTTCACGTATAAGGAAAGCTCGGCGTCGGTGAGTCCTCTCTGAGGACGAACCTGAAATGTCATTTAAGGAAGAGGAAAGCTCCCTCTCTACTGATCCAGTTGATTTACGTGCAGGCGACATGGCAGCACCCAAGAGAGTCACTATCCAGGAGGAAGGAGCCCCTGATTTTACAATACAACCATTCCAGGCACACCACCTAACAGTGGCTGTGGATTTCGAAATAAAGTCTTCACTACTCAACTTGATGCCCAAGTTTCATGGCTTACCTGCTCAAGAGCCTATCAAGCACCTTAGGAATTTTCAGACTGCCTATTCTACTGTTAAGCATGATGGCACTGATGAAATCTCCATTTTGTTAAAAGCCTTTTCATTCTCTCTTGAGGGAAAGGCAAGAGAGTGGTACTACACTCAACCCGGAACAACTGTTTCCAACTGGGATGTGCTTGGAAGAAAATTTTTGGAGAAATTCTTCCCAGCTGAGGTTGCCGATAAACTGTGGAAAGACATGTCCATGATCGTTCAGGATGAATCTGAAACTCTCTATGAATACTTGGAACGCTTTAATAATCTTCTAGAAGCATGTCCCCACCACATGATTGACAAGATAATATTGCTCGGCTACTTTACACAGGGCATGAAATCTCAAGATAGGACCACATTGGAAGGTGCTAGCAATGGGTCTATGAAAAAGTACAAGACTACAGAAGAAGCATGGCAATTGATTAGCGACTTAGCTAAATCTACCAGGAATCACAGGCAAAAACAAGGTCAGTCAAGAGCTGTTGTAGAGGTATCCACTAGCAAAGAGACCGCTGCTATAGCTCAGAGCTTATGTGAAATGACTAACTTGCTGAAGCAGATGCAGCAAAGTCAACAACAGCCTCAGCAAGTTCAGCCTTCTCCACCACAGCATAGCCAGTAGTTGGTTCCATAAAGAGTATGTGGAATCTGTGCGGATTACAATCATTACATTGATGAGTGTCCGCAACTTCAACCAGAAGACCACATTGTAGCAGCCACTCATAACTTCTATGACCGCCCCAATCAAAGGTACAATCAAGGTGGCAGCTATAACCATGGATGGCAGGATAATTCTAACCAAGGTTGGAGGCACAATCATAACAGAGGAGGCAGAGATAACAATGGAAATCAGAGGTGGAATAACAATAACAACTTCAGGCAACAGAATCAGAATCAGGCCTACAGAGCACCTTATTTAAGACAGCCTCAAGCATCTTAGCAGACCTCTCAGATCACTTATCCCTCTTCATCTCCTAACGATGAGTTACTACAATTTATTGATTGGAGACAACAGGCAATGGAAAACAACCTCACTTCTACTCTGAATGGTCTGAATCCTACTTTTCAAGCCCTTGTCTCACAGATTGGATCACTGAACAACTCCAACAACCAGTCCTCAAGCTCTGGTGGACTCCCCTCTCAACCATTACCCAATCCAAAGGGTAGCATTAATGCCATCATCCTAAGGTCCGGAACCACATTGCAAGAGAGAAATCAGGAAAAGCCAAACCCACCAAAACACACCTCAGCTGAAGAGGTAGTGGAAATAGAAGATGTTGAGGAAGAAACAGGTATACAGGACATGGCTGAGGAAGAAAATGCTAGATCACAGGAAGAAGCACCAAAGGACGCAGACACTGTAGAAAACGCCATTCCTATTCCATTTTCACAACTTGCAAGGAAGCCTAGGAAGCAGCTGGAACCTGATCCCAAAATGGTAGAAATATTCAAAAAGGTTGAGGTAACTGTTCCGCTTTATTATGTTATTCAACAGGTACCTAAATACGCAAAGTTTCTAAAAGATTTATGCATACATAAAGACAAAATTAATGAATTAGAAACTATTCCTTTAGGTAGTTCTATATCTTCCTTAATGGGAAATATACCTGAAAAATGTAGTGACCAGGCCCATGCATGGTTAACTGTACCATTGGAGGTGTGATATTTTCTGACTGCATGTGTGATTTAGGAGCATGTGTGAGTATAATGCCTTTGTCTATATATGATATTTTGAGGCTCCCTCCCTTAAAAAGGTCGGCAGCTCATTTTATGTTAGCAGATAAAAGTATTATTACAGTGGCTGGAGTTGCTGAAGATGTATTAGTGGGAATTAAAGGTCTCACTTTTCCCATTGATTTTTATATCCTGTAGATGCCCCAAACTGACTCAGAGAAGCCATCATCAATCCTACTCGGAAGACCTTTCTTGAAGACCTCGAAGTTCAAATTAGATGCTTTTTCAGGAACATATTCTTTTGAAATAGACGGCCGAGTAGTAAGCTTCAATCTGAATGGAGTTATGAAGCACCCTCCAGAAGATCATTCTATCCTCCAGTGTGACATCATAGATGAAACCGTGGCTGAAGTTCACCAGGAGGAGTTTGAAGAGAAATACATAGGACAAGGTCCGAGTGTGGGGAATTCTGAGGATAATGAAAGTACTCTACCACTGCCACCAGCTCCAGACAATCCAGAGCCTAACCATGAACAGACGTCAGACTTAAAACCCCTCCCTCCGCACCTCAAATATGCTTACCTCGAGGACAAGCAAAAGTTTCCAGTTATCATTGCATGGGACCTCACTTCTCAACAGGAAGAGCAATTACTTAGTGTGCTGAAAAAGCACAAGAAAGCAATTGGGTGGAGTTTGGCAGACATAGTAGGCATCGACCCTCAAGTTTGTGAGCACAGAATCTTTTTAGAAGAAGGAGCAAGACCCGTTCGTCAACCCCAAAGAAGACTGAACCCCACTATCTTAGACGTTGTCAAGAAGGAAGTGACCAGACTATTAGAGGCAGATATCATCTATCCCATTTTAGACAGCGAATGGGTGAGTCTAGTACAAGTGGTGCCCAAGAAGTCTGGAGTCACTACAGTGAAGAATGAGCATGGAGAGCTCATAGCAACCAGAATACAGAACGCTTAGAGGGTCTGCATCGATTACAGGTGTCTCAACCAAGCTACTCGTAAGGATCACTATCCTCTTCCATTCATTGATCAAATGCTGGATCGCCTGTCAGGTAAATCACATTATTGCTTTTTAGATGGTTATACAGGATATTTCCAGATTCATATAGCTCCTGAGGATCAGGAAAAGACTACTTTTACATGTCCTTTTGGGACTTATGCTTACAAGAGAATGCCCTTTGGCTTGTGCAATGCACCAGCTACTTTCCAAAGGTGCATGATGAGTCTTTTCTCTGATTTTATTGAGGACTGTATGGAAGTTTTTATGGACGATTTTAGCGTTTATGGTGATTCTTTTAGCCTTTGCTTGGATAGTCTATCTAGAGTATTAGATAGATGTGTCAGTACAAACCTTGTATTAAATTTTGAAAAATGTCATTTTATGGTTAAACAAGGTATTGTGCTAGGACATGTTGGGTTTAATACTGATATTTCTATAGATCCAGCAAAGGTGGATGTTATTTCTAATTTACCTTACCTCTCCTATGTGAGGAAAGTCCGCTCGTTCCTTGGACATGCAGGTTTTTACAGGAGATTCATTAAGGACTTCAGTAAGGTTGCACTTCTCTTATCCAGACTACTGCAGAAGGATATTGAGTTCGAGTTCAGTGAGGATTGCAAACAAGCGTTTGATAAGCTGAAAATCGCCCTGACTCAAGCTCCAATTGTGAGAGGACCAGATTGGAGCCAGCCATTTGAAATAATGTGTGACGCCTCCAACCATGCAGTAGGAGCAGTGCTGGCTCAACGAGAAGGTAAAGATCCTTTTGTTATTGCTTATGCGTCTAAAACTTTAGACGCCGCTCAGTCCAATTACACTACCACTGAGAAAGAGCTTCTTGCTATTGTTTTTGATCTGGATAAATTCCGAGCCTATTTACTTGGTACGAAGGTAGTAGTGTACTCAGACCACGCAGCTCTAAAGTATTTATTAGCTAAAAAGGAATCAAAACCAAGGCTGATACATTAGATACTGCTATTACAAGAATTTGGTTTGGAAATTAAGGATAGGAGTAGTAACCAGAATCTAGTGGCAGACCACTTGAGTCACCTTGAGCACACTAAGGATGATTCTACTCCTATAGATGATAATTTTCCATTTGATAACCTGCACGCAGTATCTGAGGTACTCCATTGGTATGCACCTGTAGCTAATTATCTCGTTAGCCGCACCTTTCCTCCAAACTTTTCTAAGCATCAAAGAGACAAGCTGAAAAGCGAGTCTAAATATTATATATGGGATGACCCATATTTATGGAGATGTGGCGCTGACCAGGTAATTAGACGATGTGTGCCTCAATCAGAATTCCAGTCCATCTTAGAGGCCTGTCACTCATCTGAGAGTGGAGGACATTTTGGCCCTCAAAGAACAGCTAGAAAAATCTTAGACTGTGGATTCTGGTGGCCTACTCTTTTTAAAGACGCTACTAAATTTTGTAAATCTTGTTTCCCATGCCAAAAATGTGGTAATATATCCAAAAGGGACGAGATGCCTCAACAAATTATGCTTTTCTGTGAAGTTTTTGATGTTTGGGGCATTGACTTCATAGGTCCATTTCCAAATTCTAATGGCCACCTTTATATACTGTTAGCTGTAGATTACGTTTCCAAATGGGTGGAAGCAATTCCTACCCGCACTGATGATGCTAACACTGTTGTTTCCTTTGTGAGAAACCACATTATTTGTCGCTTTGGATCACCACGAGCAATCATGAGCGATCAAGGCACCCATTTTTGTAACAGGAGACTAACAGGATTACTGAAGAAGCATGGGATCATTCATAACGTAGCAACAGCCTACTATCCTCAGACTAATGGGCAAGCCAAGGTGTCTAATAGAGAGATAAAGTGCATATTGCAGAAGATAGTCAAACCTCACAGAAGAGACTGGAGCACCAGGCTACAAGATGCACTCTGGGCATATAGAACAGCATACAAGACACCCATTGGGATGAGTCCTTTCCGCTTAGTTTATGGAAAAGCTTGTCATCCCCCTGTTGAAGTAGAGCACAAAGCCTTTTGGGCAGTAAAGGAGTGCAACATGGGAATTGAGAAAGCCGGAGCTGAAAGGAAGTTGCAACTGCAAGAACTGGAAAGCCTTCGCCTAGAAGCTTATGAGAACTCAAGACTATACAAGGAGAAGATGAAGGCTGTACATGATCAGCACATCAAGAGAAAAGAATTCCAACCTGGAGATTTAGTCCTCCTTTACAAATCTCGGCTGAGGCTCATGTCAGGCAAGCTGTGATCAAGATGGGAAGGTCCATACAGAGTAGAGAAGGCCAAACCATACGGAGTTTATCACCTAAGCCATCTGATGAGCGGATAATTTGTACGCTTTTTGGCATTGTTTTTAGTATGTTTTTAGTATGATCTAGTTAGTTTTTAGTATATTTTTATTAGTTTTTAGTTAAAATTCACTTTTTTGGACTTTACTATGAGTTTGTGTGTTTTTATGTGATTTCAGGTATTTTCTGGCTGAATTTGAGGGACCTGAGCAAAAATCTGATTCAGAGACTAAAAAGGACTGCAGATGCTGTTGGATTCTGACCTCCCTGCACTCGAAGCGGATTTTCTGGAGCTACCGAAGCCCAATTGGCGCGCTCTCAATGGCGTTGGAAAGTAGACATCCTGGGATTTCCAGCAATATATGATAGTCCATACTTTGCCCAAGATTTGATGGCCCAAACCGGCGTTCAAAGTCACCATCAAAATTCCCAGCATTAAACGTCGGAACTGGCACAAGGATGGGAGTTAAACGCCCAAACTGGCACCAAAGCTGGCGTTTAACTCCAAAAGGAGTCTCTACACGAAAATGCTTCA
>NC_029772.3:74602346-74602664 GCF_000817695.3 Arachis duranensis | reverse complement strand
TGGAATTCTCATTAAGAACTTTGATATCTTTTTCCACTTAATTTTCGAAAAAGCACAAAAAAATTTACAAAATCATAAAAAAAAATATTCTATGTTTCTTGTTGAGACACTAGTCTCATTTTAAGTTGGTGTCAATTGCATGCATTCATTCATGTGTCTTAAGGATCTTCAAGTGCTTATTGATGATTTCTTACTCTGATCTTCAAGTGCTTATTGATGATTTGGTGTCCTGCATGCATTGATATTTGATTTTAGTTGCATTTTGATTTTTCCTTATTATTAAAAATCCAAAAATATTTTTAATTTGTGTCTTCTCAA
>NC_029772.3:74599431-74599987 GCF_000817695.3 Arachis duranensis | reverse complement strand
TTCATGGAGAAATCATCCAAATCTTTCATGGAAGGATCAACAGAGACCTTAACAAGGTTTCAACAACAATAATGGTGGAAGAAACAGGTTTAGCAATAGCAAGCCTTTTCCATCATCTTCTCAGCAACAGACAGAGAGTTCTAAGCAGAATACCTCTGACTTAGCGACCATGGTCTCTGATCTAATCAAAACCACTCAAAGTTTCATGACTGAAACAAGGTCTTCCATTAGAAATTTGGAGGCACAAGTGGGTCAGCTGAGCAAGAAAATTACTGAACTCCCTCCTAGTACTCTCCCAAGCAATACAGAAGAAAATCCAAAAGGAGAGTGCAAGGCCATCAACATGGCCGAATTTGGAGAGGAGGATGAAGCAGTGAACGCCACTGAGGAAGACCTCAATGGATGTCCACTGACCTCCAATGAGTTCCCCAATGAGGAACTATGGGAATCTGAGGCTCAAAATGAGACCATAGAGATTCCATTGGACTTACTTCTGCCATTCATGAGCTCTGATGAGTATTCTTCCTCTGAAGAGGATGAGTATGTCACTGAAGAG
>NC_029772.3:74599080-74599367 GCF_000817695.3 Arachis duranensis | reverse complement strand
AGCTAAATGACAAGTTATTTGGTAATGAGACTTGGGAGGATGAACCCCCTTTGCTCACCAAAGAACTGGATGACTTGTCTAGGCAGAAACTACCTCAAAAGAGACAGGATCCTGGGAAGTTTTCAATACCTTGTACCATACGCACCATGACCTTCAAAAAGGCCTTGTGTGACTTAGGGTCAAGTGTAAACCTCATGCCTCTCTCTGTAATGGAGAAGCTAGGGATCTTTGAGGTGCAAGCTGCAAAAATCTCACTAGAGATGGCAGACAACTCAAGAAAACAAGCT
>NC_029772.3:74586424-74594684 GCF_000817695.3 Arachis duranensis | reverse complement strand
GGGGCGTTAGTGACAGACGCAAAAGAATCACTGGATTCTATTCCTGCCTGATTGAGAACCGACAGATGGATAGTCGTGCCGTGACAGGGTGCGTTGAACATTTCCACTGAGAGGATAGGAGGTAGCCACTGACAACGGTGAAACCCTTGCTTAAGCTTGCCATGGAAAGGAGTAGGAAGGATTGGATGAAGACAGTAGGAAAGCAGAGAGACGGAAGGGACAAGCATCTTCATACGCTTATCTGAAATTCCTACCAATGAATTACATAAGTATCTCTATCTTTATCTTTATGTTTTATTCGTATATCACCATACCCATTTGAGTTTGCCTAACTGAGATTTACAAGGTGACCATAGCTTGCTTCATACCAACAATCTCTGTGGGATCGACCCTTACTCGCGTAAGGTTTATTACTTGGACGACCCAGTACACTTGCTGGTTAGTTGTGCGAAGTTGTAGTGATCACAATTTCGTCCACCACCATCCTTCCAGAGCAAAACTTATCAAGGTTAATGGACATCGTTTAAAGCTGTACCATGGCGAGAAGATGAAGAAAAACAAGGAGCTCGAGATCTTCCTCTTGGAAGATCCCCACATAGCCGAAGACTGAGCTGGTGGAGCGTCCAACTTACGGACGTTAAAGCAAAGTGCTAGGTGAGAGACAACCTACCATGGTATGATTGTTCTTTTCTTTGTTTTTTTATTTTCATATTCAATAACTCTTCTCTTTATTAGTACATTTCATGCATCTGCATTTACATGCTTTTGAAAAAAAAATTATTTACCCGACGCGACCGCATCACTGACGCGTCCGCGTCGCAGGTGGATCAGAAAGTTTAAGAAACAAACAGAGAGTCATGCAGGAGCGTGGCTGGAGGCGTGCCAGTGGCACAAATCACCCCACGCGACCGCATCACTCACGCGGCCGCGTGCCCTGGAATTCGACGTAAAAAGGGTGCACGACCGAAAGTTGTGCTAGAGTGGTGCTGGATTGGCGCTGAACGCCCAATTCTTCCCATGCGGACGCGTGATGGCACTGAATGCCCAATTCTTCCCACGCGGACGCATGGCTCACGCGTCCACATCATAGCCTTCTAATAGCCACCCACGCGATCGCATGACCCATGCGATCGCGTGACCCAAGACTTGGCAAAAAAATAAAATCTCGAACAGAGAGTTGTGCAAGTGCGAGGCTGCCCTCGCGCCAGTAGCATAAAACTAATCTTGTGACCGCGTGAACGACGTGACCGTGTCAATTAGTATAAGCGCAATTCGCGCGACCACGTTCCCCACGCGGCCGCGTCGCTTGCGCCGCACAGCGTCCCTAATTTGCCAATTATCTTATCTTTCTTTTCTCCAAATCCTATTTTCTCTTCTTCCTTCTTCCTTCTTCCTTCTTTCTCACTTTCTACTCTCTCTCTCACCCCCATTAACAAGGTTTTCTTTTCTTCTCCCCCCTTACTTTTCTATTATTCTTCTTATTTTTCTATGTTATCTTCTCTTCTTTTCTTTTCCTTTTACTTTCACTATCCATATTTTCTTCTTCTTTCTTTCTTCCTTTTTACTTGGTGTTGGAAATTTATTTGAGTCATTATTTCTCATTATATGCTTGTGGATTGTTGTAAAATTGTTTGGCAATTATATATTACCTTTTCAAAGGGGTGCTTGCTTGTTTACTTTAATACTTTCTATACCTTATTTACCATGCATGCTATGTGTTTGTGAAAACGCCTGTATGGCATCATGCACTTTTCTACATTATTCTATTCTACTATTCAATACTTGCTTTTCACAAATTCCCTTTACTATTGTATTAATTGAATTTAATTGTCAATACAAATGTGATGGTTTGTTACGAAGTGATGCTTGATCTATGCTACTCATGCCTTTGTCAGCATGCCGATAAACATCTTGCATCTACTTACCCTATCATGCACTTGCTTTATTCCCTTTGATGAACTTTTCACATGTTGTCATGACCATGTGTTCACTTCATTCCTCTTTACCGTGCATTGATTATCACTCATACAATCCTCTTCCTTGCTCTATCTCTTTAAATTTAATTTACTTTCTCTTCCCTTTTTCAGAATGGCCACCAAGAAGGGCAAAGAGAAAGCTACTCCCAAATCAACAGCAAGGAGAGGAACAAAGAGAGCACTAGTGGTAGAGCCTTCCTCAACTTCAGTCAAGCCCTCAACAAAAAAGATTAAGAGGATTATAAAGGTTGATGACAAGGAGAGAGCCTTCCCAGCAAAGGACACTACGCGATTTCACAATCACTACTGTGAGCAGATGTTCCCTATCCTAGCAGAACGGAGCTACAACAATGAATACCTTTTTATCCTCCCGCCCAATATTGCTACTTTTGTTGAGTCACAAATTGAACGAAGACAATGGGGTTTCCTACAGAGACAGATGAGGTAGGTCAATCTTTCTTGGGTAGTTGAGTTCTACTCCAATTTCCACCTACCAACCCTGCAGTCTGTCTTTGTCTGTCAGAAGCAAGTCCCCATTACAGAAGAGGCCATTCAGCGCACCTTAGATCTTCCCCCTGCTCCAGAAGGATTGGACGCTTTTCAAAAAGCCGCACTCAAGTGCCAGGCGTACAACTTTGACTGGGATGCTGTTCTCAGAGTTATCGCTCAACTTGGCAGCAAATGGATCTTCGGATACCATCGTTCCCATCCTAAGGGAATCTCGGCTTCCGCTCTTACCTTAGAGGCTCACGTATGGGTACAGATTATGTCCCATTACGTCTTCCCGAGCACTCATGAGTCCTCCTGCACCGCAGACATGGCCGTTCTACTATGGTGCATTCTCACAAACCAGCCTCTAAATTTACCGAGACATATCCGGAATGCTATGGGACACGTGCAAATTGTGGGCAACCTACCTTTCCCCGCCTTGGTCTCTAATCTTGTCTCAGCAGCCGGAGTCTTCTACAGAGCTAGAGACACCAAAGCCATACTTCCACGGGATGATCAGTACGTCCCTAACGGGAGATATCTCAGGCCACCACTTGCCACTACCAGCCAGTCCACAGAGGATGCTGCATCAAATACTGAAGAGGTTTGACCAACAAGAAAAGAAAGCAAAGCTCTGAGAGCGCTGCTACCACCGCCGTTTCAAATACCTCAAGGAGCTACTCACAAGCAACCACAGACCTGACGAGGACCCAGGCACTCCGGACTCCACTTCCTTCACCAGCACAGGGAGCCATGACGGTCCCAACTGTGGAGATACTGCCACCAGCCCACCATTGTTCCTGACAGATGGCACCGAGGACGGTGCAAATCCTTTAGTGTGGGGAGGTCGGTCAGTACCTGACTTTCGGAGGTAATTTCTCTTCCCTATACACCAATAAATTAGGATATTTAGTTAGTTTTTCTTTTGTAGAATAGGATAAATTGCATAGTAATAGACTAGTTGCATGCATGTTCTACTTGATTGAAAAGACAATAAGTTTCTTCTAAGACTCTATTTTTTCGGAACAAAATTTTTTTTTTCACTAATTTTAATTAAAACTTTTATGTTAAATTTGCTTGAAGTTGTATTTGGAACATGATTTTTAAGCCAAAGAACACACAACCTATGAGATTTGAGCCTTTATGCGTGGTTACATCATTTAACCATAATTGTTTTATTCTTGTATGTTTACTTCTCTATGATTGTAATCTATATTTTGTTCCATCCTATATGTCCAATGTTTAATATATTTATATGCTGCATATGATTGAGGCCATTAATTGTTAGCTCACTTATCCAAATTAAGCCTACCCTTTCAATTACCTTTGTTAGCCACTTTGAGCCTTTAAATCTCATTTGTTCTGTAATTTACCACATTACTAGCCTTAAGCGGAAAAACAATTATATATCCCAATTTGAATCTTTGGTTAGCTTAAGATAGAACTGTGTGTGCTAATTAAGTATGGGAAATTGTGAGAACAAAAGATAACAAGGGAATGTGTCATGATAATATAATGGGAATTTGGACACCTACTCAGGTAAAACTATAAGAATCAAAAATCTATGTGCATTGATATTCTATGTTTGTTTTTATGTTTATGTTAAAAAAAACAAAAAATATTCAATAAATAAATAAGGGGACAAAATTACCCCAATGCTGAGTTAAGAATTCAAAGATCAATGCATGTATGATAAAATTAAAATAAAAAGTTGATACATGAGTATGGAATGTGAAAGAAAATTTTGGGTAGCTAGGTACAAACTCCAAAGTTATATAAAATATATATATAACTTAACCATATATGTATCCTTACCTTTACCTTGGCCCCATTACAACCTTGAAAAGAACTCATGATGTTGCATTAGTATATTAAATGTTGTTGATTGTTAGGAGAAGAACAAAAATTAGGGAGCATGATTAGAGAAGGATAGAGTGATTACCCTATACACTAGAGAGACTAGAGTATACATACATCATCAGTGAGGGTTCAATGCTTAAAATTCTATGTTCCCTGCTTTCATGAGCTACCTTCTTGCATTTTTATCTGTTCTTACTGTATGAGAATTGAATTGGTGGAACTTGATTTGTAATTGTTTTGAAGAGCTTATTTATTCTTGATCAAGTGGACAAGAATCATATAGTTGCATTCACATATATAGGTTGCATTGCATTGCATGAGTTTTTACATGTTCATACTCATTTATTTTATCTCCTCCAACTAAGCATGAGGACATGATAATGTTTAAGTGTGGGGAGGTTGATAAACCACTACTTTATGGTTTACAATGTGTTTAATTGTGTGGTTTTATCATGATCTTTATCCACTTATTCATATAATAAGCATGCATTTATATTTCCTTCCTAAAATTATTACATGATTGAAAACTTACTTCCTAGAGACTTTTAATTAGGTATTTTAATTCTCCTTTATTCCATTCAATGCCGTGTTCTGTGTGTTAAGTGTTTCAGGCTTTATAGGGCATGAATGAGTTGGAG
Organism: Arachis duranensis; assembly: GCF_000817695.3. Classification (NCBI taxonomy): domain Eukaryota; kingdom Viridiplantae; phylum Streptophyta; class Magnoliopsida; order Fabales; family Fabaceae; genus Arachis; species Arachis duranensis. The sequence continues at coordinate 74,589,721 of NC_029772.3, read as the reverse complement.
ATTGGAAAGGAAGCTTGCAAAAATGGAAGGAACACAAGAAATTGAGGAGATGACCAGCGAGAAGTGGCGCGGCTGCATGGCTCACGCGACCACGCGAAAGAGAGGAAATCGCAGTAACGCGGCCGCAGGGCTTACACAACCGCGCGGATTGGAAAAGCATAAGTGACGCGGAGGCATGGACGACGCGCCAGCATGGAAAAGCAAAACCCGGAATGACGCGTCCGCATGAATGACGCGATCGCGTGACGTGCGCGATCTACAGAATTTCAGAAGTCACTGGCAGAGTTTCTGGGCCGGATTTCAACCCAGTTTTCGATCCAGAGACACAGATTAGAGTCAGGGAACATGCAGAAACAGAGAACATTCATTCTATACAGTTTTTTTGTTTTTAGATCTAGTTTTTACTCCTCCTCTAGGTTTTCTCTCTACACATTCATAGTTCTTAGGATTTTATTTCTATTGCTTTTTTGCATTGGGATATTGAGAAGAGTTATTATCTCACCAAGACTTCATAATTCTAGTTCGTTTTCTTTACTTGGCTTTACTCTTCCATGTCCTCTAATTTAAGTAATTTTATTATTGGATTATTTTAGAATTAATTAATACAAGAATTACCTTTATTTATAATTGATTCCTTTGAGTTTTATTTATCATATCTTTCTTTAATTCCTTTTCCTATGTTATGAGTTTTACATTCACAATGAGCGAGTAGTTCCCTGACTTGTTGGGGAGTTGATTGAAAGGAACCCTTGAGTTGGGATGCTTAAAGGAAAAATTGTAATTGGGTTCATTGTTGGAATGTCCTCTAATCACTGACACTAATCCTTTTCAAATGAGCGGATTGGAACTTGTGAATAGAAACTGTTCATACCCTGACCGAGCTCCCCAAAACCGGTCAAGATCATAGAAGGCCCGACCTCGTCCCAAGGCCCAAGCCTGAGGTCGGACCTCGGACAAAATAGGCTAAGAAGGCCCATCAAAAGGAACGAAGCCCAAAACCTAAAGGCCGAAAAGGCCTGGGAAAGGCGGTTCCGCAAAGATAGAGATAAAACTCCCAAAAGATAAGATAAGATAAGAATATCTTATCCAGGGAAGATCACGACCAACTACTATAAATACACTGGAGCACCCAGGTATAACTCATACTCTAATTCTACTAAATATCTGCTTGGACCCATGCTAACTTAAGCATCGGAGTGTCATTGCAGGTACAACCACCAGCCGCTCGGCTCATCAAGCTCGGGTCACAGAACCCTCACCTCGGGTCTTGCCAGACGACCGAGCTACGCGTTTCAGGTAACCCTCGGAACAAAATGCATAGTGGGTAGGCTGAGAATGCTATGCACATCAACAATTCACATCAAACAAGATAATCGCATAGGTAAGGTGAAGTTCAGATTGATGTTTTAGGCAGCATCCAAAATTAACAAAACTTCGCACAAGTAGGAATCATAACGCAAAATGAAAGGGAAATTCAAACCCTATGCTAATCAGACACAAAAATCGAATCAAAAAACTCCCATTCAAGCATTACATCAAGCAAAATATGTGCAAAAATTAGCAGCATTATTTGGTTTCAAAATCAAGCAAAAGCAGCATTCAGAATCAGGTAGAAACAACAGCAGTCAGTTTCAGCAACATCAGCAGTTATCCACCCTAGAAAAGATTCAAACAATCAACCAGCAATCAACATTCATTCCAGAAGACAAAAATCAACTAAACAATAGCCACTTATTGACTAAAGCAAAATTAAAAACATAAGCAAGAAGAAGCAGTAAAAAAAATAAGGTTCAGGGGAGAAAGGGAACCTGTAATGCAGAAGGAAAGAGAAGGAAAAAAGAACTGAGAAAGGGGTGGCGAGGTGATCGCCGACAGTGGCTAACGGCACAAAAGCTCACCGAAAAAGAAGGCGACTGGAGCCTGGCACAGAGGCAGGGCAGAAAGGGAAAGAAAAGTAGAGGAGAGAGAAAAAAAAGAGGGTGAGGAGAAAGACAAAGAAGAGGTGCAACGGCGGCGCCGTGGAGGTCGCCGGAGGTGGGTCGCGGAGGAAGGAGGCTGGGCTAAGAGGGGTGGTTGTGGTTTTCAGAGAAAATAGGAGAAGAGGGGTGAGGATGGGAAATGAAGCGTGAACCTCTGTCTTTCCGAATTAACGTTCGAAAATTGACCTGTGCGGATGCACAAGGTCGTGTGCGGGCGCACACAAGGAGAAAGAAGGAGATGTGCATGTGCACAGGGCCGTGCGGATGCTGTGAACAGAAGGTGTAATGCAACCTGTGCGGACGCACAAGGGATGTGCGCTCGCATAGAAGGAGGAAAGAGGGGGCGTGCGATCACACAAGAGGTGCGGTTGCTGCGACCAGATAGGTGTGTTCAAGCTGTGCGGGCGCACAAAGGGTGTGCGCTCGCACGTGTGGCTTCTCTTTTTTTTTTGAAATGAGGGGGTCGTGTGCGAATGCACACAGGGTGTGCGGTTGCACAGGAGGAAAAAGGGTGGTGTTACCACGCACACCCTGTGCGTGCGCTGGGCATAGAGGGGGTGTTAAAGGGTGTGCGAGCGCATGATGCTGTGCGCACGTACGGGAACTGGAAAATAGGGGCTCTGTGCGGCCACACAAGGCTGTGCCCACGCACAGGTCTTTGTTCCTACACGAAAATTATGCCTCTAGGGCATCAATCTTGACATCCCAAATAGGTTTTCAAGTCTCAAAACATCACAAAACTCCCTAAAACACATTATTTCACCAAAATTACTCAATAAACATCAAAATAAAACTAACCAACCCAACAAACTAACCAATTATTCATGAAATAAAAGCTAAAAGAGAGAAGGTTAGAAGGCTATTACCATGGTGGGGTGTCTCCCACCTAGCACTTTGGTTTATAGTCCTAAGTTGGACTTGGTGAGGAGATCCTTGTTAGGGTGGTATTCCGAGGGTTACCTGAAACTGTAGGTCGATCTCGGTCGAGATCTTCTGTGTTGGTCGGAGCCGACGTGTCCGGGAGGTGTATAGCGGTTGGAGCTGGTGTGTCCGACTTGTGGGACTGAAAGTGCTGCTAATCCTTCATCCCCGGAGGGTGGGGGGTACCTGCAAGGGACTCCGATGCTTAAGTTAGCAAGGGTATTAAGTAGGTATTGAGTAGAATCAGAGTATGAGTTATACCTGGGTGCTCCAGTGTATTTATAATGGTGTGGAGTGACCTTTTTGGATAAGATAAGTTAGTTATCTTATCTTATCTTATCTTTTGAGTGAGGTCATCTTATCTTCAAGGGAACCGCCCTTCTCTTGTAGGCTTGGG
>NC_029772.3:74584723-74585573 GCF_000817695.3 Arachis duranensis | reverse complement strand
CAAGAATTCAAGGAATTCCTCGGGCAGCCACCAATCCTAACCCGACCTCTAAAAGGGGAAGAGCTCGTACTATACCTCTCGGTTGGACATCGAGCAGTCGCTTCGGCATTAATACGAGAAAATGACCAAGGACAACACCCCATATACTTTGTAAGCAAGGCACTGCAAGGGGCCGAGTTAAACTATCAGAAGATAGAAAAATTCGCCTACGCCCTAGTGTTCACAGCCCGGAGGCTCCGTCCCTACTTTCAAGCCCACACCATCAAGGTCCGGACAAACCAACCCATGAGACACATCCTACAAAAAACAGACATGGCAGGACGAATCCTACAATGGGCGGTGGAATTGTCCGAGTTCGACCTCCACTATGAAGCTCGGACTGCCATAAAATCCCAGTATCTAGCCGACTTCATCGCAGAATACACTGAGACCCCTGGAACTCCACTCTCATGGAACCTGTATGTCGACGGGTCCTCAAACAAAACAGGAAGCGGAGCCGGGGTTATACTCGAAAGCGACCAAGGAACGCGGATAGAACTATCCCTAAAATTCGAGTTCCAGGCTTCGAACAACCAAGCCGAATACGAGGCCCTACTAGCGGGTCTAAAGCTGGCCGAAGAGGTCGGAGCCCAGAGAATCACGATCTTCAGCGACTCCCAGGTCATCACATCACAAGTAAATGGAAGCTACCAACCCAAAGACCCAACTATGAAAAAATACCTGGACCAAACACAGGCACAATTACGCCACTTTTCAGAAGTACAGATCTAGCACATACCTCGGGAACGAAATGCCCGGGCAGACGCCCTCTCAAAGCTTGCTAGCACCAAACCCGGAGGCAACAACAGAA
>NC_029772.3:74582925-74584528 GCF_000817695.3 Arachis duranensis | reverse complement strand
TGAAAAAATACCTGGACCAAACACAGGCACAGTTACGCCACTTCCCAGAAGTACAAATCCAGCGCATACCTCGGGAGCAAAATGCCCGGGCTGATGCCCTCTCAAAACTTGCTAGCACCAAGCCCGGAGGCAACAACAGAAGTCTGCTCCAAGAAACCTTACAATCTCCCTCCGTGCTAAGAGAGGAAGAAACGCTAAATATATCCAACCAACAGCAAGGATGCATGACCCCCATACTCGACTACCTGAAGTCGGGAACTCTCCCCGCTGAAAGAAAAGAAGCTAAAAGGCTTACAAAGGATGCCCAGAATTATACATTAATTCACGACGTATTATACAGAAGAGGATTCTCAAACCCCCTCCTTAGGTGCGTTCCGACCTCAGAAACAAAGAGCGTCCTCGAAGAAGTCCACGAAGGCATGTATGGGAACCATCTCGGAGCTCGGGCACTATCCAAAAAAGTAGTCAGAGCCGGGTTCTACTGGCCGACCTTGCAAAGAGACGCACCGGAGTTTGTGAAAATATGCCCCCCCTGCCAAAAACACGCCAATTTTCACAAGGCACCGCCCGAAGACCTTATCAGCATCACTGCGCCATGGCCCTTCGCAAAATGGGGACTCGACCTACTCGGCCCGTTTCCACAAGGACCGGGGCAAGTCAAATACCTCATAGTAGGGGTCGACTACTTCACAAAGTGGATCGAAGCTGAACCCTTAGCCACCATTACGGCTCAGAAAAGCCGCAAATTCCTATACAAGAACATTGTCACAAGGTTCGGAGTCCCCTACTCCATCACCACAGACAATGGAACGCAGTTCACAGACACAAGTTTTCAGAACTTGGCGGCCGAGCTAAAAATCAAACAGCAATTCACCTCAGTCAAGCACCCACAAGCCAATGGACAAGCAGAGGCCGCAAATAAAGTCATCCTGGCCGGGTTAAAAAGAAGACTCCAAGAGGCCAAAGGGGCATGGGCCGAAGAACTCCCCCAGGTACTATGGGCATATCGGACAACCCCACACTCTACAACGGGAGAATCCCCATTCCGACTAGCTTACGGGATGGAGGCAATGATTCCTATCGAAATAGATGAAGGGTCACCCAGAGTCATCTTCTACAACGAAGGAGGCAACTCTCAGGCACAAAGGGAAGAACTCGACCTAGAGCCCGGATCCGAGAAGAAGCCTTAAAACGGCGAACGGCCCTCAGATACAATCAAAAGGTAATAAAGCGAAGTTTCTCCATTCACGACCTGATTCTAATCCGAAATGACATCGGAACACAAAAGTCGGGAGAAGGAAAGCTAGCCGCAAATTGGAAAGGACCCTACAAGATAACAGAAGTCTTAGGGACAGGCTACTACAAAATATCCAACCGAGCTGCCCAGGGCCTGGCACGCCTGTAACCTAAGGCGGTACTACAGCTAGAAAAACTTAACCCGAGGTGTACTCTTTTTCCCCACAAGGGTTTTTTAATGAGACACCCGGTTAAGTAACCCGACCTAATCAAGGGTAAACACTCTGTAAATATTCTTTCTTTTTTAATACTAATCAAATTTTTCTATTTTTTTTCTCATGATGAAACAAATCCTAGAAAGTACCCC
>NC_029772.3:74565526-74579886 GCF_000817695.3 Arachis duranensis | reverse complement strand
CAAATCCATGAAAGGTCCGACCTCGTCCCAAGGCCCACGCCTGAGGTCGGACCTCGGACAACAAAGCTAAGAAGGCCCATCAAAAGGAACGAAGCCCAAAACCTAAAGGCCGAAAAGGCCTAGGAAAGGCGGTTCCATAAAGATAGAGATAAAACTCCCAAAAGATAAGATAAGATAAGAATATCTTATCCAGGGAAGATCACGACCAACTACTATAAATACACTGGAGCACCCAGGTATAACTCATACTCTAATTCTACTAAATATCTGCTTGGACCCATGCTAACTTAAGCATCGGAGTGTCATTGCAGGTACAACCACCAGCCGCTCGGCTCATCAAGCTCGGGTCACAGAACCCTCACCTCGGGTCTTGCCAGACGACCGAGCTACGCGTTTCAGGTAACCCTCGGAACAGAAACCGCATTCCAACTTGTTTATTAGCAATTAATCTTGAGAGTACTTCAACAAGAATAGGGCTTCCAACTAATCTACTCCCAGTCAAGGCTTTTATTTAAATTACTTAATTTCTCCAATTTAATTTCCTGTTTATTCAACTCAACTCCTTTGAAAACATCTGATTAATAAAATAGCACACCTTTCTGCAACTCTGGTGGACGAAATTGTGATTACTATCTTTTGAGCTTTAGCATATATTTACTCTTAGGGCACTGTTTATTTTCACAACTCCGTTCCTTTTTAAATTGATAAGCAGATTTCTGGTTGGTTAAGAACTATACTTGCAACGCATATCATATAACAATTCTTAATTCACCAATTTCCGCCACGTCAGCGTTCAACGCCCAAAACAGATCTTACTGGCTTTTTCGCACCAGTGAGCTTTCTTTTTGCTCTTTTATCCTGCGAATCCTTCTGTAACTTTGTGAACTCAAGCAATTGCTATTTTACCTTGAAGATAATTGACATAAACCTGTAAAAATCAATTAATTAACAAATAAGCTTTGTAAATGGCTGGGTTGCCTCCCAGCAACCGCTTCTTTATTGTCTTTAGTTGGACTATTACTGAGCTTTAATCAAGTCTCAGTTTTGAGCATTCTTGCTCAAAATTGCTCTCAAGATAATATTTAACACTCTGTCCATTAACAATGAACTTTTTGTTAGAATCATTATCCTGAAGCTCCACATATCCATATGGTGATACACTTGTAATCACATATGGACCTCTCCACCGGGATTTCAATTTTCCTGGGAATAATCTAAGCCTAGAATTAAACAGCAGAACTTTCTGCCCTGGCTCAAAGACTCTAGATGACAGTTTCTTATCATGCCATCTTTTTGCTTTCTCTTTGTAAATTTTGGCATTCTCGAAAGCATTGAGTCTGAACTCCTCTAGCTCATTTAACTAGAGCAATCGTTTTTCTCCAGCTAAATTGGCATCAAGGTTTAGGAATCTGGTTGCCCAGTAGGCCTTATGTTCCAGTTCCACTAGCAATTGACAGGCTTTTCCATACACAAGCTGGTATGGAGAGGTCCCTATAGGAGTCTTAAATGCTGTTCTGTATGCCCACAGAGCATCATCCAAGCTTCTTGCCCAATCCCTTCTACAGTTAATCACAGTCCGTTCCAGGATTCTTTTAAGTTCTCTATTAGAGACTTCAGCTTGCCCTTTTGTCTGTGGATGATATAGAGTGGCCACCCTATGGCTAACTCCATATCGAACCAAAGCAGAGTAAAGTTGTTTATTACAGAAATGAGTGCCCCATCACTGATTAGTACTCTAGGGATACCAAATCTGCTGAAGATGTGTTTTTGGAGGAATTTCAGCACTGTCTTAGTATCATTAGTGGGTGTTACAATAGCTTTCACCCATTTGGATACATAATCCACTGCCACCAGAATATAAGTGTTTGAGTATGATGGTGGGAAAGGCCCCATAAAGTCAATGCCCCATACATTAAACAATTCAATCTCCAAGATCCCTTGTTGAGGCATGGCATAACTGTGAGGCAGATTGCCAGATCTTTGGCAACTGTCACAATTAAGTACAAACACTTGGGAGTCTTTATAAAGAGTAAGTCAGTAGAAGCCACATTGGAGGACTCTCGTGGCTGTTCGCTCACTTCCAAAATGTCCTCCATACTGTGATTCATAGCAGTGCCAGAGGTTCTTCTGTGCTTCTTCTTTAGGAACACATCTATAGATTACTCCGTCTGCACATCTCTTGAAGAGATATGGTTCATCCCAAAGATAGTACTTTACATCCGTGATCAATTTCTTGGATTGCTGCCTACTGTACCCTTTGGGAATGAATCTCACTGCCTTGTAGTTTGCAATGTCTGCAAACCATGGCACTTCCTGGATGGCAAAGAGTTGCTCATCCGGAAAGTTTTCAGAGATCTCAGTAAGAGGGAGGGACGCCCCTTCTACTGGTTCTATTTGGGACAGGTGATCTGCTACTTGGTTCTCTCTCCCTTTTATGTCTCTTATTTCTATATCAAACTCCTGCAGAAGCAACACCCATCTGATGAGTCTGGGTTTTGAATCCTGCTTTATGAGTAGATATTTAAGAGCAGCATGGTCAGTGTACACAATCACTTTTGATCATACTAAATAAGATCTGAACTTGTCAATAGCATAAACCACTACAAGTAATTCTTTTTCTGTGGTTGTGTAGTTTTTCTGTGCGTCATTTAAAACATGACTGGAATAGTAAATGACGTGTAGAAGCTTGTCATGCCTTTGTCCCAACACTGCACCAATGGCATGGTCACTGGCATCACACATCAGTTCAAATGGTAATGTCCAATCTGGTGCAGAGATGACTGGTGTTGTGACCAGGTTAGCTTTCAGAGTCTCAAACACCTGCAGACACTCTTTATCAAAGATAAATGGCGTGTCAGTAGCTAGTAGATTACTCAAAGGTTTGGCGATTTTTGAAAAATCTTTTATAAACCTCCTATAGAATCCTGCATGCCCCAAAAAGCTTCTTATTGCCTTAACATTGGCAGGTGGTGGTAATTTTTCAATTACCTCCACCTTAGCTTGATCCACCTCTATTCCCTTGTTTGAAATTTTGTGCCCAAGGACAATTCCTTCAGTCACCACAAAGTGACATTTTTCCCAGTTTAAAATCAGGTTAGTCTCTTGGCACCTTTTTAGAACAAGTGCTAGATGGTCAAGACAGGAGTTGAATAAGTCTCCAAATACTGAAAAGTCATCCATGAAGACTTCCAGAATTTTTTCCACCGTATCAGAGAAAATGGAGAGCATGCATCTCTGAAAGGTTGCAGGTGCATTGCACAGACCAAATGGCATCCTTCTGTATGCAAATACTCCAGATGGGCATGTAAATGCTGTTTTCTCTTGATCCTGGGAATCTACTGCAATTTGATTATAACTTGAATATCCATCCAGAAAGCAGTAGTATTCATGACCTGCTAGTCTTTCTAGCATCTAGTCTATGAATGGTAAAGAAAAATGATCTTTTCTGGTAGCTGTATTGAGCCTTCTGTAATCAATACACATATGCCACCCTGTAACTGTTCTTGTAGGAACCAGTTCATTTTTTTCATTATGAACCACTGTCATGACACCCTTCTTAGGGACGACTTGGACACCCAGGGGCTATCAGAAATAGGATAAATAATCCCAGCCTCTAGTAATTTAGTGACCTCCTTTCGCACCACCTCTTTCATGGCTGGATTCAGCCGCCTTTGTGGTTGAACCACTGGCTTAGCGTCACCCTCCAATAGGATCTTGTGCATGCATCTGGCTGGGCTAATGCCCTTAAGATCACTGATGGACCACCCAAGAGCTGTCTTGTGTTAGGGATGGTGGTAATGGTTTGAGCTCGGGTTTGGGAGGTTTCTCCTCTTCCTGAGGGATTTTCAGAGGTTCTATTATTCTCTCTGGTTCCTCCAGATCAGGCTGAGCATCTTTAAAGATATCCTCTAGCTCTGATTCAAGACTCTCAGTCATATTGACCTCTTTTACTAGAGAGTCAATAATATCAATGCTCATGCAGTCATTTTGGGTGTCTGGATGTTGTATAGCTTTGACAACATTAAGCTTAAACTCGTCCTCATTGACTCTCAGGGTTACTCCCCCTTTTTAGACGTCAATGAGGGTTTGTCCAGTTGCTAGGAAAGGTCTTCCTAGAATGAGAGTTGCACTCTTGTGCTCCTCCATTTCTAGCACCACAAAGTCAGTGGGAAAGGCAAATGGCCCAACCTTGGCAATCATGTCTTCAATCACGCTTGATGGGTATTTAATGGAGCCATCAACAAGTTGGAGAAATATCTGGGTTGGTTTGACTTCTTCAGTCAAACCAAGCTTTCTAATAGTGGATGCAGGTATTAGGTTGATACTTGCCCCAAGATCACATAAAGCTTGCTTGGTACAATTACCCTCTAATGTGCATGGTATCGTAAAGCTTCCGGGATCTTTAAGCTTCTCAGGTAAGCTTTTTAGAATGACTGCACTGCATTCTTCAGTGAGGTAAACTTTTTCAGTTTCCCTCCAATCTTTCTTATGACTTAAGATCTCTTTTATGAACTTAGCATAAGAGGGTATTTGCTCATGTGCCTCTGCAAACGGAATCTTTATTTCAAGAGTCCTGAGGTAGTTTGCAAAGCGGGCAAATTGCTTATCCTATTCCGCTTGGCGGAGTTTCTGAGGATAAGGCATTTTGGCTTTGTATTCCTCAACCTTAGTTACTGTAGGTTTATTGCCTATAGATGTGGGTTGAGAAGCCTTTTTAGAGGGGTTGCTATCAGCACTTGTATATGTCTGATCTCCCACTGGCGTTTGAATGCCAGGGGTGGAAGTTGGAGTGGCGTTAGACGCCAACTCCTTACCTGTTTCTAGCGTCTGAATGCCAGAACTGTGCTTCCTTTGGGTGTTCAATGCCAATTCCTTGCTTGTTTCTGGCGCTGAACGCCAGGACTGAGCATGGGTTGGGCGTTCAACGCCAGCTTTCCATCCATTTTCTAGCGTTTGGGCACCAAAATTATTCCTCTCTAGGCTCTGACTGTCCTCAGAGGGATTTTGGGTAGCAGTTTGTTCATTTCTTGGCTTTCTGCTTTCTTGGGCACCAAAATTATCCCTCTTCTTAATTGAACTGCTTGGCACTCTTCTGTTATTTGTTTTGACAATTGCTGTTCTGTTTGCTTCAACTGCACTTCCATATTCATATTAGCCATTCTTGTTTCTTGCAATATCTCCTTGAATTCGGCTAGCTGTTTTGTTAGAAAATCTAATTGCTGATTGAAATTCAGTAACTTGTTCTGCAGGACTTAGTTCAGCAGTTACTATTTTAGCCTCTTCTTTCATGGAAGGTTCACTGCTTAGATACAGATGCTAATTTCTGGCAACTGTATCAATGAGCTCTTGAGCTTCTTCAATTGTCTTTCTCATGTGTATAGATCCACCAGATGAGTGGTCTAGAGAAATCTGAGCTTTCTCTGTAAGCCTATAATAAAAGATGTCTAACTTCACCCACTCTGAAAACATTTAAGAGGGGCATTTTCTTAGCATCTCTCTGTATCTCTCCCAAGCATCATAAAGGGATTCATTATCTCCTTGTTTGAAGCCTTGGATGCTCAGCCTTAGCTATGTCATCCATTTTGGAGGAAAATAGTGATTCAGGAATTTTTCTGACAACTGTTTCCATGTCTTTATGCTGTCCTTAGGTTGGTTATTTAACCACCTCTTAGCTTGGTCTTTTACAGCAAATAGAAACAATAATAATCTGTAGACATCCTGATTTATTTTCTTATCATGTACTGTGTCAGCAATTTGTAAAAACTATGCCAGAAACTCTGTAGATTCTTCCTGTGGAAGACCGGAATACTGGCAACTTTGCTGCACCATGATAATGAGCTGAGGATTCAACTCAAAGCTACTAACTCCGATGGAGGGTATACAAATATTGCTCCCATATGAAGCAGTAGTGGGGTTGGCATATGACCCCAGAGTCCTTCTGGACTGTTCATTTCCACTTAGGTCCATGATGGAGAAAGGGAGATGATGTGGATTTATTTTATTTATTTTATTATAAAAAAGTACTTTTCGAAATAATAAAATAAAAACTAAAATAAAAACTAAAATATGAAATAAAAATAAAATTTAAAAAAATATATTTTAAAAATTTTTGAAAAAATGAGGAGAGAAAAAGTGGTTAGGATATTTTTGAAAAAGATGTGATTTTTTTATCTTAAAAGGATAAGATTTTGAAAATCTTTGAAATTGAAATCTGAATTTTTGTAGAAAATTTCGAAAAATTTGCTTGAAAATAGTTAGAGAAGATAATTTTTTGATTTTTGAATTTTATGATAAAAGAGAAAAACACACAAAAGACACAAGACTTAAAATTTTTAGATCTAATGTTCCTTGCTTTCGAAAATTTTGGAGGGAAAACTCCAAGGGATACCAAACTTAAAAATTTTAAGATCAAAACACAAATAAGACTCAAGAACACTTTGAAGATTCACAAGAACAATAAGAACAATAAGAACAAAAGAAAGAACACCAAACTTAAAATTTTTTTTGAAAACCAAATTAAATTTTCAAAAATTAAAGAAAATTAACAAGAGAACACCAAACTTAAAGTTTGGCACAAGATTCAATCAAAGAAAAATTATTTTTGAAAAAGATTTTAAAAAGAAGATGCCCAATTACCAAGAACTTAAACCGACGCTCTAGCCAATTGAGCTATAAATGTAACGTGTTTTAAAGAGGTATTTTTAATAACTAAAAATAAATATTTTGAAAATACACAAGGAAAACACGAAAAACACAGAGAATAGGAAAAACCAAAGATTAAACAAGAAAAATTGACAAGAACAATTTGAAAATCAAGGAAAAATAAAGAGCATGCAATTCGACAATTGAAAGACAAAGACAAGCATGCAATTGACACCAGACTTACAACAAGACACTAAACTCACGAAAAACTAACAATTAATAAAGAAAAATAAAATTTTTTGAAGAAAAATTTTTAAAAAGGAATAATAGAAAATGCAATTCTAGTGACTCTAAACCAAAAAGTTAAATTTTTCCTAATCTAAGCAACTAGATTCACCGTCAGTTTCAAACAATCTCCGGCAACGGCGCCAAAAACTTGATGCACAAAATTGCAATCACACTTTTGCAGTCCGCACAACTAACCAGCAAGTGCACTGGGTCATCCAAGTAATACCTTAGGTGAGTAAGGGTCGAATCCCACGGAGATTGTTGGCTTGAAGCAAGCTATGGTTATCTTATTATTCTTAGTTAGGATATAATATCAATAATAATTTTTAGTTTTAATTGTAAAAAGTAAAAGAGCATGAGATAAATACTTATTATGCAGTAATGGAGAATATGTTGGAGTCTTGGAGATGCTTTGTCCTCTGAATTCCTGCAACATAATGCTTTCTCACTTTCATAAATGCAAGGCTCCTTCCACGGCAAGCTGTATGTTAGGCATCGCCGTTGTCAATGGCTACTTCCCATCCTCTCAGTGAAAATAGTCCAAATGCTCTGTCACAGCACGGCTAATCATCTGTCGGTTCTCGATCATGTCGGAATAAGATCCATTGATCCTTTTGCATCTATCACTACGCCCAACACTCGCGAGTTTTAAGCTCGTCACAGTCATCCAATCCCAGAATCCTACTTGGAATACCACATACAAGGTTTAGACTTTCCGGATTCTCAAGGATGCTGCCAATGAATTCTAGCTTATACCACGAAGATTCTGATTAAGGAATCTAAGAGATACTCATTCAATCTAATGTAGAACGAAGGTGGTTGTCAGACACACGTTCATGGATTGAGGAAGGTGACGAGTGTCACGGATCATCACCTTCTTCATAGTGAAGCGTGAATGAACATCTTAGATAGGAACAAGAGTGTTTGAATGGAAAACAGAAATCATTGCATTAATTCATCGAGACGCTGTAGAGCTCCTCACCCCCAACAATGGAGTTTAGAGACTCATGCCATCAAAAAGTATAAAATTCAGATCTAAAATGTCATGAGATACAAAATAAGTCTCTAAAAGTTGTTTAAATACTAAACTAGTAACCTAGGTTTACAGAAAATGAGTAAACTAAGATGGATAATGCAGAAATCCACTTCTGGGGCCCACTTGGTGTGTGCTGGGGCTGAGACTTAAGCTTCTCACATGCCTGGACTGTTTCTGGAGTTGAACTCCAGGTTGTAACCTGTTTCTGGCGTTGAACTCTAACTTGCATCCTGTTTTTGGCACTAAACGCCAGACTGCGGCATGGAACTGGTGTTAAACGCCAGTTTACATCGTCTATATTCGTGAAAAGTATAGACTATTATATATTTCTAGAAAGCCCTGGATGTCTACTTTCCAACCCAATTGAGAGCACGCCAATTGGACTTCTGTAGCTCCAAAAAATTCATTCCGAGTGCAGGGAGGTCAGAATCCAATAGCATCAGCAGTCCTTTTTCAGCCTAAATCAGATTTTTGCTCAGCTCCCTCAATTTCAACCAGAAAATACCTGAAATTACAGAAAAATATACAAACTCATAGTAAAGTCCAGAAATATGAATTTTGCCTAAAAACTAATAAAATTATACTAAAAACTAACTAAAACATACTAAAATATACATGAAATTACCCCCAAAAAGCGTATAAAATATCCGCTCATCACCTATTATGATAAATTCCTAACCCCATAGTGAGGATGATGTTCTCACTCCCCTACAGGTCTTTTCTTTTTCAGGTCATGGACAACGAAGTTTGGAAGAGCTTATTTTATTTTTTTTCTGTCTAAACGATGTTTCATGTTGTATTAGTTACTTTTTTTCTCGCCTTTACCTTTACAAGATTTTATAAGAGGGATAAGAATTTGATTATCTAATGCTTGTAAATTAATAATATGTATGTTTTCCTTGTAAGTATTGTAATTCGTATTGTAAGTATGGATGTATGTTTTGAAAAATTCGGTTTAAGTTTTAAACAGGCTCATATTTTAGTATTAAGTATTTTAAGAGTCATCGTAATACCCGAGTTATCAGAGTGGTGCAACCGAAAGCGTGACATTTTGATAGTTAAGGTGTTACAACGGGTGTTGCTGGAAAGGACGAAGAGGAAAGGCCGATGTTGCTTTGATAAGAGAAGCGGAAATGACCAGGGTATCTGGGGTGGCTGGAAGATAACCTTGCTTATTACAGCACACCTCCACAGTGAGACCTCCGCGACCATAGTAAGTGCATTGCTTGAAGGAGCTGACGCCGCATCTAGAGGAAAAGTTAGGTGTGCCACGAACCTAATGTGCACTTGGAGCTACTGTTCGCGCTGGATCACCATAGCGAACATACGGTTCACTAGTGGCAATGGATCAAGGAGAAGAAGCTACAATTGGACAAACAAAAATCATTCTCGAGTCCCTTGAGAAATCGAATGATAAAGTCATGTGTTCAGTGTGATTTTGCTGGACAGGTGCAAATGGGCAGAGGTCTAGAGTTCTCAAGCTCTTTCCAAAGGATTTTGAGAGCAATATAGAAATCTGTAATAGTCATGGTGTCCTGGTTCAGTGCATAAACTTCTTTCTAGTGTTTTGCTATTAAAAGAAAATCTGATTGGGAAAAGCGTTCATGGAGGTCTGACCAGACAGAAAACGATAGTGGTGAGTTATATTACATTATGAGTAATGTAAAGAGACAGTGAGTGAAACAGCCAAGAAAGGACCAAGTTGTTGTAGCATTTTCAGGCAGGAAAAAGAGGATCATCAAAGGAAGGAAAAGGAATGAGACCAGTAAGAAGACCAAATTTGTTTTTCAAAATTACAACCATGAAAAATGCTCTGGACCAAAAATGATAATTATTTCTTGTTAAGTATGGTGTAATGAGAACAGAGGTGGGTTTTTCACTAAGGTAATATAATAAAGGCTGTTGGGGTTTTGTGATTCTAGTTATGGATTGTCATCCATGATAGGAGGGTCAGAAGGGGAAGGATTATTAGGATTGGTTGTTTTCACCATGACAAGGTATCAGTAGAACTCTTAGTGTTCTGATACCATAATAAAACTTATAGCAGAGAGAGGTAGTGAGTGTGAAACACTGTATTTTCTATTTTCAAATGTTTAAATGATTGAATGGTTACATATATACACTACACAGAGTGCACATCTCATCAAATCTCTATGAAGATATTTACAGATCCTAGAAGAATCAGAATAACTAGAAAACTGATGAGTCATCATCTTCTAGAAGGATACTAGTCGTACTAAAGAAAACGACAAAAATAATAGAATGAAAGATGAATGAGTAATTATATTGATCGGGCTTTTATGTTCTTAGAGTGTTGGGCTTTTTCTTCATTATACTCCAATAGAAGGCAATACTCAACTTCATCCAATAACTCTAATGTAAGGCAACCTCTAATCTCAATATGCCTCAGTGATTGGAGGTCATTGATATGCTCTGGTAAAACCCTTATGTTCTCACAATCCCAAAAGGGAATTTTCTATAGAGAAGAGAGTGCGTGGGGAGGACCACGACCTTGTGTGCTACCATCATCGTTCTCATCTTTCACAAGGTCAAGCTTGTAGTCATCGAAATATATTATCAACTCTTGATGTTGAGAAGGAAGATATCGTAAGTGTCATGACAGAATCTGAATAGTTGACAATCCATCAACTTGGAGACTCTAAACCGATGTGAGGCTTTTATCTAGCCCTCTGCCACTGTTTCTATCTTTGAAACTTTCCAAAGATGCAAGCTCTTAAGAGAAGAGAAAGAACATGTGTAAAATTTGAGAAAATTAAATTTAGTAAATTAATTAATTTAAACTGCGTTAATTGGAATTAATACGCTCGGAATATGTAAAAATATTAGAATTTATAATTTAAAAATTTAACGGTAAAATTTTAATTAAGAAAATTAAATTGAGAAAAAATATAAATATTTTGGGAAAGACATGTATCGGCGTTAAATTGTCTGTATCGACTTGATCTTCTCTTGTGGTTAGTAACTGCTCTCCTGTAAAGCTTATGCCATTTTTTCTAACCTTTTTTATGCTTCTGTTCAGCAAGTCTTGCTCATCCATGGATAGTTGTTAGACCAAGGTCACTCTTCTTGGCTCATCCTTGTAGGACATGAAGGTTGCTCACTGGTTGTTCATTGGGTGCTCAAAGAAAACACTCCTGTATAGAGAGAAAAGAAAACTAGCCATTATCAAACTTTTAATTTGATTCTTATTTTATTATTAAATTTTTTCTTAAATCCTGAATCCTAAACCCTATTGCTTTTAATACTTCTATATTATATCCTTCAACCCTTAAATAAAAAATATTTTTGATGGGCCAATTTTAGGCCCAAAAAGCACACTCAAGCCTTTTCTCTCCTTTGTGAAGAGAGGATAGGAGCTTCTAAGTGCCAGCCAACATTAGCTCCCCTTTTGGTCTTGAATCACCGTACTAGTGTAATGAGTAAAAGTAGGCTTAAAATTTAATTAAGATATTTCTATTAATTAGTTGATTTACTATAAATAGATATAGTATGAATGTAATAAACGTTTAGAGACAAAGGGCACAACACGAGTTGTGGTAGTAGATTGGATGATCGAAGACAAACGACGTCGTTGCAAAGAGGCTTGAAAGTGATGGGAGGCTGATTTGACATGGTGGTGCCCTCTCTTTTCACTCTAGTGAACAAGGATGATGGTGAGGTGTTGAACCCTACTCATTTGTTAAGTCTTTACATTATGCACTAAACCTAAATCCATTATGAACAATAATATTGGTAAAAAAATTTAGCCAAATACTAATAAAATTATTTTTAGTAAGCTAGTGGGTCTAGACTGTAATGACCTGGTTTTCGAAAAGACAGGATTTTTTCCTGAAGAAATAGAATTTTTTCGAAAGTTTAGTGAAGCAAGCACCTCTAGTGAGCTAAGCTCATCAACTCAGTTGTAAAAAACCTAGTTTTTGAGCAGCTTCGACTAAGAATTTCAAAATTCTAATTTCTGTGGTTAATCTCAGTTTAACGAGCCGGACTCGAATCACGAGAGAAAAGAAATAATAACATAATATTATTATATTATTATTTGAACTGCTTGAGTATTATTATATTATTATTTGATCTGCTTTAGTTAAAACAGAAGATAAGTTTAGTAATATAATAACTGGGCTCAAAGTCTGCTGGTGTAGGTTAATGTCAGCACTTTCTAACAACCTTATCTATGTTAATGCTTCATCATATACCTTCTATTCTCATGCTTATCTTGTTACTAGCATCATCTATACTAGTAGCTCATATGTTTACCACTAGATATTTTATTACTTGTATCATAACACATCTAGCTTTAGTAACTATTCTTCTAAGATATTTTTAACCAACTTCTGGGTGACTAAGAACCCTTAATTAATTTATCCCACCATTGAATGATACTACAGTTGCTCTCCCTTTCTTTCCAAGCCAAAAATAAGAAAGAAAAAAGAAAGGAAAATGGTAGAATTTTCATGACCATTCATGCTTCCAAGCTTGATTTCTTCCTAACCAAAACTCCAATCAAAATTTTGAACTGATTAAAGTAATCCTCTCTTCTTCCTCTTCAAATCTATGCCACTTTTCATGGATCAAATTCAGGTTTGGTGGCTGCTCTCCCCTCTTGTTTGGTTTGGCTATGAGAACCATGCTTGAACTTATGCTATTTTTTATATTTCTTCTTAGATCTATTGCTTACGAGACTTGTAAGCCAAGAAACCTCAACTTTCAGCAAGGTTAAGGTAAGAAAATCCTTTCTAATTAGCTGTTAATGATTTGGCCAGTTGATAGTTTTGAGTTTTAAAGTTGTTTTTGATTGAATATTAGGAGAAAAAGTGAGCTAGAAAGCTTTCTTGGTGTAGCCGATTAGGAGCAACAACAAAAGGTAGGATTTGGTAAAATTAATCTTGATTAATTAGGTTCTTATTGAGTGATTGTTGGATTGCTAGTTTGTACTTGATTTTGGATGTTTATGTGCTTGAATTATGTTAAAAATTTGATGAAAAGTGAAGCAAACATTTCGGTTTAAAGTGTAGCTGAAAATCCAAAACTTCCAGCCTAGTTTTGATGCTTTATTGAAGCTGGAATCTTGATAAATTTGATGTGATTTGGTGGCTGAAAAATGGAATTAAAAAGTGAGAAAATTTGGTTACTAAAAAAATTGAAAAACTAGTTAAAATCAAGTAAGAATTTGATGAACTTTGATGAACAAATTCAAATCTCTTGAAGAACAAGAAATCCTATGCTTTTGATTATTTTGTGGTCAACTTGTAAATAAGAAAAGTTTTGGGTTGAAAGTTAATTAATAAAAAGTTTGAAAATTAAGGTATAATATTAAAAAGTTAAGAGGTTAAAGTGCAAATATTGAAAGTTTGGAGGTAAAAATAAATTTTTTAAAAGTTTATAAAAAAATATTATTAAATACATTTTAATAATAAAATAATAAGTTATTATTATTTTATTAATAATATTATTTTGTTAATAATAATATAATAATTGTAAAAATATAAATTTTTCTAAAAGTCTTAGAAAGACAAATTTAAGTCCATAATCTTATAATTTTTTTCATAAAATATCTAGTAAGTGGTAAGAATATGTTAAGGAGAGAGAGATAAAAGAGAAGAGAAACATTAAAGAGAAGATAAAAGTTAAAGAGAGAAATAAAAACATAAAAAAGAGACAAAAATAAATTAAAACATCAATTGAGGACAAAATAAACAACGAATGAATAAGAAAAAGAGAAATGGAAATTGATAAAAGGAGAAGGTTGAGGAAAAGATTAGGGATGAAGTAAAGAAAAAGTTAAGAAGAATGTTAAGAAAAAATTAAGGAAGAGATTAAGAAAAGAGAATTGAAAGTGAATTGAATGACTTTGGTCATAAGTCTTAAGAATTAAAGTATAAAAGATGAAAGAGATGAATGAAAAACTGAATGATAAAAGAAATTACTGGAAATGTATTGGTGGAGATGTTCATAACTAAGAACTATTCTCTAGATGTAGACATCATGGTACAATTTAAAGTCAATTGAACAGAGATATTGTAGGACTTAATACGATTTTGCTCTGGGTAGTCTTCTGAGTCTAGAGCAAGATTCGTTTTCTGTTTATATATATATACACCATAAGACTAGTTGATGTTTGCACCCATCTATTTACGAACTCTAACCTAGATCCTCCATACAAGGCTCCTGTTATGTGGCTATTTGATGAAGCACCACTGAGTTGTCCCACGACGACGTATGATCGTGTAGAGGAGTAGTAGATGGCATTCTGCCTTTTGATGACGTTCAACTTGACCCAAATTTTGAAGACCAAGAACGTACTTTTCCTAGCTTTTGTAGTTTAGAGGGATTACACGAGTAGAAAGTCTAGACTAGCCTGGACGTCAGCTCAGTG
>NC_029772.3:74564767-74565409 GCF_000817695.3 Arachis duranensis | reverse complement strand
TAATAAATGGTATTTTTAAATTTGAATAATTTATTAATTAATTTATACTTATTATACCTTATATTCAATAATTTATTTTAAAAAAGATTAATATAATGAATAAAAAATAATTTAAAAAAATATTATTTAAAGAATAAGAACAAATAAATATCTAACCAATTTGAATTTAGAGACAATTAGATTCCTGTCCATTTCTGAACTTGACATGTCAACGTTTTCTATTCAGAGTTGACGGAGAAACACCCACAAGAACCTCATTGTATCACAGAAGTAGAAGACAAAGACCGAAGTGAATTATTTTTATCTTGAGAGATCGTGTTGCCATTTTGAAAAATAAATAGGTACCAAATTGATAGTTCACTCTATATTTTATCACAACCTTAAAGGTAACATTATGTTAAAGAAAATGTAATGTAACGGATAAAAATAGACTTAAAACCCAATTAAGATACTTCTATTAATTAGTTAATTTACTATAAATAGATATAAAACTTGTTTGAGTATCATTAAGTTGTTAGAATTTTTTTAATAATTTTTTTTAGTATATTTGAGAAAATTTTATTTGTAAAAATGAATATATTAAAAAATAAAATATCTTTTTTCTAAAAGATACTATTTATATTTTTATTAAATTTTTTTGCT
>NC_029772.3:74551618-74564604 GCF_000817695.3 Arachis duranensis | reverse complement strand
AATTTTTTAAAAAAATATATAACAATTTTTTTTTTATAAAAACTCACCCATAATATAAATAGGGTTAATGACAAATTCAGTATCCAAAAGATTCAGTCGCATATAAATTGTTATTGACAAAATAACCCTTAAATGGTTTGAAAATATGACAAAAAAAATCAATAAATATTATATTTTTTATGTAACAAAATATTTCATATTTAGCAAATAACTTATTCATTAAATCTAAATTTTTGTGACAAGACTTGAATGAATATTTAGAAGATACATAAAAAAATTCGAACAAAATTTGATCTCTAAATTTTTTTTATTTTTTTAAAAAATATAGTCATTCATAATAATTTTTTTTAAAAAAATTTACTTAACAAAAAATTATAAAATTTTAAAAATAAAAATATTTTATTTTTTAATAATAATTATAAAAATTTACATCAAAATATAATTTCTAAAATTATTCTATAAAATATATATTTAATATCTAATTTATTGTTATATTTTTTATTTTTTTTGTTAATTTATTTATTATTAACATCTTTTAAAATTCTTTTTGAGAGAGATACAAACTTTGGAATACCATCTAAAATTCTTAATAGTTTACCTAATAATAAAAAATTTTACTGTGCGACTAGTGTTGACCTTCTTCAGCAGCATAGCATACATCATCTTCCATTGTCATACCCAGGCTGTAACAAAAATGGGCGCTTTGAGAGTGTTGATGAAGAGGTCTCTATCCACCTCCAAACCCTACCTTACTCCCAATCACCCATCGCTCACCTTCGCCACACTGCATCAATACCACAACCGCAGAAATCTTTTTCTCCACCATTCTGCTTCTGACTTCGTTAAGCTTCACAAACTCTCTGCCACTGATTCCGGTAACAAGTTTTCGGCTAAAGCTTCTAAACTGAAATAATTTATTTGAATTTTCTATTCTTTCCTGTTTTTCCTTTGCTATCCATTTCTCATGTTTTTCAGCTTGTTATAGGGATTGTGGAGACTTGGTATTAATCAGGAATCAAATGTTAATGTTGCCATGATCTGCAGTTCAGTCCCTGGCGTATTTTGTGCTGGGGCAGATTTAAAGGTTAATCAATAATAGGGGTGGAGTGTTTGACATGTTTGTTTTTTGATGCAAATTTTCCTTTCCACGGTGCCTATATAAAAGAAATTAATAGTATTCATGATTTTAATTGGATTCTTGCTGGTGTAGATTTAGTTTTATACTTTCTTATGATGTTAGAGGTCAGCTGTGTGTTTGTTTACAAGCATCCTGGTTATTTGATTTCAGGAGCGCAGAAACATGAGTCAATCAGAGGTTAAGGTTTTTGTGAATTCTCTTTGCTCCGCTTTCTTATATTTAGAGGTTAGTGTGCATCACTCTGTTATTTACATTCTAAATTTATCAACTTTCTATTGTAATTGAATGGTAAGACCTTGGCTCCATTATGTGAAGGTTTTGGGCTTACTGGTTTAGGGTTAGGTTAATTCGCCGGGTGCTACGATCTTTTCCCTCCAATTCTTTGGCTGTGCCACTTATAATTTTTAGCATTGTGGTAAAAGAGAGATTTCTAGATGCACTCTACAATGTTTTTTTGCTGTGATTGTACAGTTGTACTTAATTCCTTATATCATACTGTCTCTGTATTCCCAACTTTGACAGTGCTCCTTGAAAATTGAAAGTTGAATTGAGTCGAATATTTGTTTCTCTATTCAGAAGGTTTGCATACCTACTATTGCTGTTATTGAAGGAGTTGCACTTGGGGGTGGACTTGAAATGGCCCTGGCATGTGATATTAGAATATGTGGTAACTAGATGTGCAGTACCTTGCAAATTGGATATAGTTATTTTTAGGATCATTTGGATGCTTTGAATGTGATGCGAATATTTGATTTGTTTCTACTCATCTTTTCTGTCACGATATAGGGGAAAATGCTCTGATGGGTTTGCCCGAAACTGGACTCGCCATAATCCCTGGGTAAGTTGTATACTAGATGACTTTTGCATATGTATTTTCTTTTGATGCCTCCTATTTCAACAGTGTATCTCTTGCTTTTGTTTATGAGCATTAAATATGACTGGTATAGAATACTTTACATCTTTGCAATGATTGCTTCTCATGGAATCCTGTCATGCACAGGGCAGGTGGAACACAACGACTACCTAGATTGGTTGGAAACGCAATAGCAAAGGAGATTATATATACTGGTCGAGAGATTAATGGCAAAGAGGCTCTGTCCTTAGGTGTGTTGATTGCTATTTTTTCCCCTTTCCCTAATTAATAATATCTTAAATGATATAAGCTCACCATCTGTTTAACTTGGCAATTTTAACTTAAAGAACATCCAAGACATTCTAATTGCAGCCTTATTCTTAGCCATCTCTTGTTGTCCTTGAAGAAAGCAACGAGAAAGGCCACCATTGTTGTGCAACTTTTATACGAATGCATGTACTAAATCTTCGTCACCTGAAAAATACATACACTTTTCCCTGCAAAATCTATGTACCACACCTCTACTTGCTGTTTTATAATATTATCGATAATAAGTTGTGACAACTAGCAAATGCATAAGCATCCTTTGGTTGGTACAGGACTTGTAAATTACTTTGTTCCTGCTGGTGAAGCCTACTCAAAGGCACTCGCAGTTGCTCGGGAAATCAATGCGAAGGTATAACTATAAGGAAGGTTCATGTTTTGTTGGCCACAGGTTTTTCATTTCTTCTTTCGAAGTTGATCTGTCGAGAAAAGGAAAAGTATTGCTAAATAGTGCGTAGCTGTAGGTTTTACCTTGTTCAGCTGCATGCAAGTGATGTGGTGCAATCGACCCGTGCAATCTATTTGAATGTTCATATCCGGAGCATATTTGTAGTTGAACATGTTTCACTTTAAAGAAATTTTACGAGATTGAATGGCTTCTGTAGTATAAATTAAAATCACTTTAGTTGTAAAATTACCGCAATGTTGGTGGCAGTTAGTTCTTATTCACTTGCAATGAATTTTCCACAGGGTCCAGTAGCTATAAGGATGGCTAAAAGAGCTATCAGTGAGGTGGTTGATACTGATATGAGATCAGGTTTGGCCTTGGAAGAAGATTGCTATGATCAGGTGCTGAATACAAAAGATAGATTGGAAGGCTTGGCTGCGTTTGCTGAGAAGCGGAAACCAAAGTATACTGGAGAGTGAAAGTAGTGGCTTATCTTTGTCTTTGCCGCTACAGAGGAATGTCTGTCATTCTGTGATTAGAGTAATCTATCTATAGCCTTGTGACTATATTGCTGGGGACTGTCGCATTCCCAAACAGCAGAAAAAATGTATCTAAAATAATGCACATTGAAACACTACATTCCCTATGAAGCAATAATATTCATCCTTCATTATTTTATCGGAAAAGTTTAGGGGCCAGCACTTTTTTAACAATCTAACCAACACTTAATCATCAAAAAAAAAAAAGAGTGATCTTCCACCATTAGATGTAATCTCACACCATTAAAAACACTATTAATGGCTAATTGATAGTTACAAAATGCAAAACCTATTGGTTTCCTAGCACTCCTCTTTTTTTATCTATCTGTCAAAAAAAATCGGAACCTTATGCTTATAAACACGAGAGGCTAACGGCTCACCAAGTGATACGTGGTCAAGATGACATTTTTGTCATCTTAGAGTTAAGCGGCAGAATGGTAATCTTGTCATATTCAAGGATGAATTGTGTCATGCCAGTCTTGGACATCAAAAAGACCAAGAACCCGTCTCAAACACAGTGGTGTTGAAAGGGCAACAATTCATAAGGCCCATTGGGATAAGGCAAGACAACAAGAAGCCCAATAAAGCTTTTCAAATTCAATAGGAGGCATAGTTTTTATTAATTTTCAAATTTTTAGTCATTTAATTTTAATTTGTTTTGCTGTTAGAGTTTGTTGGAAGATTTGATTTAATTCTAATTTGCTTAGTAGTATTTTTAGGAATTTTAGTATGATTAAATGAGGTAAGTGATTTGCTTCACTTGTTGCATGGAGAAAATTGAGTGATTCAATTTTGATTTCTCTGATCTAGGTTGTCAAGGATAGGTTCTTTGAAGGTCAAGTAGGGAGCCCTGACCTAGGTTGCTAAGAACAGGTTTCGTAGAGGTCTAGTAGGAAAAAACCCATTTATCTATCCTTTTATGTTTCCACTATGTCTCTTTATGCCAAAAAATTCTTCTTCTTGATCCCATTCTTTTCTTGCCCCATTCCATTGGGATTTTAATGCTTCGAATTTATTAAAGCCATTAATAATTTTTTTATCATCTGGTATCAGTTACAGGTCGTAGGTAAATTCTTATTTATCTACACGTTTTATGGGCTTTATTTAGTCTTTTTGTTTTTTTTTCTCTTTAATTTTTGCAAATTCAACTTAGAGTCCTAAAAAAAATGAAAAAAATCGCAAAAAAAAAAAATGATTGCGTATTACGATAGTGATGATGAAGGAATCTCATGCGAAAAAGGGTTCTCGGTTGCAAATCCTTGCATTCAAAAGGAAGAATGATCCTGAAGCGTATTTCAGATGGGAAAGGAAGGTAGAATCGATTTTTGCAAATTGCATTCTTTCAGAGGAAAAAAAAGTTCAACGGGTACAAGCCAATTTTTTCGATGTTGCCCGTATATGGTGGATTGAATTAGAAAGAACTAGAAGACAATACGGAAATCGCCCAATTTGCAGCTGGAAGAAGATGAAAAAAATCATGAGGAGCCAGTTTGTGCCATCCTCATACCACATGAGGAATCGAGTTGTGCCATCATCATATCACAATGAATTTTTCGAAAAATTTTGTAAGTTACAACAAGGTTCACAATCAGTGATGGAGTACCACAAGGAGCTTCTATATTTGATGGACATGGCTAATATTAAAACGAGTCCTGAGGTTCTTATGGACCGATTTTTGTTTGGATTATGCGAAGAACTTGCAGATAAAGTCCAATGTTACCGTTACACGACCATGGACGATTTAATCAAATTGGCCATTGATATGGAGCAGGTGGAACAAATGATAGATCACCATAAGAAGAGGATTTCTTCTACGCCTATCTTTCATTTTTCTTCAAAGCCAGAGATGAAAGAATTTGTTGAGTATGCTGTAGAGGATTATGTGTCCTTGGAAGACTCAAAAGTGCAGAATTTTTCAACTGGGTTCTTGTGATGTGAGCAATTTGAAAAATATGAGAGAAAAGAAATTGTGAAAGAGAGTGAGTGTTTGAGTCAAAAGAATCCATGTTTGATTGAAAGCGAGAGTTTTGAGAGAAAAGAGAAGAATAGTGAGCGAGCGGAATCAATGAGTGAAAAACAAACTGAGAAAAATAAACACACTTGTGAGAGAGATCTAAAAAGTTCTAGTTTCGACAAGAGTGCATTAGTATCATTGAATTCTACGGAGTCCTTAGTTTCTCATACACCCAACCATGAAATTTATAGTGTTTTTCTATCAACTTTTCCATGTTTTGTAGATTTACTGGTCAATTATGGAGGCATTAATATGGAGGAAAAGGAAGATAGATAAATTGCACACTTTAGACAAGATAGTGAAAGTATGGTTGGAATGATTGAACTTGCACACATGAGGGACATACCCACAATTCAGTGGATAGAGCAAAGCCATCAAACCATGGTATTTGAACCAAGAGATTAGGTTTGGATTCCGTGGAGGGAAAAAGAGCTTCTCATTCAAGATTCGAGGATGAATCTTTTTGAGGAGGAAGAGGATGATACATGGTCAGGAGGGCATTTTCGTCATCTTAGAGCTAAAGGGCAGAATGGTAATCTTATCATATTAAAGGATCTGAATACTAGAAGAATTGTGCCATGCCAGTCTTGGACATCAAGAAGACCAATAGTTCGTCTTAAAAATAGTGGTGCTGAAAGGACAACAATTCATATGGCCCATTTGGCTAAGGCAAGACAACAAGAAGCCTAATAAAACTTTTCAAATTCAATGGGAGACATAATTTTTATTAATTTTTGAATTTTTAGTCATTTAATTTTAATTTGTTTTGCTGTTAGTGTTTGTCGGAAGATTTGATTTACTTCTAACTTGCTTAGTAGTATTTTTAGGAATTTTAAATTTAAATCAAATCGGATCTAATCTAATAAGATCAAATCTGATCTACATTAGTTATCATATCTTTAGGATTTCAAAATTTTAATCAAATTTGATCTAATCCAATAAGATCAAATAAGATTTAAATTATTTATCTTATCTTATCTTTTAGCTAGTTTGTTAGAGGTCTATTTAAACACCTTTGGTGTGACAATTTACACAACATTGATGAATAAAATTTTCTTAGTACTTTATGCACGCTTTTTTAGTGTAATTAAGTGAGGTGAGTGATTTGCTTCGCTTGTTGCATGGAGAAAATTGAGTGATTCAATTTTCATCCCTCTTATCTAGGTTGTCAAGGATAGGTTCTTTGAAGGTCTAGTAGGGAGCCCTTTCCGGTGACCTAGGTTGCTAAGAACAGGTTTCTTAGAGATCTAGTAGAAAAAAAAACCCATTTATCTATCATTTTATGTTTTTGCTGTGTTCTTTTGGGTCCTTTACTGAATAATCCTTATCTATTGTGATAAAACCCCTAAGCCCCAATCTATTTTCTTATCACCAAGTAAGATTCTCCTACACACAAAACTAGCGTCAAAGTCTTTGTATGTACACATTCTCTACCAAACAATGGAGCAAAGAATTTACTCATCCAACTATGGAGCTTTATGAAATTGGAATGCTAAATCTATTTTTTTACACTAAAAATGGTAGTAACTTTAAAAGATTATAACTAATTCTACATTGATTAGAATCATGTAGGACAAGTTTGAGTTGAGCATGGAAATGTCTAGAATAAGACTAAAAAATTGTGGATTAATTCATTAACCATAACTAAGTATGGTAAATTTTTTACATATGGTTGTTGAAATATGGTGTGCTGCAGAATTTCGAGTGTAGTAACTTGTGCGCTTTGCTGCGATTTTCATAGATTGAACTTTGAAATGAAATTTTGTTTGAAAGTTTGATGAATTTAGTTTGTTTAGATTTGTAGGAGTTGAGAATTGGAAGATATAAATGTTTGAAAATCATTGGTTAAAATAGGAAAAATCAAATTTCAGCATAATTTAAAGCAACTTCCAAAGCTTATAACTCCCAAAAATTAATAGCTTTTAGGTTGCAACCAAAGCACAGTTATTTTTAGATAAGTTAAGAGTCTCCAATCCAAAATTTAGGTTAGTTGATGCCTTGGTGAGAGTTATGCAAGTTGGAAGCAATTATATTTACTGGTTGATGTAGGATTAACATCGGTCTAGAAATTTTCACAAAAATAATTCCGTTGCAAGTATAGTTCAAAACCAATAAATAACCCTCAATCAAAGTTTAATTTGTTTGTCATTTAAGCAAACCTAATAAAAACTGAGAGTATTTAAACCTCGGGTCGTCTCTCAAGGAATTGCAGGGAAATGTTCATGTTATTGGTTATGAGATAATATTTTTGGGGTTTTGAAATAAGGGACAAGAAATGTAAAAAGTAAGAAAGTAAAGAAAACTCAAATGGTAAAAAGGTCTTGGCAAGGGTTAATGGTTAGGAATCTCTATCCTTGTCACTAACCACAACATGATAATTACAAAGATCATTCCCACTTTGTCATCCCCAAAATTAAAGGAAAGTCAAGTGAGCTTAATTGATCCTAATCCATAAGTCCTAGCCACTCACTAATTAATTTAATGACAACTAGAGTCAATGGAAACAAATTATCAATCACTTGGACATTAGTAACTCAAGGTTACCCAAGTTACCAACCCAAGCCAAGAACACAAAAATTTACTCTAAACTCCAACCAAGCATTTTATCAAACACTTAGTAGGCATAAAAGGAAAGCGTAGTAAATTAACAAGAAATATAAAATCTAACAACTACCAATTGCAAGAAAACAACTCAATTAAATAATAAGAAACATGAAAACATAAATTGCATTAAAATCAACAAGAAGTTTATAAACATAAAAGTAACAAAATAAAGGGAATAGCAAATAAAACTAGAAGAACAAAGATGCAAGAACAATAAATTGCAAGAAAAAGTGAATGAAAGCAAGAATTAAACCTAATCTAAGGAAAATCTATCCTAAATCTACCATAATTCTAGAGAGAAGAGAGAGCTTCTCTCTCTAGAATATAACCTAAAGCATGTTTTTAAGCTAAACCTAATTGCTCTCCCTTTGTTCCCTCTTGAATTCTGCATCAAATAGTTTCAGAAATGAGTTGGATTGGGCTCCAACAAGTGTAGAAATCGCCCCCAGCATGCTTCATTAAGTTGGCCATGTGCTGCTTGTCACACGTACGCGTGGGTCATGCGTACTCATCAGTTTGCAACTTTCCATATCACGCGTATGCATCAGTCACGTGTATGCGTTGCCTTGACGAGTTTTTTCTTCATGCATACGCTTCGATCATGCGTACGCGCCGCCTTGAATTTTCCAAATCCTTATTTTCGATAAATTCTCCATCTTGCATGCTTTCCTCTTCACTTTCTTGATCCATTCCTTGCCCTTTTAATCCTGAAATCACTAACAAACATATCAAGGAATCAAGTGGAATCAAAAGTGAATTAAATTTGACTAACTAAAGGCCTAAAAAGCATGTTTTTAACTATTAAGCACAATGAGGAGGAATTCATGAAACCATGCTATTTTAGTGAATAAATAGGAGAAAAGTTGGCAAAATCCACCAAATTCAATACAAAATAAACCATAAAATTGTGATTTATCAACCTCCCCACACTTAAACATTAGCATGCCCTCATGCTAAACTCAAGAGAGACAAGAAAGGGGTATCAACATTTATTCAATGCAAGTAAACTATCTATATGCAACCTATCTAAATGCAATGCAGCCAACTACTTGGTCAAAACAAATCAATTTCCAAAAAAATATGTATGAACATAAGGGCTAAAACAATCACAATCAAATCAAATCCACAATTGAATTGAGTTATTAGAAAAGAATTTACAACTTGCAAGAAAATAGATGATCATCGGTGAAAACATATAATTGATCAAGTGTATAGGGTTGATTCACTCAATTCTCCTCTAATCATGCTTTTCAAGATTTGTTTTTCATCTAACAATCAACAATTTTTTAATGTATGCATACAAATATCATGAGGGCTTTTGAGGGTTGTAATGGGGCTAGGGTAAAGGTAAGGATGCATATGGCTAAGTGAGCTTGAAATTTGAATCTTTGATTAACTTAAGCTTTCACCTAACCTACATCCTATTTAATTCAAATGCAAAACTAGCTACCCATTCTTCACTTTTTCACACACTCATGCATTCTCTTTTTTATCACAACACATATGCATCAATTATTATTGAACTTTACTTTGGAGAATTTTGTCCCCTTTTTATTGCTTTCTTTTTCTCTTTTTCTTTTTCTATTTTTTTTCTTTTTATTTTTCTTTTCTTTTTCTCATCATTTGTTTTCATACTAAAAAATATATAAAAGTGTCAATACATATGGTTTAAATATTTAATGCATGAGTGTGTACCCAATTCCCAAAATCTTCAACAAAAATACAAACATACACTTTTATTTCTACCAATATTTCTAACTAACCACACTTGAATGATGCACACTCTCACTAGCCTAAGCTAATCAAAGATCCAAATTAAGGACATTTATTATTTTTTAGTTAAGTGAGCTATTAAAATAATTATATAAATACATTCATACACAAAACAATGGACATAAAGAATCAAACAAATCAAAGATTACAATCATTGAAAGAGAATAATATACACAAGAATGAAAATAGTGGTTACTATGATGCAACCACACAATTAGGCTCAAAACTCACATGCTTATGTGTTCTTAGCTCAAAGACATGTTCCACAATATATAATTCAAGCAAGTTCAATGAAAATTTTTTACACAAATCAATTTTGGAATGCCCTATAGATAAATTCCTTCGAAAATTATATTATTTTGACTAGGCTTATTTTATATATATATATATATATATATGCAAATCAAGAAAATGCAACTAAGAGTTCTAAAAGAGCTAATACTAAAATAAACTAAAATGTGAAAGTGTTAGGATTAGAAATTTGTCACCCAAAAATGCCGATTGGTCGGATGACTTTCCCACACTTAAACATTTGTACCGTCCTCGGTGCATTCAAAGTTGAGCAAGTGGATACGACGACTATGCGGGTTGCCACCTTCAGCTGGTGGAACAATCAGCTGTTGCCTGTTCTTTCTTCCGCTTCCCTTGTTGCTTATGGTGAATCATCCATGAAAAAATAGAAAATAACACCGTAAGATAAGAAAATGCAAAAGCATGGAAGCATAAATTGTTAGAATGAGGTAAGAATCACTAAAAAAAAGTGAGTGAATCAATGTGTGACATTAAAGAAAATAATGTGTGAGTTCTAAGTTGCATGCGGTTTAGAACTCACACACTAGCATAGAAAGCTATGTCGCAATTATACAAAAGAAGTATTGGTATGAGAAATCGTGATTCACACTTTTCACAACTCCGCATAGCTGACCAGCAAGTGCACTGGGTCGTCCAAGTAATACCTTACGTGAGTAAGGGTCAATCCTACGGAGATTGACGACTTGAAGCAAGCTATGGTCATCTTGTAAATCTCAGTCAGGCGGATTCAAATGGTTATGAGGTGTTGATAAAGATAAGAAATAGTAATTAGTTAAAAAAGATTTGAAAATAAATTTTGAAAAGATAAGAAGTTTAGAAAAAAAAAAGATTTTGAAATCAAAATTTAAAAAGATATGATTGAAGAAGATTTGATTGAAAAAGATATGATTTTAAAAAGATATGATTGAAAAGATATGATTGAAGAAAATTTGATTTTTAAAAAGATATGATTGAAAAGATATTGTTGAAAAAGATTTGATTTTTAAAACTGATGACTTGACTAACAAGAAACTAAAAGATATGATTCTAAAATTCAAAGATTGAACCTTTCTTAACAAGAAAGTGATAAACTTGCAATTTTTTGAATCAAAACATTAATTGTTAGCAAGGATTTTTGAAAATATGAGATAAGATTAAGAAAAAGATTTTTGAAAAAAATTAGTTTGAAAATTTTCAAAAACATAAAAGAATGAAAAAATGAAGGCTAAAAATATGTTTGATGCAAAAAGTTATGAATTAAAACATGAAAATTTGAAAAAATTTGAATTGGAAACAAAATCATCTCCCTTGTGTCATCCTGGCGTTAAACGCCTAGGATGCTATCAATTCTGGCGTTTAACGCCCAGAATGCTACCTCTTTGGGCGTTTAACGCCCAGCCAGGTATCCTGGCTGGCGTTAAACGCCAAAAATCCTTCTATACTGGGCGTTTTTCTAAACGCCCAAAATGCTGCCCATTCTGGCGTTAAACACCTAGAATGATAGCTTTACTAGTGTTAAACGCCCAGAATGGTAGCCATTCTGGCGTTTAATGCCCAAAGTGCCTCTTTACTGGCGTTTTGACGCTAGTGAGCTCTTTTTCTCTGTGATTCTTCTGCCTTATGTTCTGAATCTTCATTTCTCTGTATTATTTATTTGAAAAGATATATTATTATTTTTTTATTTTTGAACTTTTAATAAAGAGATAGAAAAACAACAAAATGAAATAAATCATAAAAATGCAAGATCAAAACAAGTAATGCATGCAAGGACACTTTGAATGTCAGGATGAACACCAAGAACACTTTGAAGATCATGCTGAACATCAAGAACATATTTTTGAAAATTTTTAAGGAAAGAAAGACATTCAAGACACCAAACTTAGAAACTTTGAATGTTCAGACACTATGATTTTGAAAATGCATATGAAAAATAACATAAAACACAAAACAGGAAAATCATGAGATCGAACAAAGGAAATCATCAAGAACAACTTGAAGATCACAGAAGAACACAATGCATAAATTATTAAATTTTTTGTTTTTTATTTTTTTCGAAAATAAAAATAAAAATTAGCCAATCTAAGCAACAAGATAAACCGTCAGTTGTCCAAACTCGAACAATCCCTAGCAACGGCGCCAAAAACTTGGTATGCAAA
This sequence comes from Arachis duranensis, assembly GCF_000817695.3. NCBI lineage: Eukaryota > Viridiplantae > Streptophyta > Magnoliopsida > Fabales > Fabaceae > Arachis > Arachis duranensis. The sequence goes on along the minus strand of NC_029772.3, from coordinate 74,552,524 downwards.
ATCGTGATTCACACTTTTCACAACTCTGCATAGCTGACCAGCAAGTGCACTGGGTCGTCCAAGTAATACCTAACGTGAGTAAGGGTCGATCCCACGGAGATTGACGGCTTGAAGCAAGTGATGAGCGGATAATTTATACGCTTTTTGGCATTGTTTTTAGGTAGTTTTTAGCAAGTTTAAGCTACTTTCAGGGATGTTTTCATTAGTTTTATGGTAAATTCACATTTCTGGATTTTACTATGAGTTTGTGTGTTTTTCTGTGATTTCAGGTAATTTCTGGCTGAAATTGAGGGATTTGAGTAAAACTCTGAAAAAGGCTGACAAAAGGACTGCTGATGCTGTTGGAATCTGACATCCCTGCACTCGAAATGGATTTTCTGGAGCTATAGAACTCCAAATGGCGCGCTCTCAACGGCGTTGGAAAGTAGACATCCAAAGCTTTCCAGCAATATATAATAGTCCATACTTTATTCGGGAATTGACGACATAACTTGGCATTGAACGCCAAGTATATGCTGCTGTCTGGAGTTAAACGCCAGAAAAACGTCATGATCCGGAGTTGAACGCCCAAAACACGTTATAACTTGGAGTTCAACTCCAAGAAAAGCCTCAGCTCGTGGATAGATCAAGCTCAGCCCAAGCATACACCAAGTGGGCCCCGGAAGTGGATTTATGCATCAAAAACTTACTCATGTAAACCCTAGTAGCTAGTCTAGTATATATAGGACATTTATCTATTGTATTAGACATCCTGGATTGTATTTTGAATCCTGGGATCACGTTAGAGAGGGCTGGCCATTCGGCCATGCCTGAACTCTTTGCTTATGTATTTTCAACGGTGGAGTTTCTGCACACCATAGATTAAGGGTGTGGAGCTCTGCTGTACCTCAAGTTTCAATACAATTA
>NC_029772.3:74551181-74551554 GCF_000817695.3 Arachis duranensis | reverse complement strand
TGTGGTATAAGCTAGATAGATGGCGGCATTCATGAGGATCCAGAAAGTCTAAACCTTGTCTATGGTATTCCGAGTAGGATTCTGGGATTGAATAACTGTGACGAGCTTCAAACTCCTGAAGGCTGGGCGTGATGACAAGCGCAAAAGAATCAAGGGATTCTATTCCAACCTGATTGAGAACCGACAGATGATTAGCCGTGCTGTGACAGAGCATAGGAATGTTTTCACTGAGAGGATGAGATGTAGCCATTGACAACAGTGATGCCCTATATACAGCTTGCCATGGAAAGGTGTAGGAAGGATTGGATGAATGTAATAAGAAAATAGAGATACGAGAGGAGCACAGCATCTTCACACACTTATCTGAAATTCC
>NC_029772.3:74549329-74551070 GCF_000817695.3 Arachis duranensis | reverse complement strand
ATTTAATCTGCCTAACTGAGATTTACAAGGTGACCATAGCTTGCTTCATACCAACAATCTCTGTGGGATCGACCCTTACTCACGTAAGGTATTACTTGGATGACCTAGTACACTTACTGGTTAAGTTGAACGGAGTTGTGGAAAGAAAGTGCTGAGTTAGTCTTTTTTGGCACATGCCAGAGAGCCATTATTGTTGATCACAATTTCGTCCACCAAGTTTTTGGCGCCGTTGCTGGGGATTGTTCGAGTATGGACAACTGACGGTTCATCTTGTTGCTCAGATTAGGTAATTTTCTTTTCAAAAATCTTTTTCAAAATTTTTCTTTTCTTTTTCATTTTTCTAACCATGTTTTTCGAAAAAATTAAAATAAAAATCCAAAAAAAAATTAGAAAATCATAAAAATCAAAAATATTTTGTGTTCTTGTATGAATCTTGAGTCAATTTTTAAGTTTGGTGTCAATTGCATGCTTTAAAAAAAATTTTCTTGCATTTTTTCGAAAATTCCATGCATTCATAGTGTTCTTCATGATCTTCAAGTTGTTCTTGACAAGTCTTCTTGTTTGATCTTGATGATTTCTTGTTTTGTGTTGTTTGTTGTTTTTCATATGCATTTTTTTGTTTGTTAGAGTCCATGCATTACAAATTTCTAAGTTTGGTGTCCTGCATGTTTTCTTTGCATCAAAAATTTTCAAAAATATGTTCTTGATGTTCATCATGATCTTCAAAGTGTTCTTGGTGTTCATCTTGACATTCATAGTGTTCTTGCATGCATTAAGTGTTTTGATCCAAAATTTTCATGTTTTGGGTCATGATTGTGTTTTTCTCTCTCATCTTAAAAATTTCAAAAATAAAAAAAATATATTTTCCTTATTTCCCTCCAAATTTTCGAAATTTTGGGTTGACTTGGTCAAAAATTTTTAAAATTAGTGGTTTCTTACAAGTCAAGTCAAAATTCCAATTTTAAAAATCTTATCTTTTCAAAATCTTTTTCATTTTTTCTATTTTTTTCGAAAATTTCAAAAATCTTTTTCAAAATATTTTTCAATACCTTTTTCTTATCTTTACATCTAATTTTTGAAAATTAGCTAACTATTAATGTGATTGGTTCAAAGATTTGAAGTTTGTTACTTTCTTGTTAAGAAAGGTTCAATCTTTAAATTCTAGAATCTTATCTTGTAGTTTCTTGTTAGTTAAGTCATTTTAAAAATTAGATCTTTTTATCTTTATCTTATCTTTTTCAAAAATTTTATCTTTTTCAAAATTTGATTTCAAAATATCTTATCTAACCTCCTATCTTCTTATCTTTTTAAATTTTGATTTTAATATCTTTTTCAACTAACTTTTTGACTTTTTGTTTGTTTTAATATCTTTTTCAATCAACTAACTAACTTTTTGTTTGTTTACTATCTTTTCAAAACCAACTAACTTCTCTTCCCTCTCTAATTTTCGAAAATACTTCTCTCTTTTTTTAAAAAAAAATTCTTTTGTTTTAAATTTTAATTTTAATCTTATCTTATCTCTAATTTTCGAAAATTACTAACATCTTTTTCAAAATTGTTTTCGAAATTCTCCCTCTCTATTCTTATTCTATTTAATTATTTAATTACTAACACTTCTCTTCACCCCTCTCCACCTAATATCCGAATCCCCTCTTCTACTTTCTTCTCCCCTTTCTTCTTCTACTAACATAAAGGAATCTCTATACTGTGACATAGAGGATTCCTCTTTCTTTTCTTGTTT
>NC_029772.3:74548945-74549245 GCF_000817695.3 Arachis duranensis | reverse complement strand
CAGACGAATGGAGTTGATCCTGAAGTCTACAGACTCATGCTTTTCCCTTTTGCTGTAAGAGACAGAGCTAGAATATGGTTGGATTCACAACCTAAGGATAGCCTGGACTCCTGGGATAAGCTGGTCACTGCCTTCTTGGATAAATTCTTTCGTCCTCAGAAGCTGAGCAAGCTGAGAGTGGATGTTCAAACCTTCAAACAAAAAGATGGTGAATCCCTTTATGAAGCTTAGGAAAGATACAAGCAGCTGACCAAAAGATGTCCATCTGACATGTTTTCAGAATGGACCATATTAGATATA
>NC_029772.3:74546240-74547170 GCF_000817695.3 Arachis duranensis | reverse complement strand
GTTCAACGCCAGAACAGAGCATCATTCTGGCGCTGAACGCCAGAAACAAGCAACATTCTGGCGCTGAACGCCAGGAATGTGCCTAGAGAAGAAAAGCTGGCGCTGAACGCCAGTAACAAGCATGAAACTGGCGTTCAACGCCCAGAACATGCTTCACATGGGCGTTGAACGCCCAGAACGTGCATCATCTCGGCGTTTAAACGCCAGAATGGTGCGCAAAGGCATTTTACATGCCTATTTGGTGCAGGGATGGAATTCCTTGACACCTCAGGATCTGTGGACCCCACAGGATCACCTCAGGATCTGTGGACCCCACAGGATCCCCACCTACTATATTCCTACCTTACCTCCTAATCCTATTTTTGTGATGACTATTCCCCATGTCACACTTTCCAACACTCTTCACCAATCACCTCAATTCCTCTTCCCAATCACCCCCTTCACCACTCAAATCCATCCACTCTTCCCCACAAACCCCACCTACTTTCAAAAATTCAAAAACATTTTCCCACCCATTCCCACCCTAAATGGCCGAATACACACTACCCCCTCTCCCTATATATACCCTTCCATTCTACTTCATTTTCACACAACACAACCCCCTCTTCTTTACCTTGGCCGAACCCACATCTCTCCCTCTCCACCATATTCTCTTCTTCTTCTTCTTCTCTTCTTTCTTCTATTGCTCGAGGACGAGCAATATTTTAAGTTTGGTGTGGTAAAAGCATAAGCTTTTTGTTTTTCCATTACCATCAATGGCACCCAAGGCCGGAGAATCCTCTAGAAAAGGAAAAGGGAAGACAAAAGCTTCCACCTCCGAGTCATGGGAGATGGAAAGATTCATCTCCAAAAGCCATCAAGACCACTTCTATGATGTTGTGGCAAAAAAAGAAGGTGATCCCTGAGGTCCCTTTCAAGCTCAAGAAAAAT
>NC_029772.3:74545644-74546151 GCF_000817695.3 Arachis duranensis | reverse complement strand
AGTCCTAACCAACCCCATGCAACAAGTTGGAATATTAATGGTTCAAGAGTTCTATGCCAATGCATGGATCACTAGGAACCATGATCAAAGTATGAACCCGAATCCAAAGAATTATCTCACAATGGTTCGGGGGAAATACTTAGATTTTGGTCTGGAAAATGTGAGGTTGGCGTTTCACTTGCCCATGATGCAAGAAGATGAACGCCCCTACACTAGAAGGGTCAACTTTAATCAAAGGTTGGACCAAGTCCTAATGGACATATGTGTGGAAGGAGATCAATGGAGAATAGACTCCAAAGGCAAGCCAGTTCAACTAAGAAGACTGGACCTCAAGCCTGTGGCTAGAGGATGGTTGGAGTTCATTCAACGCTCCATCATTCCTACTAGCAACCGATTTGAAGTTACTATGGATCGGGCCATCATGATTCATAGCATCATGATTGGAGAGGAAGTAGAAGTTTATGAGGTTATCTCCAATGAAATCTACAAAATAGCCGACAAGTCCTC
>NC_029772.3:74543664-74545237 GCF_000817695.3 Arachis duranensis | reverse complement strand
TTGATTCTTGAAGCAAGAAAAAGCAGTGAAAAAGCAAAAGCTTGCGAAAAAAAGGTGGCAAAAGAAAAAAAAAGTTGCGAAAAAATAAAAAGAAAAAGAAAAACCAAGCAGAAAAAGCCAATAGCCCTTAAAACCAAAAGGCAAGGGTAAAAAGGATCCAAGGCTTTGAGCATCAATGGATAGGAGGGCCCAAGGAAATAAAATCCAGGCCTAAGCGGCTAACTCAACCTGTCCCTAACCATGTGCTTGTGTCATGAAGGTCCAAGTGAAAAGCTTGAGACTGAATGGTTAAAGTCGTGATCCAAAGCAAAAAGAGTGTGCTTAAGAGTTTTGGACACCTCTAACTGGGGACTCTAGCAAAGCTGAGTCACAATCTGAAAAGGTTCACCCAGTCATGTGTCTGTGGCATTTATGTATCCGGTGGTAATACTGGAAAACAAAGTGCTTAGGGCCACGGCCAAGACTCATAAAAGTAGATGTGTTCAAGAATCAACATACTTAACTAGGAAAATCAATAACACTATCCGAAATTCTAAGTTCCTAGAGAAGCCAATCATTCTAAACTTCAAAGGAAAAAGTGAGATGCCAAAACTGTACAGAAGCAAAAAGCTGCAAGTCCCGCTCATCTAATTAGAATTAATATTCATTGATATTTTAGAATTTATAGTATATTCTCTTCTTTTTATCCTATTTCATTTTCAGTTGCTTGGGGACAAGCAACAGTTTAAGTTTGGTGTTGTGATGAGCGGATAATTTATACTCATTTTGGCATTGTTTTTATATAGTTTTTAGTATAATCTAGCTATTTTTAGGGATGTTTTCATTAGTTTTTATGTAAATTCACATTTCTGGACTTTACTATGAGTTTGTATCTTTTTCTGTGATTTCAGGTAATTTCTGGCTGAAATTGAGGGATTTGAGCAAAACTCTGAAAAAGGCTGACAAAAGGACTGCTGATGCTATTGGAATCTGACCTCCCTGCACTCAAAATGGATTTTCTGGAGCTACAGAACTCCAAATGGCGCGCTCTCAACAGCGTTGGAAAGTAGACATCCATAGCTTTCCAGAAATATATAATAGTTCATACTTTATTCGGGAATGGACGACATAACTTGGCGTTGAATGCCAAGTACATGCTGTTGTCTGGAGTTAAACGCCAGAAAAACGTCATGATCTGGAGTTGAACGCCCAAAACACGTTATAACTTGGAGTTCAACTCCAAGAAAAGCCTCAGCTCGTGGATAGATCAAGCTCAGCCCAAGCATACACCAAGTGGGCCCCGGAAGTGGATTTATACATCAATTACTTACTCATGTAAACCCCAATAGCTAGTCTAGTATAAATAGGATAAGTTACTATTGTATTAGACATCTTTTGACAGTTTAATCTTTTGACTATTCGGTCTCTTGATCATGGAGAGGGCTGGCCATTCGGCCATGCCTGAACCTTTTACTTATGCATTTTCAACAGTGGTTTCTGCACACCATAGATTAAGGGTGTGGAGCTCTGCTGTACCTCAAGTTTCAATACAATTACTATTACTTTCTATTCAATTCTCTCTTATTCTTATTCC
>NC_029772.3:74528721-74543615 GCF_000817695.3 Arachis duranensis | reverse complement strand
TTTTCACTGAGAGGATGGGATGTAGCCATTGACAACGGTGATGCCCTACATACAGCTTGCTATGGAAAGGAGTAGGAAGGATTGGATGAATGTAATAAGAAAATAGAGACACGAGAGGAGCACAGCATCTTCACACACTTATCTGAAATTCCTACTATTGCTTTACATAAGTATTTCTATCCCTTTTTATTTTCTTTTTATTATTAATTTTCGAACTCACCATAAACCAATTTAATCTGCCTAACTGAGATTTACAAGGTGACCATAGCTTGCTTCATACCAACAATCTCTGTGGGATCGACCCTTACTCACGTAAGGTATTACTTGGATGACCCAGTACACTTGCTGGTTAAGTTGAACGGAGTTGTGGAAAGAAAGTGCTGAGTTAGTCTTTTTTGGCACATGCCAGAGAGCCATTATTGTTGATCACAATTTCGTCCACCAGCAAGCTATGGTCATCTTGTAAATCTCAGTCAGGCAGATTCAAATGGTTATGAGGTGTTGATAATTAAAAGAACAATAAAACATAAAATAAAATAAAGTCACTTATATAGTTCCTTGGTGAGAATTTCAGATAAGCGTTTGGAGATGCTTTGTTGCCACTGAACCTCTGCTTTCTTACTGTCCTCATCCAATCATGCGTACTCCCTTCCATGGCAAGCTGTATGTTGGTGGATCACCATTGTCAATGGCTACCATCCGTCCTTTCAGTGAAAATATGTCCTATACGGTTTCCCGCATGGCTAATCAGTTGTCGGTTCTCGATCGTGTCAGAATAGAATACATATTCTTTTGCGCACTGTCACTGCCCCCAACAGTTACGAGTTTGAAGCTCGTCATAGTTATCCCATCCCAGATCCTACTCAGAATACCACAGACAAGGTTTAGACTTTTCGGATCTCAAGAATGCTGCCAATTAGTTCTAACTTATACCATGAAGGTTCTAATGTCACGGATTCGAATGCTCTTTTGTCAAGAGAGGTGATTCAGATCCGTTGGTCAGAGACCAAAGAGAATATACTCCAGCTGTTGTCCAATGACTACGTTGAACATCATGTAGACCGCTTTGTGGTTGTCAGGCACGCGGATCTTGGCTAAGCGAGTAATGAAGATTGAGTGATTGTCATGGGTCACCCCTTCATTCTGACTTAACTGAATTAAGTACAAGAGTATATCTTGGAGGAGAACTAGGCGTGAATTGAATAGAAAAACAATAATACTTGCATTAATACTCGAGGAACAGCAGAGCTCCTCACCTTAATCTATGAGGCGTAGAAACTCCACCATTGAAATACATAAGAACAAAAGGTCTAGGCATGGCCGAATGGCCAGCCTCCAAGAAGGGTTCGAAGAACTCCCAAAGGGTCAAAGACCATCAATACAATAGTAAAAAGTGCTATTTATACTAAACTAGTAAACTAGGTTTACAGAAAATGAGTAGATAATGCAGAAATCCACTTCTGGGGCCCACTTGGTGTGTGTTTGGGCTGAGTCTTGAAGCTTTCATGTGCATAGGCCATCCTTGGAGTTAAACACCAGCTTTGGTGTCAGTTCTGGCATTTTATTCCATAAAAGGGTCTCTAGTGGGCGTTTAGACGCCAGTTTGGGCCATCAAATCTCAGGCAAAGTATAGACTATTATCCATTGCTGGAAAGCCCAAGATGTCTACTTTCCAACGCAATTGAGAGCGCGCCGATTGGGCTTCTGTAGCTCCAGAAAATCCACTTCGAGTGCAGGAGGTCAGAATCCAACAACATCTGCAGTCCTTTCTCAGCCTCTGAATCATATTTTTGCTCAGGTCCCTAAATTTCAGTCAGAAAATACATGAAATCACAGAAAAATACAAAAACTCATAGTAAAGTCCAGAAATGTGATTTTTGCATAAAAACTAATAAAAATATATTAAAAAGTAAGTAAAACATACTAAAAACTATCTAAAAACAATGCCAAAAAGCGTATAAATTATCCGCTCATTAAGTATGCACTTCACTCGTTCTAGTGTGCTTGAGATGCTTTAAAGGAAGCTTGTAATTTAAAACAACCAAACAAGTAAGAAAGAAGCATGAAAGCATTCAAGAAAAAATCTAACAATTGTGAATTCGATAATGACTGGACATTGATTGATGTGCAAGGAAACTTAATGAACCAAATGAAATATAGAGCTCACACATCAAGCAATGACACGCATTGAAGTTTGTTTGCATCACCTAATTGACTTGAAGTGGGACACATGGTTGCTATGGAACTTAGAACAAGAGAGATAGAAGTTAAAATCAATCACATAGCAAGCATGGTCCACAAAGCTTTAAAAAGCTCAAAAATATGTCACTAGGTAAGCTTACCATCCAATTCACAATTCTAAAATCTCAATGCATGAACTAGGTAACGTAAATAAAGATCAATTATAAATAAGCGTCACCTAACAAAAAAATGTATCGATTCTACATAATTGCCATATAATAGATAATGAATTCAAATTATATGGTGGCTAGCTACAACATGCAATTTAGAAGTCCAAAAACATTCTTGAAAGCAATGTCATAAGTACTTGGTATACACAAAAGTAAGTAGGAAGAATTTCAATGCCAAGCAAAAAATTACAACCTCAATTACAATCTAACAATGAATATTAACAATAATGATGTTAAAATAACATCCTATCAGTGATCTGTAGCAATAAACAGCAAACAAGATTAATAGTCCGATACTTAGCATGAAAATATAGCCAAATCTAACAACCTAATCTACTAAAAACAAAAATTCAAACCAACTCACTAATGGAAATGGTGTAAATGGTGATTGGTGGTGGTAGATGATGGTTGGAAGAAGGAACGAAGAGAAGAGAAGAGAAAAGAAGAAGAGAAATGGGGAAAAGAGAAGAGAAGAAGAGTGTGAAATAGGGGCACCCATGCGTATAAGCGGGTCACGCATAAGCGTGGGTTGGGAGAATGGAATGCGACACGTGCACGTCTGGCACGCGTAGGCTTGATAAGGGAAAAATAGAAGGTGACGCATACAAGTGGGAAGAAATTGTGCTAGACGCACGGTTCCCGCACCCTACGCGCACAACTCACTGTCTGGACCACGCGATGGCACAGTGCTCGTGCGATCCTGGCACATTCAAAATCTTGGGGTCACGCATACGCGTCGGTCATGCGTACGCGTGACGGGCACCCCTTTTTTTAGTTAAGAAGCATAGAATAAAAATAGGACACTCCTACCTAATATTTACATTTCTAAACTAACCAAAATTCAAAAATAAAAAATCTTTATCTTTTTTAAAATTTTTTTAAAGTACTCTAATATGCAACTCAAACAAAAATTGCAATGCCAAACAATGATGCAATTCAAAACAAATAACCTACAACTTAAAGCAACAATCTAACTAAACAAACTAACACATAAGGCAATATGTACAAGAATGATATAAAAGCAAGAAATTACCTAACAATGGCAACTCAATTCATTCATCAACTATATATACAAGAGAATGGAAAAGGGGTTACCATGGTGGGGTGTCTCCCACCTATCACATTTATTTAGTGTCCTTAAGTTGGACTTATGGGGAGCTCTAATCAAGGTGACTTGTGCTTGAATTCATCCTTGAACTTCTACCAATACTTGGTCTTCCATTGGTTGTCAGAATTTTCAACCAAGTGCACCAAACTATGATAAAGTCCCCCACAAGCTTGGAGCTCCCAAAATTGATCCACATCTTATAATCCGGAATCCCAAACCTTGTTTTCACATCTGTCTTCAAGTTGATTGTTATGATTCCATCCGGGTGGTATGCTCACTTCAGAATTCTCATATGGGCACCAAACTATCCTCCTAGATCCATTACATTTAACAAAGCACCTTCCATTGTACTCAACTCTTGAGTTTGCCACCTTAATGAGCCTTGAGTTATGTTGCCAACCACTACTCAACTCTCTCTTACTCTTCACTCCACAAAGAGCTCTAAGTTGACCATCCATTTCAAGTAAACCATACTCAAGTGGGATAATGAAGCTTAAGGAAATGAGTTTTACCCACTCAAATGATAAGATAGATGGTTGCTTAGTGAGAGAGGCTCCAACCGGCTTTAGCAAGGTGATTTCCACTCCCTTTTGCTCTTCTTGATTTGCCTCCACCTCTCGGTAGCTTTCTTCCAATCCAATTTCTTTTTCATTATTTACCAAGGGTCTTGAAGGTTGTGGTCCTTCTTCTTTGACCTCTATTTCAAGTCCAATAGGGGAGGATTCAATTTTAGATAAAAACTCATCAATAATTGAATCCATCTCTTGATCAACCTTTCCAAATTCCTCAACCATGATATGCTTTGGAAGTTGTACACCCTCCTCAATAACAATATCAAGCTTCTTGGAAGGAGGCTCTATAACTTGAGATTCCCATGGAGGTTCTGCATCTCCTAAGTCTTTAACCACTTCTTCCTCTTCAATAATTACGGCTTGGCACACGAAATCATTATACACAACTCCGTGCAGCTGACCAGCAAGTGCACTGAGTCGTCCAAGTAATACCTTACGTGAGTAAGGGTCGATCCCACAGAGATTGTCAGCTTGAAGCAAGCTATGGTCATCTTGTAAATCTAAGTTAGGCAGATTCAAATGGTTATGGGGTTTTGATAATTAAAAGAGCGAAATAGAACATAAATATGATAGAAATACTTATGCAATTCATTGGTGGGAATTTCAGATAAGCGTATGAAGATGCTTTGTTTCCTCTGAGCCTCTGCTTTCCTATTGCCTTCATCCAATCATTCATACTCCTTTCCATAGCAAGCTGTATCTAGGTGGATCACCGTTGTCAATGGCTACCATCCATCTTCTTAGTGAAAATGGTCCTCTACGGTTTACCACATGGCTAATCAGTTGTCGGTTCTCGATCGTGTCAGAATAAGATCCATTGATCCTTTGGCGCACTGTCACTGCACCCCATAGTCGAGAGTTTGAAGCTCGTCAAAGTCATTCCATCCCAGATCCTACTCAGAATACCACAGACAAGGTTTAGACTTTTCGGATCTCAAGAATACTGCCCATTTGATTCTAGCTTATACCACGAAGACTTTGATCGCACAGAATGGAAGCTCTGTTGTCAGGAGAGGCAACCATGCGTCATGAACCAGGAGGCCAAGAGATACACACTCAAGCTCTCGCATATAGAACGGAGGTGGTTGTCAGGCACGCGTTCATAAGGGAGGATGATGATGAGTGTCACGGATCATCATATCCATCAGGTTGAAGTACAAGTGAATATCTTAGAACAAGAATAAGCTTGAATTGAATAGAAAACAGTAGTAATTGCATTAATTCATGAGGAACAGCAAAGCTCCACACCTTAATCTATGATGTGTAGAAACTCCACTGTTGAAAATACAAAAGAACAAGGTCTAGGCATGGCCGAATGGCCATGCATCCCAAATAGCATGAAACAAACGAAAGTGGGTTTAAAGACCTAATCCCAAGACCAATGATGATCAAAAGATGAAAATACAATAGTAAAAGGTCTTATTTATAGAGAACTAGTAACCTTGGGTTTACAAAAATATGTAAATGATGCAGAAATCCACTTCCGGGGTCCACTTGGTGTGTGCTTGGGCTGAGCATTGAAGCTTTCATGAGCATAGGCTTTTCTTGGAGTTAAACACCAGCTTTGGTGCCAGTTTGGGCGTTTAACTCCAATTCTGGTGCTAGTTTGGGCGTTTTACGCCAGAATTTTTATGCTAACTTGGAACGCCAGTTTGGGCCATCAAATCTTGGTCAAAGTATAGAGTATTATACATTGCTGAAAAGCCCAAGATGTCTACCTTCTAACACAATTAAGAGCGTGCCAATTGGGTTTCTGTAGCTCCAGAAATCCATTTCGAGTGCAGGGAGATCAGAATCCAACAGCATCTACAGTCCTTTTCTAGCCTCTGAATCAGATTTTTGCTCAGGTCCCTCAATTTCAGCCAGAAAATACCTGAAATCACAGAAAAACACACAAACTCATAGTAAAGCCTAGAAATGTGGTTTTTGCATAAAAACTAATAATTATATACTAAAATCTAACTAAATCATACTAAAAACTACCTAAAAACAATGCCAAAGAGCGTATAAATTATTCTCTCATCACAACACCAAACTTAAATTGTTGCTTGTCCCCAAGCAACTGAAAAAAATTGAATAAAAAGAAGAGAATATACAATGAATCTCACAATATCAATGAAACTTAGTCCCAATTAGACAAGCAGGGCTAGTAGCTTTTTGCTTCTGAACAGTTTTGGCATCTCACTTTATCCTTTGAAATTCAAAATGATTGGCATCTATAGGAACTCAGAATTTAGATTGTGTTATTGATTCTCCTAATTTAGTATATTGATTCTTGAACACAGCTACTGTATGAGTCTTGGCCGTGACCCTAAGCACTTTGTTTTCCAATATTACCACCGGATACATAAATGCCACAAACACATAACTGGGTGAACCTTTTCAGATTATGACTCAGCTTTGCTAAAGTCCCCAGTTAGAGGTGTCCAGACTAGGGACAGCTTGATTTAGCCACTTAGGCCAAGATTTTATTCCTTTGGGCCCTCCCTATCCATTAATGCTCAAAGCCTTGGATCCCTTTTTATCCTTACCTTTTAGTTTAAAGGGCTATTGGCTTTTTTTACTTGCTTTTTCTTTTTCTTTCTTTTTCTTTTTCGCCTTTTTTTTTCGCAACTTTTTTTTCACTACTTTTTCTCGCTTCAAGAATCAATTTCATGATTTTTCAGATTATCAATAACATTTCTCTTTGTTCATCATTCTTTCAAGAGCCAACACTTTTAACATTCATGAACTTCACTATAAAAAATATGCACTGTTCAAGCATTCATTCAGAAAAAAAAGTATTGCCACCACATCAAAATAATTAAACTAACTTCAAGATAAAAGTTGATATCCATGTACTTCTTGTTCTTTTGTAATTAGGAACATTTTTCATTTAAGAAAGGTGAAGGATTTATGGGACATTCATAGCTTCAAGGTATAGACACTGGACACTGATGAACGGATAATTTATACGCTTTTTGGCATTGTTTTAATATAGTTTTTAGTATGATTTAGTTAGTTTTTAGTATGTTTTTATTAGTTTTTAAGAAAATTCACAATTCATGACTTTACTATGAATTTGTGTGTTTTTCTGTGATTTCAGGTAATTTCTGGTTGAAATTGAGGGACCTGAGCAAAAATTTGATTCAGAGGCTGACAAAGGACGGCTAATGCTGTTGGATTCTGACCTCCCTGCATTCGAAGTGGATTTTCTACAGCTACAGAACTCCAAATGGCATGCTCTCAATTGCGATGGAAATAGACATCCAGGGCTTTCCAGCAATATATAATAGTCCATACTTTGTGCGAGTTTTGACGACGTATAATGGCATCAAAATGCCAGCTCTCTACCCTTTTCTGGTGTTAAAACGCCAGAACTGGCATAAAAGTTAGATTTAAATGTCCAAACTGGCATAAAAGCTGGCGTTTAACTCTAAGAGAAGCCTCTACATGTATGAAGCTCAATGCTCAGCCCAGAAACACACCAAGTGGGCCCGGAAGTGGATTTCTGCATCATTTACCTATTTTTGTAAACCCTAGTAGCTACTTTCATTATAAATAGGACCTTTTACTATTGTATTTTCATCTTTGGATTATAGAGACATTATGGATATCATATTTTCATATTTGGGGAGGCTGGCCAGTCGGCCATGCCTGGACCTCCAGACCACTTATGTATCTTCAACGGTGAAGTTTCTACACACCATAGATTAGGGTGTGCAGCTCTGCTATTCCTCGAGTATTAATGCAATTAATACTATTTTCTATTCAATTCAAGCTTATTCTTGTTCTAAGATATTCACTCGCACTTTAACCTGATGAATGTGATGATCCGTGACACTTATCATCATTCCACCTATGAACGCGTGCCTGACAACCACTTCCGTTCTACTTAAGATTGAGCGTGTATCTCTTAGATTCCTGACTTATGCGTGTTGATTGCCTCTCCTGACAACAGAGCCTTCAACTCCTTGAGATCAGAGTTTTCGTGGTATAAGCTAGAATCCATTGGTAGCATTCTTGAGATCCGGAAAGTTTAAACCTTGTCTGTGGTATTCCGAGTAGGATCCGGGATGGGATGACTGTGACGAGCTTCAAACTCGTGACTGTAGGGCATGGTGACAGACGCAAAAGGATAGTAAATCCTACTCCTACATGATCGAGAACCAACAACTGATTAGCCATGCGGGAAACCGTAGAGAACCATTTTCACTGAGAGGACGGGAGGTAGCCATTGATGCCGGTGAAACCCAACATACAGCTTGCCATGGAAAGGAGTAAGAAGGATTGGATGAAGGCAGTAGGAAAGCAGAGATTCAATAGGAACAAAGCATCTTCATACGTGATGAGCGGATAATTTATACGCTTTTTGGCATTGTTTTTAGTATGTTTTAGTTAGTTTTATTATATTTTTATTAGTTTTTAGTTAAAATTCACTTTTCTGGACTTTACTATGAGTTTGTGTATTTTTATGTGATTTCAGGTATTTTCTGGCTGAAATTGAGGGACCTGAGCAAAAATCTGATTCAGAGGCTGGAAAGGAATGCAGATGCTGTTGGATTCTGACCTCCCTGCACTCAAAGAGGATTTTCTGGAGCTACAAAAGCCCAATTGGCGCGCTCTCAATTGCGTTGAAAAGTAGACATCTTGGGCTTTCCAGCAATGTATAATAGTCCATACTTTGCTTGAGATTTGGTGGCCCAAACAGGCGTTCCAAGTCAGCTCAAGAATTCTGGCGTTTAACGCCGGAACTAGCACAAGAATGGGAGTTAAACGCCCAAACTGGCACAAAAGCTGGCGTTTAACTCCAAGAAAAGTCTCTACACATGAAAGCTTCAATTCTCAGTCCAAGCACACACCAAGTGGGCCCGGAAGTGGATTTTTATGTCATTTACTCATCTTTGTAAACCATAAGCTACTAGTTCTCTACAAATAGGACCTTTTGCTATTGTATTTTCATCTTTGGATCACTTTAGATCTTTTGATCATCTTTGGACGTCTAGTTCTTAGATCATTGGAGGATGGCCATTCGGCCATGCCTAGACCTTGTTCTTATGTATTTTCAACGGTGGAGTTTCTACACACCATAGATTAAGGTGTGGAGCTCTGCTGTACCTCGAGTATTAATGCAATTACTATTGTTCTTCTATTCAATTCAGCTTATTCTTGTTCTGAGATATTCATTCGCACCCAAGAACTTGATGAATGTGATGATTATGTGACGCTCATCATCATTCTCACTTATGAACGCGTGCCTGACAACCACTCCCGTTCTACATGCAAACAAGGCTTGAATGTTTATCTCTTGGATTCCTTAATCAGAATCTTCGTGGTATAAGCTAGAATTGATGGCGGCATTCAAGAAAATCTGGAAGGTATAAACCTTGTCGGTGGTATTCTGAGTAGGATTCAAGGATTGAATGACTGTGACGAGCTTCAAACTCGCGATTGTGGGGCGTATGTTTTATTTATCTTTTAATCATTAATCCTCCATAACCATTTGAATCTGCCTGACTGAGATTTACAAGATGACCATAGCTTGCTTCATACCAACAATCTCCGTGGGATCGACCCTTACTTGCGTAAGGTTTATTACTTAGACAACCCAGTGCACTTGCTGGTTAGTTGTGCAAAGTTGTGATAAGGAGTTGAGATTGCAATTGAGCGTACCATGTTGATGGCGCCATTGATGATTACAATTTCGTGCACCAATACGCTCATCTGAAATTCCCACCAATGAATTACATAAGTATCTCTATCTTTATTTTATGTTTATCTTCTAGTTATCAAAACTCCATAACCAGTTGAATCCGCCTGACTGAGATTTACAAGATGACCGTAGCTTGCTTCAAGCCGACAATCTCTATGGGATCGACCCTTACTCACGTAAGGTTTGTTACTTGGACGACCCAGTGCACTTGCTGGTTAGTTGTGCAAAGTTGTGAGAAAGAGTGATATTACAATTGTGCGTACCAAGTTGTTGGCGCCATTGAGATCACAATTTCGTGCACTAAGTTTTTGGTGCCGTTACTGGGGATTGTTCGAGTTTGGACAACTGACGGTTCATCTTGTTGCTTAGATTAGGTAATTTTCTTCTTATTAAATCTTTATTTGATTTTCAAAAATTTTTCAAAATCCTTTCAAAAATGTTTTTCTTCTTTTTTCGTTTTTCTAAAGATAATTTTTGAAAAACCCAAAAAAATTCATAAAATCATAAAAACTCAAAAATATTTCATGGTTCTTGTTGGAATCTAGGGCCAAATTTTAAGTTTGGTGTCAATTGCATGATTTTAATTGTCTTGTAATTTTCGAAACACATGCATTGTGTTCTTGATGATCTTCAAGTTGTTCTTGATGAATTGCCTTGTTTGATCTTCATGATTTATTGATTTGCACTGCATGATGTTCTACATATGTATTCTTGCATTCATATGGCCCAAACATGAGAAAATTCTAAGTTTGCTGTCCTCCATGTTTTCTTTCATTAAGAAAACTGAGTTCTTGATGTTCATCTTAATCTTCAAGCTTGTTCTTGGTGTTCATCTTGACGTTCATAATGTTCTTGCATATATCTTGTATTCCGATCCAAGAATTATATGTTTTGACTCATTTTGTTATTTTTCAAAATTGAAAACATATCTTCTTGAATAAAGGATTTAGCAAAATGAAGATCCAAGAACATAAAGCAGAGGAATTACAGAGAAAAAGCTGGGCGTTCAAAATCAAATCTTTTTCAAATCAAATATTTTCAATCATATCTTTTTTAAAATCATATCTTTTCAAATATATCTTTTTTCAAAAATCAACTCTTTTCCTCATATTTTCAAAAATTTTGATTCAAAAATTTCAAGTTTGTTACTTTCTTGTTAAGAGAGATTCAATATTTGAAATTTAGAATCATATCTTTTAAATTTCTTGCTAATCAAGTCATTATTTTTTAAAAAAATCAAATCTTTTTAATTTGTATTTCAAAAATATCTTTTTAAAATTCTAATTTAAAAATCTTTTTCTAACTTCTTATCTTTTTCAAATTTGTTTCTTATCTTTTTCAAAACCACCTTTTCACTCTTAATTTTTGAAAAAGCATTAACCAATTTTTTTAAAAAAATTCTTTTTAATTAACTACTTGTTTTGAATTTTAATTTTCGAAAATCATATCAATTTTATCTTTTTCTATTTAAACACTAACATTCCTCCTCCATTGTCAATTCGAACTCCATCTCTCTTTGTGTGTTCGAATTCTTACCTCATTCTTCTATTCTTATTTTCCTCTCACACCTCAAGGAATCTCTATACTGTGACATAAAGGATTCCATATTTTCTTTGTTTTCCTCTCTTTCATATGAGCAAGAACAAAGATAAAGGCATACTTGTTGAAGCTGATCCTGAACCTGAAAGGACTCTGAAGAGGAAGCTAAGAGCAGCTAAAGCACAAAACTCTGAAGAGGACCTCATTGAAATTTTTGAAAAGGAAGCAGCAAAAGAAACAATTATGGCCGAACCAAACAACAATGCAAGGAAGATGCTTGGTGATTTTACTACACCAACTTTCAACTTCTATGGAAGAAGCATTCTCAATCCCTGCCATAGGAGCAAACAATTTTGAGCTAAAGCCTTAATTAGTTTCTCTACTGCAACAGAACTGCAAGTTTCATTGACTTCCATCAGAAGACCCTTATCAGTTTTTAACTGAGTTCTTGCAGATCTGTGATACTGTTAAGACCAATGGAGTTGATCCTAAAGTCTACAAGTTTATGCTATTCCCTTTTGCTGTAAGAGACAGAGCTAGAACATGGTTGGACTCACAACCCAGAGATAGCCTGGACTCTTGGGATAAGCTGGTCACAGCTTTCTTAGCCAAGTTCTTTCCTCCTCAAAAGCTGAGAAAGCTTAGAGTGGATGTTCAAACCTTCAGACAGAAAGAAGGTGAATTCCTCTATGAAGCTTGGGAAAGATACAAGCAGCTGACCAAAAAGTGTCAATCTGACATGCTTTCAGAATGCACCACATTAGATATATTCTATGATGGTCTATCTGAATTTTCCAAGATGTCACTGGACCACTCTGCAGGTGGATCCATTCACCTAAAGAAAATGCCTGTAGAAGCTCAGGAACTTATTGAAATGGTTGCAAATAACCAGTTCATGTATACCTCTGAGAGGAATCCTGTGAGTAATAGGACGCCTCAAAAGAGAGGAGTTCTTGAAATTGATGCTCTGAATGCCATACTGGCTCAGAACAAAATATTGACCCAACAAGTCAATATGATCTCTCAGAGTCTGAATGGATTGCAAAATGCATCCAACAGTACTAAAGAAGCATCATCGGAAGAAGAAGCTTATGATCCTGAGAACCCTGTAATTGTAGAGGTGAATTACATGGGTGAAGCCTTTGGCAACACCTATAATCCTTCATAGAAAAATCATCCAAATTTTTCATGGAAGGATCAACAGAAGCAAGGCTTCAATAATAACAATGGTGGAAGAAACATGTTTAGCAACAGCAAACCTTTCCCATCATCATCTCAGCAACAGACAGAGCATTTTGATCAGAATCCTTCTAGCTTAGCAAACATAGTCTCTGATCTATCCAAGGCCACTCTTAGTTTAATGACTGAAATAAGATCCTCCATTAGAAATTTGGAGGTACAAGTGGGTCAGTTGAGTAAAAAGGTTAATGAAACTCCTCCTAGCACTCTCCTAAGTAATACTGAAGAGAATCCCAAAGGAGAGTGCAAGGCCATTGATATAATCAACATGGCTGAAACCTTAGAGGAGGAGGAGGACGTGAATCCATTGAGGAAGACCTCAAGGGACGTCCAATAGTCAGTAAGGAATACCCTAATGAGGAACCAAAGGAATCTGAGGCTCATACAGAAACCATAGAGATTCCCTTGGACCTCCTTTTACCATTCATGAGCTCTGATGACTATTCATCTTCTGAAGAGGATGAAGACATTGTTGAAGGGCAAGTTGCTCAATATTTAGGAGTAATCATGAAGTTGAATGCCAAGCTATTTGGTAATGAGACTTGGGAGGAAGAACCTCCCTTGCTCACCAATGAACTGAATACATTGGTTCAGCAAAATTTACCTCAAAAGAAACAGGATCCTGATAAATTTTTAATACCCTGTACCATAGGCACCATGACCTTTGAAAAAGCTTTGTGTGACCTGGGGTCAGGAATAAACATGATGCCCCTCTTTGTAATGGAGAGACTGGAAATCTATGAGGTAAAAGCTGCCAAATTCTCATTGGAGATGGTAGATAAATCTATGAAAAAGGCTTATTGCCTAGTAGAGGAGGTGCTAGTGAAGGTTGAAGGCCTTTACTTCTCTGCTAATTTCATAATCCTAGACACTAGGAGGGATGAGGATGAATCCATCATCCTTGGAAGACCCTTCCTAGCCACAGCAAGAGCTGTAATTGATGTTGACAGAGGAGAGTTGATTCTTCATGTGAATGAAGAATGCCTTGTAGTAAAGACTCAAAGTTCTCCATTTGTAACCATGGAGAGTAAGCATGAAGAGCTTCTCCCAATACAGAGTCAATCAGATCCCCCACATTCAAACTATAAGTTTGGTATTGGAAGGCCATAGCCAAACTCTAAGTTTGGTGTTGAGAGATCTCAACCATACTCTGATCATTGATGCTACGATTTTAGGAAATTGCACGATCGGCAAAAATTCCTTCCGGCAAGTGCCCCGGTTATCGTCAAGTAAAAACTCACAATAGAGTGAGGTCGAATCCCACAAGGATTGGTTGAGTGAGCAATTCGGATTAGAAGTGTGTTCTAGTTGAGCGGAATCAAGATTTAGATGAGAATTGCGGAATGTTAAATTGCATGAATTAAAGAGCGAGAAGCTAAATTGCTGAAATTAAAAGGGGATCGGGGTGATTGCATGAATTTAATTGCAGAATGTAAAGAGAAAGTGGTAGATCAGATTGGGGAAATTCATTGGGGTTCAGGAGATATTGAGATCTCCGAATCAAAACATTTTTTTTTATCCCTTCTTCAACCAATGCATTCATTGAATTTTGCTTGGCAATCTTATATGATTGGATCCCAATCCCTTGGCTCACCAATTCTCTCTAAAAACAAACAAATTCCCAATCCCTTGGTTTAAATGTTCATAAGAAGAGATGATGCTCGATCACTGATTATACCACACAGTTTCATGAACCACAATTTGGTAGGATTACATGTCACAATATCCATCCAAACCCCAATCCAATTCACTGTGAGAAAGCTTCTCTAGCATGAATCCTCCATTCCTTTCCCAAGGTTCCGAAGGATTCCAATTATGGATAGTTTCTTTCCCAAGACAACTAACCAATGGAATTAGATCGAGAAGCTTTCTAACAAAATTCAAGAGAAAAGATTGAAGAAGAAGATAAAAAATATTATTGATTCATTGAATTACAATAAAGCTCCCTAACCCAATGAAAGGGGTTTAGCGAGTCATAGCTCTGAATTCAATTACAAAAAAAGTATGAAAACTAGAAAAATGATCAAAAGTCCTCCCTAACTTAAATTCTATCCTATTTATACAATTTCTAAATTGAGCTTCTGTTGTGTTCCTTGGGCTTTGAGGCCTTTCCTTGATTCCCTTTTGCTTTAGGCTTATGGTCCAAAATCCTGATGAGGCTGTGATACAATTCTGCAACATTCATTGAGCAAACTAAGTGATAAACAATTAATGACACAAGACTCAACAATTTGAAGTTACAGACTCATCAATTCTTCAAGCCCAAATCCCACAAACCATGGTATTCAATTGGGTTTCATGCCATAATAAGTTTAAGTTAATCTTTGTGCTCA
>NC_029772.3:74523762-74526924 GCF_000817695.3 Arachis duranensis | reverse complement strand
TTGATTCTTGGGGTCCTGCTTCTTCTTGCTTCTTGCCTCTTTTTGACCACTTGTACTTTCTTTGTCTTTTCTTATGAGCTTTGTCCAGAATCCAGCTTTTTTCATTGTTTCTTCCACTCTTTCTTCAAGGATCACTGCCTTGTTCATTTATCCTTCTTTCCTCCCCTTGAAATACTCATCAAAAGTTGGGAATGCTGGGTCCATCTTGTGTAGATGTTCCCCTATGTAGTTAAGCTTGATTTGAGAACTGATGTTGTAATCAGCTTGAACTGCATATCTTGCATTCTGCAAAGTGGTGGCTTCCTTGATTGCCAAGATATTGTCATCTTGGTGTTGGCCTATGTGGCTGAGGGATTCCTGTAATTGTAAATTCCGTTCCCTTTGCAGATCTAGGAATCTTGATTCAAAGTTCCTTTGCATGTCCATCATTTTTAGGTGAAAGTCCTCTTGCTTCTCTTAAGACCTCATGTATTGTTGAGACATTCCTTCTATGATTTCCTGCATTCTGCTCATATCCATGGGGTCTCTGGGAACTTTTTGCCCTCTTTCTGGATTTCCTTGCTCTTCTTGCTCTTCTTCTCCTTCTTGCTCTGCTTCTTGCTCCCCTTCTGCTTGTTGTTCTGCTTGTTGCCCTTCTTCATTTCTTCTTTTTGTATGTCTTGGAGCAATTGGGCCAAGAGTCATTCTGTGAGCAGTCATGGCCATTCCAGGATGTAGCCAATTAGGTCTTGCATCTTCAAGTGGTACTTGGGCATCGATGCATAGTCTAATGATGGTACTAGGGAAGTGGAGCCAGGAGTCAGGGTCACTTTTCTCACTAAACTCTTGTATCTGTTCAGCAATGAGTTTATGAACTTTGATCTCCCCTCCCATCATAATGCAATGTAGCAAGACGGCTCTTTTAGGGACTATTTCTGAAGAGTTTGCAGTGGGTAGGATGGATCTCCTAACTATTTCATACCACCCTTTAGCTTCAGGTGTTAGGTCTCCCCTTCTCAAGATTCTTAGAGCCCCTTTTGTTTTTCTCACCCATTCAGCTCTGATGGCACAAAGGTCTTCAGCAATAGTCAAATAGTCAGGTTCTCCTATCATCCTATCCTCATAACTTGCTTGGCTGAAACGTATGTTTTTCAGGCCAAGAGTTTTCATGATTGCCTTGGGGCTGAAGTCAACTTCCACCCCTCTCACATAGCTTTTGTAGGTGGATTCCACGGTTGGATCCTCCCTCACTGCATTTGCATAAAACTCCTTCACCAGGTTGATGTTGATTCTAGTGATTGGCTTAGTCAGGAGCTCCCACTTCCTCTTTTTAATCTTCTCCCAAACACTTGGGAATTCGTCCTTTTCAAGGTCAAAAGGAATCTCAGCTAGTATCTTTTTAGGTCTCATCCATTCGGCCTGAATCTCATGGAAAACTGATTTGTATTTCCATGCATCAAATTCCCTTTCCTCCTCCATTGGCTGCTTGTCTTTTCTTCTTTTGTGGCTAGATGAGGCTGCCATTAGTTCTTTAGTTTTGGAGAGTAACAAGCTAAGGTTGACAAGGTGAAGTAAGAAAATGTTGTTAGAAGTGTGGTGAGGTTGTTTTCGGCAAGAGGTAGTTATGCTATGATGAAAGAATATGTGCAAGAAGGAGATTTGGTGGTGTGGAACTCGTTCCCCAAGTGGTTCTTTATAGTGCATGCAAGTGAAAAATGGACGGCTAGGGTGATTTGTGAAGGATGGCTTGATGGTAAATATATGAATTAGGGAGAAAGACGAATTGCTTTTCACTTTCTTGGAAGTATTCTGGGTGCATTAAGTTGTTCATGTAGCTATCTTTTCATGCAGAACTTCCTTTTCCCATGTGTTAGTTTCAAAGACTTGTGAACTCCCTTTTTGACCAAGCACCGTACCTCCCCCCTTGTCTTTTTCCTCCATTCTTATCCTTCCTTTTGTACCTGCACAAACAAACAAATTTGCTATCATTTTTTTCGGTCCATGTGAATAATGAATAGTACTTGCACATGTTTTTCATTCTTTTTGAATTGTAAATCAATGATTGACTTCATGAGCTTATAGCCGTGACCCTTGTATATATGCACACTTATTACTGGACACCAAACTTAGTGTTTGGTAATGTCTCCTGATGACATGAAATCCATGTTGGTTGTCCTTAATGAATGTGCATAATTCTAATAAATCCATAATTCTAATAAATCATAGTCATTTTGGCTCTTTGATCCTAAACAATTTTACTACCTAAAGTAATTGAAATCAAAGTATTAAAACATGCAAATGGTATACTTGTCATGAATTTCTAAATCCAGAGGAACTTCCTGCTTTTCATTAACTGTGTTCAAAGTGGAACACCAAACTTAATGTTTGGTTGTGCACCTTGAATGAAAGATTGAATACACTTTGAATAAGATTTGGGGGTGCCTTCAGGCACACCAAACTTAGAGACCAATTGTATTTTACATGCAATGTTTAGTGCACCTTATCAACAGTTGTCCTGAGGATTCAAGTTCATGCATAAGAAACCATGCTTTATTAGATGCAGAGCAAAACAATAAAGAGTAAGGATACTAAAACATGGGTTGCCTCCCATGAAGCACTTCTTTAACGTCACTAGCTTGACGGTTGTCCCTTGTTAGGGTGGATTGTAGTGCTTGATGTCCTCTCCTCTCACTATGAAAACGTCCCCTTTTGATTCCTTCATGATTTCCAAATGTTCCATAGAAAGAACTTTCCTGATTGTGAACACTTGAGGGAGCTGGGAAGGAATGGTTTTGAGGCCAGGTCGGATTGGCAGATAATGACTTGATATCACTTTATCTCCCGGAGAGAAACCTTCAGTGGGAATTTTCTTGTTCCTCCACCCTCTTGGCAATTTCTTTACAATTCTTCCCTCTCTTTTGAGGATTTCTTCATTGACCCTTATGCCAGGAGGATCCTTCTGATCTGTTTCTATTGATTCTTGTGGCTTTAACTCTTGCAATTCTTGTTTGCCTTCCAAAGACTGTTTCAAAGTTTCAGCTGCTGGATTGCTTTCCTCCAAACACAGATGGCTACTATCATCCATCGGCTTTTCAGGTTCTGGTTCAGGCTCAGATGCAGGTTTGAAAACATGAAAAATGAGCTGTTCATCATGTACTCTCAAAATTAGCTTTCCTTGTTCTA
>NC_029772.3:74521803-74522652 GCF_000817695.3 Arachis duranensis | reverse complement strand
GGTCTCAATCACTTCAATGGCTTCTTCCACAGTCTTTTTCCTGTTCAATGAACCTCCTGATGAATGGTCTACAGCCTTCCTTGATTCATAAGAAAGTCCAACATAGAAAATATGCAATTGCACCCAGTCATGGAACATGTCTGGTGGGCATTTCCTTGTCAAATCCTTGAATCTCTCCCATGCCTCGTAGAGAGTTTCACCATCTTGTTGTCTAAAAGTCTGAACCTCAGATCGAAGCCTATTGACCTTTTGTGGGGGGTAGAAACGTGCCAGAAACTTACTTTCCACCTCATCCCAGGTTGTTAGGCTCCCCCTTGGAAATGATTCCAGCCACTTAGCTGCCTTGTCCCTAAGTGAAAATGGGAACAAGAGCAGTTTATAGGCATCTTCCTGGACTCCATTGGACTTCACATTGTCGCAAATTCTCAGGAATTTTGTGAAATGTTGGTTTGGATCTTCATTAGCACTCCCACCAAATGAACAATGATTCTCCACCAATGATATTAGCTGTGGTTTGAGTTCAAAATTGTTGGCCTGAATGGGTGGTTTTTGAATGCTGCTACCACAATTCCCAGAGGTTGGGTTTATGTATGAACCAAGAACCCTCCTCTCGGGAATG
Organism: Arachis duranensis; assembly: GCF_000817695.3. NCBI lineage: Eukaryota > Viridiplantae > Streptophyta > Magnoliopsida > Fabales > Fabaceae > Arachis > Arachis duranensis. Next base: position 74,522,033 of record NC_029772.3, on the reverse strand, counting down.
GCATTGTTCCCATCAGCTCTCTCATGGTTGTGAACTTCTCTATCCATGTTGAGATCTAGAGCTTCCTCAAAATTGTCCTCAGATTCTCCTTCAGATTCTTCCTCTCTCAGTACTCTCTTCCCTCTTGCTTCCTTTCTAAGTTTATGAAGGGTCCTCTCTGGTTCGGTATATGGAGGAGTTGATGTCTCTCCTCTCCTACCTGTCATACAAGAACACACCACAAGCAACAA
>NC_029772.3:74520785-74521755 GCF_000817695.3 Arachis duranensis | reverse complement strand
GATCGGCAAAAATTCCTTCCGGCAAGTGCACCGGTTATCGTCAAGTAAAAACTCACAATAGAGTGAGGTCGAATCCCACAAGGATTGGTTGAGTGAGCAATTCGGATTAGAAGTGTGTTCTAGTTGAGCGGAATCAAGATTTAGATGAGAATTGCGGAATGTAAAATTGGCGGGAAACGTAAATGGCAAGAAATTGAAATTGCGGAATCTTAAATTGCATGAATTAAAGAGCGAGAAGCTAAATTGCTGAAATTAAAAAGGGATCGGGGTGATTGCATGAATTTAATTGCAGAATGTAAAGAGAAAGTGGTAGATCAGAAATGGGGAAATTCATTGGGGTTCAGGAGATATTGAGATCTCCGAATCAAAACATTTTTTTTATCCCTTCTTCAACCAATGCATTCATTGAATTTTGCTTGGCAATCTTATATGATTGGATCCCAATCCCTTGGCTCACCAATTCTCTCTAAAAACAAACAAATTCCCAATCCCTTGGTTTAAATGTTCATAAGAAGAGATGACGCTCGATCACTGATTATACCACACAGTTTCATGAACCACAATTTGGTAGGATTACATGTCACAATATCCATCCAAACCCCAATCCAATTCACTGTGAGAAAGCTTCTCTAGCATGAATCCTCCATTCCTTTCCCAAGGTTCCGAAGGATTCCAATTATGGATAGTTTCTTTCCCAAGACAACTAACCAATGGAATTAGATCGAGAAGCTTTCTAACAAAATTCAAGAGAAAAGATTGAAGAAGAAGATAAAAAATATTATTGATTCATTGAATTACAATAAAGCTCCCTAACCCAATGAAAGGGGTTTAGCGAGTCATAGCTCTGAATTCAATTACAAAAAAAGTATGAAAACTAGAAAAATGATCAAAAGTCCTCCCTAACTTAAATTCTATCCTATTTATACACTTTCTAAATTCAGCTTCTGTTGTGTTTCTTGGGCTTTGAGGC
>NC_029772.3:74514455-74520209 GCF_000817695.3 Arachis duranensis | reverse complement strand
GTTTAAGTTCCAGTTTAAGCTTAAACTGGAACTTAAACTCCACATGTGATATTCAAGCTTCCTTTATTGATTTTGTTGCTTCCTTGCCTAGCCTCTTCTTCCCTGAAATCATCCAAACAACTGCATCAAAGTCTTGCAAAATTTCATGAGAAATCTTCCATTCATAGCATTCAAGTAATATAACTAAAAACTCATGGAATTTGCATCAAAATCATACTGTTTGGATGGTTCATTGCTTTGTTGTTCATTTAACCATTCTTGGTTACTTTAAGCTCAAGAAAATGCATAAAACAACTAAAACTAACAGAAAAATGCTAGTGAAACTAGCCTAAGATGCCTTGGCATCAATCATCTGTGAAGCTCCATGAGAGCTCACTGTCAAGCTATTGACATTAAAGAAGCACTTATTGGGAGGCAACCCAATTTTATTTTAATTTTATCTATATTATTTTGTTTTCTTTTAGGTTGATGATCATGTGAAGTCACAAAGACAATTACAAAAATAAAGAAAAAAATCAAAAACAGCATTAAAAACAGCACACCTTGGAGGAAGGACTTACTGGCGTTTAAACGCCAGCAAGGGTAGCAAAATGGGCATTTAAACACCCAATCTGGCACCTTTATGGGCGTTTAAACGTTAGAATAGGGTACCAGACTGGCGTTTAAATGTCAGAATAGGGCAACAAACTGGCGTTTAGATGCCAGAACAAGAAGGAAAGCTGGCGTTTAAACGCTAGAACAGGGCAGCAGACTGGCGTTTAAAAGCCAGGATTGCACTCTAAGGAGTTTTCAATGCCCAATTAGAGCAGGGATGAAGAATTCCTTGACCCCTCAGGATCTGTGGACCCCACAGGATCCCCACCAACCTCAACTCACTCTCTCTCCTCTTCACACCTTTCTACAACACTCTTCCCAAAATACCCTTCACCAATCACCTCCATATCTCTTCCCCAAAAACCCTTCACCAATCACTTCCTTAACTCTTCCCCAAAAACCCCCACCCACCTTCAAAATTCAAAACCATTTCCCTCCCAAACCCACCCAAACCTTTCGGCCACTCTCCCCCCTTTTCCCTATAAATCCCCCTTCACTCCTTTATTTTCGCACATCATACACCACCTTCTTCTACCCTTGGCCGACCCCTATACACCCTCCATCTCCTCCATTTTCTTCTTCTACATCTTTCTTTCTTCTTTTGCTCGGGGACAAGCAAATATTTGAAGTTTGGTGTGGTAAAAGCATTGTTTTTTGTTTTTCCATAACCATTTATGGCACCTAAGGCCAGAGAAGCCTCTAGAAAGAGGAAAGGGAAGGCAACTGCCTCCACCTCTGAGTCATAGGAGATGGAGAGATTCATCTCAAAGGTCCATCAAGACCACTTCTATAAAGTTGGGGCCAAGAAGAAGGTGATCCCTGAGGTCCCTTTTAGGCTAAAAAAGGGCGAATATCCAGAGATCTGACAAGAGATCTGAAGAAGAGGTTGGGAAGTTCTTACCAACCCCATTCAACGAGTCAAAAACTTAATGGTTCAAGAGTTCTATGCAAACACATGGATCACAAGAAACCATGATCAAGGTATGAACCCAAACCCAAAGAATTGGCTTACAATGGGGGAAATACTTAGATTTCAGTCTGGAAAACGTGAGGCTAGCGTTCAACTTGCCAATGATAGAAGAAAACACACGTCCCTACACTAGAAGGGTCAACTTTGATCAATGGTTAGGCCAAGTCCTCATGGACATATGTGTAGAAAGAGCTCAATGGAAAAGAGACTCAAGAGGCAACCCGATTCAATTGAGAAGACCGAATCTTAAGCCTGTGGCTAGAGGATGGTTGGAGTTCATCCAACGCTCTATCATTCCCACTAGCAACTGATCTGAGGTAACTGTGGATCGGGCCATCATGATCCATAGTATCATGATTGGAGAGGAAGTAAAAGTTCATGAAATCATACCTCTAGAACTCTACAAGGTGGCTGACAAGTCCTCACATTTGGCAAGATTAACCTTTCTTCATCTCATATATCACCTTTGCTATTCAGCTGGGATTGTCATAGAGGGAGATATCCTCATTGAAGAGGACAAGCCCATCACAAAGAAGAGGATGGAGCAAACTAGAGAGCCCATTCATGGCACTCAATAAGAGCATGAGGAATTCCCTTATCAAGAAATCCCTGAGATGCCTCAAGGGATGCAATTTCCTCCACACAATTATTGGGAGCAACTCAACACTTCTTTGGAAAGCTTGAGTTACAACATGGACCAATTAAGGATGGAACATCAAGAGCACTCCATCACTCTCCATGAGATTAGAGAAGATCAAAGAGCTATGAGGGAGGAGCAACAAAGGAAAGGAAGAGACATAGAGGAGCTCAAGAGCACCATTGGTTCTTCAAGAGGAGGAAGATGCCACGCTCACTATGGTGGACTCATTCCTTAATCTCCTTGTCTATTTATTTTTCTGTTTTCAGTTTTGATGCTTTATGTGTTATCCATGTGTGTGTCTTTATTACATGATCATTAGTGTCTAGTGTCTATGTTTTAAAGCTATGAATAACTCCATGAATCCTTCACCTCTCTTAAATGAAAAATGTGCTTAATTACAAAAGAACAAGAAGTACTTGGATTTCAAATTTTATCTTGAAATTAGTTTAATTAAACTTGTAATCAAGTTTTTGGCGCCGTTGCCGGGGATTGAAATAGATTGACAATGATTAAGTGAAGTGGAGGTCTAGATCAAGCACTCTTTCTTTTTTGTTTCTTTTTAAGTTTTTACTAACACACTAACTGTTTGAATTTTTGCTTAAACTAACTAAAACTTCATTCTAGCAATAGATTGAAGATTCACTGGCTTTCTGGATCTGTGTGTTTATTGTTGTGTTTGTATGTCAGGTACAAGAAGATCCTCCCCTATCCTCTCTGAAATTGACCAAAGAACTCTTTGAAGAATAAGAAGAGCTGAAAGAGGGAAGAACATCGTTGGAGAGGAAGAATCTGAGGAGGAATTTCAAGAGATAGAAGGAGATCCATCAAATCCCAATCAACCAGAAGGAGGAGCTAACAATAACCCACAACAAAGAAGAGTACTGGCTTCCTACACATTTGCAAATGCTAGACACTATGGGAGTAGCATTCTTACTCCTAATGTCAATGCAAACAACTTTGAACTAAAGCCACAACTCATCACTTTGGTCCAAAACAACTGCTCTTTTGGAGGAGGGCCATTGGAGGACCCAAATCAACACCTATCTACCTTCTTGAGGATTTGTGACACTGTCAAAACCAATGGTGTACCTCCTGACAGCTACAAGTTACTGCTCTTTCCATTCTCTCTCAGGGAAAAAGCCACACAATGGCTAGAAACATTTCCAAAGGAGAGCATCAACACTTGGGATGATTTGGTGAGCAAGTTTCTTGCCAAATTTTATCCCCCTCAAAGGATCATAAGATTGAAAACTGAGGTGCAGACATTCACTCAAATGGAGGCTGAAAACCTATATGAAGCATGGGAAAGATATAAGGCTGTGTTGAGGAAATGTCCACCAGAGATGTTCACTGAGTGGGACAAGCTGCAGAACTTCTATGAAGGACTTACTCTGAAGGCTTAAAAAGCAATTGATCATTCAGCTGGAGGCTCCTTACAACTCATGAAAACTATAGAAGAAGCTCAAAATCTCATTGATATGGTGGCCAACAACCAATATTTCTTTGCTCACCAAAGGCAACGCCAACCATCACAAAGGAGAGGAGTAATGGAGTTGGAAGGAGTGGATTCAATCCTAGCTCAGAACAAAATGATGCAGCAGCAAATTCAATAACAGTTTGAGCAGATGGCCAAGAGAATTGACAGCCTTCAAGTTGCATCAGTGAGTGCCACAAGCCAACCATCAAATACTTGGGTGCAAAATGAAGAAACTCAAGAGGAGCCACAACAAGAGCAAGTACACTATATGAACAACCAAAATCCTGGAATAAATGAAGTCTATGGTGATACTTACAATCCTTCTTGGAAAAACCATCCCAACCTCAGATGGGGAGACAACCACAATCAAACTCAGCATTCATGGCAAAGGAACTCAAGTAAAAACAATTGGAAAAACACAAACCAAAACAACCAGCCAAACACTAACCAAAACACATATAGAAAACCACAAAACACTTATCCCAACTCTAACCATTATCCACCCAATAACCACCCAACTAACCAAAACACCTACCATCATCCAGCAACACCCCACAACTAACCAATCTCATAAGACTCTCAGAGGATTACTAATCTAGAGATGCTCATGGAGAAGATGATGAAGAACCAAGAATTGACAACAAAGAACCAAGAAGCCTCCATGAAGAACCTAGAGAGGCAGATTGGGCAAATCTCCAAGCAGATTTCTGTTGAAAAACCATCAAGCTCACTACCAAGTGACACCATTCCTAATCCAAAAGAGGAGCGCAAGGCAATACAGTTAAGGAGTGGAAAAATTCTGCTGAAAGATGAAGAAGCCACCAAGAAACCCAAGGAAAGTGACAAGAAACAAGTTGAAAAAGAGGCAGCCAATGATGAAGATGCAACAGCAAGCAATCACCCTCAGAATCAACCTCAAGAAAAAGAAGATAGACAACAAATTCTGAAGAAGGGAAAGCAGATCATGGAAGAACCAAATCCAAGACAACATCAAGTGGAGAAAAACTTGACACCTCCACTGCCTTATCACCAAAGATTCCACAAAGAGGTTAAAGACCAACACTTTTCTAAATTCCTTGAGATTTTCAAGAAGCTAGAGATCAACATACCCTTGGCTGAGGTATTGGAGCAAATGCCTCTATATGCCAAGTTCTTAAAGGAGCTCATTAACAAGAAAAGGAACTGGAATGAGAAGGAGACGGTAATGCTCAGTGAGGAATGTAGTGCTGTGCTCCAAAAAGGAATTCCACCAAAGCTTAAAGATCCAGGGAGTTTTGTAGTATCATGCACCATAGGCAAATTAACCTTGGATAAAGCTCTCTGTGATCTTGGAGCTAGTATCAACTTAATGCCCCTGTCCATGATGAGGAAGTTTGCTATAGAAGAACTCAAACCCACCAGGATGTCACTAGTCATGGCCGACAGATCAATCAAGACACCTAATGGAATTGTGGAAAATCTGTTAGTGAAGGTTGGGGAGTTTATCTTCCCTGCCGATTTTGTGATCTTGGACACCGACGAGGAAGGAAACAATTCAATCATCTTGGGAGACCGTTTCTAGCAACTGCAAGAGCCATTATAGACGTGGAAAAAGGAGAAATGATCTTCAGAGTACACAATGAGCAAATGATCATAAATGTTTTCAAGTCAATTGGTGGACGAAATTGTGATACAAGAGTTCCAAGTACTGTTAGAGAAGCTTTTTCTTTCCACAACTCCATTCAACTTAACCAGTAAGTGTACTGGGTCATCCAAGTAATACCTTACGTGAGTAAGGGTCGATCCCACAGAGATTGTTGGTATGAAGCAAGCTATGGTTACCTTGTAAATCTCAGTTACGCAGATTAAATTGGTTTATGATAAGTTCGAAAACTAATAATAAAAAAAGAAAATAAAAGGGATAGAAATACTTATGTAAATCAATAGTGGAAATTTCAGATAGGCGTATAGAGATGCTGAGCTCCTCTTGAATCTCTACTTTCTTATTACATTCATCCAATCCTTCTTACTCCTTTCCATGGCAAGCTGTATGTAGGGCATCACCGTTGTCAATGGCTACATCCCATCCTCTCA
>NC_029772.3:74512595-74513671 GCF_000817695.3 Arachis duranensis | reverse complement strand
CCAAGCAACTAAAAATCAAATAGGATGAAAAGAAGAAAATATACTATAAATCCCAAAATATCAATGAATATTAGTTCTAATTAGATGAGCGGGACTTGGAGCTTTTTGCTTCTGAACATTTTTGGCATCTCACTTTATCCTTTGAAGTTTAGAATGATTGGCATCCATAGGAACTCAGAGTTCAGATAGTGTTATTACTTCTCCTAGTTAAGTATGTTGATTCTTGAACACAGCTACTCATGAGTCTTGGCCGTGGCCCTAAGCACTTTGTTTTCCAGTATTACCACCGGATACATAAATGCCACAGACACATGACTGGGTGAACCTTTTCAGATTGTGACTCAGCTTTGCTAGAGTCCCCAGTTAGAGGTGTCCAGAGCTCTTAAGCACACTCTTTTTTTGATTTGGATCATGACTTTAACCACTCAGTCTCAAGTTTTTCACTTGGGCCTTCATGACACAAGCACATGGTTAGGGACAGCTTGATTTAGCCGCTTAAGCCTGAATTTTATTTCCTTGGGCCCTCCTATCCATTGATGCTCAAAACCTTGGATCCTTTTTACCCTTGCCTTTTGGTTTTAAGGGCTATTGGCTTTTTCTGCTTGCTTTTTCTTTTTCTATTTTTTTTTGCAAGCTTTTCTCTTTTTTTTTTCACTGCTTTTTCTTGCTTCAAGAATCAATTTTATGATTTTTCAGATGATCAATAACATTTCTCTTTGTTCATCATTCTTTCAAGAGCCAACAATTTTAACATTCATAAATAACAAGATCAAAAATATGCACTGTTTAAGCATTCATTCAGAAAACAAAAAGTATTGTCACTACATCAATATAATTAAACTAAATTCAAGGATAATTTCAAAATTCATGTACTTCTTGTTCTTTTGAATTAAAACATTTTTCATTTAAGAGAGGTGAAGGATTAATGGAATTATTCATAGCTTTAAGACATAGTTACTAACTACTAATGATCATGAAGTAGAGACACAAAACATAGATAAACATATCATTAAAAACCGAAAAACAGAAAGAAATAAGAACAAGGAATGAATCCACCTTAGTGGCGTCTTCTTCTT
>NC_029772.3:74511228-74512446 GCF_000817695.3 Arachis duranensis | reverse complement strand
CTTGTCGGCTATTTTGTAGATTTCATTGGAGATGACCTCATGAACTTCTACTTCCTCTCTAATCATGATGCTATAAATCATGATGGCCTGATCTACAGTAACTTCAGATCGGTTGCTAGTAGGAATGATGGGGCGTTGAATGAACTCCAACCATCCTCTAGCCACAGGCTTGAGGTCCAGTCTTCTTAGTTGAACTGGCTTGCCTTTGGAGTCTCTTTTCCATTGAGCTTCTTCCACACATATGTCCATTAGGACTTGGTCCAACTTTTGATTAAAGTTGACCCATCTAGTGTAGGGGCGTTCATCTCCTTGCATCATGGGCAAGTGAAACGCCAACCTCACATTTTCCGGACTAAAATCTAAGTATTTCCCCTGAACCATTGTGAGATAATTCTTTGGATTCGGGTTCATACTTTGATCATGGTTCCTAGTGATCCATGCATTGGCATAGAACTCTTGAACCATTAAGATTCCGACTTGTTGCATGTGGTTGGTTAAGACTTCCCATCCTCTTCTTCGGATCTCATGTCGGATCTCCGGATACTCATTCTTCTTGAGCTTGAAAGGGACCTCAGGGATCACCTTCTTCTTTGCCACAACATCATAGAAGTGTTCTTGATGGCTTTTGGAGATGAATCTTTCCATCTCCCATGACTCGGAAGTGGAAGCTTTTGTCTTCCCTTTTCCTTTTCTGGTCTTAGGTGCCATTGATGGTAGTGGAAAACAAAAAAGATTGTGCTTTGACCACACACCAAACTTAAAATATTGCTCGTCCTCGAGCAATAGAAGAAAGAAGAGAAGAAGAAGAAGAAGAAGAAGAAGAAGAAGAGAATATGGTAGAGGGGAAGAGATGTAGGTTCGGCCTAGGTGAAGAAGAAGGGGTTGTGTTGTGTGAAAATGAAGTAGAATGGAAGGGTATATATAGGGAGAGGGGTAAGTGTATGTTCGGCCATTTAGGGTGGGAATGGGTGGGAAAATGTTTTTGAATTTTTGAAAGTAGGTGGGGTTTATGGGGAAGAGTGGATGGATTTGAGTGGTGAAGGGGGTGATTGGGAAGAGGAATTGAGGTGATTGGTGAAGAGTGTTGGGAAGTGTGACATGGGGAAGAGTAATCACAAAAATATGATTAGGAGGTAAGGTGGGAATATAGTAGGTGGGGATCCTGTGGGGTCCATAGATCCTGAGGTGATCCTGTGGGGTCCACAGATCCTGAGGTGT
>NC_029772.3:74510257-74510806 GCF_000817695.3 Arachis duranensis | reverse complement strand
GCTTTTGTCACAGAGGGATGGCCTTGTGCCTTAAACACAAGGTAGTCCCCATTTAATTGAAGGACTAATTCACCTCTGTTGACATCTATCACAGCTCCTGCTGTGGCTAGGAAAGGTCTTCCAAGGATAATGCATTCATTCTCTTTCTTCCTAGTGTCTAAGATTATGAAATCAGCAGGGATGTAAAGGCCTTCAACCTTTACTAACACGTCCTCCACTATTCCATAAGCTTGTCTCAATGACTTGTCTACCAATTGTAATGAGAACAAGGCAGGTTGTACCTCAATGATCCCCAGCTTCTCCATTACAGAGAGTGGAATAAGATTTATCCCTGACCCCAGATCACATAGAGCCTTTTCAAAGGTCATGGTGCCTATGGTACAAGGTATTAAGAACTTGCCAGGATCTTGTTTCTTTTGAGGTAGAGTTTGCTGAATCCAGGTATCTAGGTCATCAATGAGCAAGGGAGGTTCACTTTTCCAAGTCTCATTACCAAACAACTTGGCATTCAGCTTCATGATAGCTCCTAAATATTGAGCAACTTGCTCT
>NC_029772.3:74506662-74509997 GCF_000817695.3 Arachis duranensis | reverse complement strand
TTTGCACTCTTCTTTTGGATTTTCTTCTGTATTGCTTAGGAGAATACTAGGAGGAGTTTCAATGACTTTCTTACTCAGCTGGCCCACTTGTGCCTCCAGATTTCTGATGGTGGATCTTGTTTCATTCATGAAACTGAAAGTGGCCTTTGACAGATCAGAGACTATATTGGCTAAATTAGAAGTGTTTTGTTTAGAATTCTCTGTCTGTTGCTAAAAAGATGATGGATATGGCTTGCTATTGCTCAGCCTATTGCGTCCACCATTGTTAAAGCCTTGTTGAGGCTTTTGTTGATCCTTCCATGAGAAATTTGGATGATTTCTCCATGATGAGTTATAGGTGTTTCCATAAGGTTCAGCCATGTAATTAACCTCTGCCATGGCAGGGTTCTCAGGATCATAAGCTTCTTCAGAAGCTGCCTCTTTAGTACTGTTGGATGCATGTTGCCATCCATTCAGACTTTGAGAGATTATGTTGACTTGCTGAGTCAACACTTTGTTCTGAGCCAATATGGCATTCAGAGCATCAATTTCAAGAACTCCTTTCTTCTGAGGTATCCCATTATTCACCGAATTCCTCTCAGAAGTGTACATGAATTGGTTGTTTGCAACCATGTCAATGAGTTCTTGAGCCTCTTCAGGCGTTTTCTTTAGGTGAATAGATCCACCTGTTGAATGATCCAATGACATTTTCAAAAATTCAGATAGACCATAATAGAATATATCTAATATGGTCCATTCTGAAAACATGTCAGATGGACATCTTTTGGTCAGCTGCTTGTATCTTTCCCAAGCTTCATAGAGGGATTCACCATCTTTTTGCTTGAAGGTTTGAACATCCACTCTCAGCTTGCTCAGCTTTTGCGGAGGAAAAAAATTATCCAAGAAGGCAGTGACCAGCTTATCCCAGGAGTCCAGGCTATCCTTCGGTTGTGAATCCAACCATATTCTAGCTCTGTCTCTTACAGCAAAAGGGAAAAGTATGAGTCTGTAGACTTCAGGATCAACTCCATTCGTCTTTACAGTCTCACAAATCTGCAAGAACTCAGTTAAAAACTGATAAGGATCTTCAGATGGAAGTCCATAAAACTTGCAGTTTTGTTGCATTAAGGCAACTAGCTGAGGTTTCAGCTCAAAGTTATTGGCTCCAATGGCAGGAATGGAGATGCTTCTTCCATCAAATTTGGACATTGGCTTTGTGAAGTCACCAAGCATTCTCCTTGCATTATTATTATTTTTGGCTGCCATCTCCTTCTCTTGTTCAAAAATTTCTGAAAGGTTACTTTTGGATTGTTGTAATTTAGCTTCTCTTAGTTTCCTCTTCAGAGTCCTTTCAGGTTCTGGATCAGCTTCAACAAGAGTGCCTTTTTCCTTGTTCCTGCTCATATGAAAGAGAAGAAAACAAGAAAAGAAGAGGAATCCTCTATGTCACAGTATAGAGATTCCTTTATGTTAGTAGAAAAAGAAAGGGGAGACGAATGTAGAATAGTGGGTTCGGATATTTAGGTGAAGAGAGGTGAAGAGAAGTGTTAGTAATTAAATAATTAAATAGAATAAGAGAGAAGAGGTAGAAAATTCGAAAATAATTTAAAAAAAAGGTTTAGTAATTTTCGAAAATTAGGAATAAGATAAGATTAAAATTAAAATTTAAAACAAAAAGAATTTTTGAAAAAGAGATGAGATATTTTCGAAAATTAGAGAGGGAAAAGTAGTTAGGTTATTTTGAAAAAGATAAGAAACAAACAAAAAGTCAAAGAGTTAGTTGAAAAAGAAATTAAAATCAAATTTTGAAAAGATAAGAAGATAAGAAGTTAGATAAGATATTTTGAAATCAGATTTTGAAAAAGATAAAATTTTTGAAAAAGATAAGATAAAAGATAAAAAGATCTAATTTTTAAAATGACTTAACTAACAAGAAACTACAAGATAAGATTCTAGAACTTAAAGATTGAACCTTTCTTAACAAGAAAGTAACAAACTTCAAATCTTTGAACCAATCACATTAATTGTTAGCTAATTTTCAAAAATTAGATGTAAAGATAAGAAAAAGGTTTTGAAAAATATTTTGAAAAAGATTTTTGAAATTTTCGAAAAATAGAAAAAAAATGAAAAAGATATAATTTTTGAAAAAGATTTTTGAAAAGATAAGATTTTTAAAATTAAAATTTTGACTTGACTTGTAAGAAACCACTAATTTTAAAAATTTTTGACCAAGTCAACCCAAAATTTCAAAAATTTGGAGGGAAATAAGGAAAAGATATTTTTTTGATTTTTGAAATTTTTAAGATGAGAGAGAAAAACACAATCATGACCCAAAACATGAAAATTTTGGATCAAAACACTTAATGCATGCAAGAACACTATGCATGTCAAGATGAACACCAAGAACACTTTGAAGATCATGATGAACATCAAGAACATAATTTTTAAAAAGTTTTGATGCAAAGAAAACATGCAAGACACCAAACTTAGAAATCTTTAATGCATGGACTCTAACAAACAAAAAATGCACATGAAAAACAACAAACAACACAAAACAAGAAATCATCAAGATCAAACAAGAGACACAAAATATTTTTGATTTTTATGATTTTATGATTTTTTTTTGTATTTTTATTATATTTTTCGAAAATAAAGTTTAAAAAAACGAAAAAGAAAAGAAAATTTTGAAAAAGTTTTTGAAAAGAAAATTACCTAATCTGAGCAACAAGATGAACCGTTAGTTGTCCATATTCGAACAATCCCCGGCAACGGCGCCAAAAACTTGGTGGACGAAATTGTGATACAAGAGTTCCAGGTACTGTTAGAGAAGCTTTTTCTTTCCACAACTCCGTTCAACTTAACCAGCAAGTGTACTGGGTCATCCAAGTAATACCTTACGTGAGTAAGGGTCGATCCCACAGAGATTGTTGGTATGAAGCAAGCTATGGTTACCTTGTAAATCTCAGTTAGGTAGATTAAATTGGTTTATGATAAGTTCGAAAACTAATAATAAAAAAGAAAATAAAAGGGATAGAAATACTTATGTAAATCAATAGTGGAAATTTCAGATAGGCGTATAGAGATGCTGAGCTCCTCTTGAATCTCTACTTTCTTATTACATTCATCCAATCCTTCTTACTCCTTTCCATGGCAAGCTGTATGTAGGGCATCACCGTTGTCAATGGCTACATCCCATCCTCTCAGTGAAAACGTTCCTATGCTCTGTCACAGCACGGCTAATCATCTGTCGGTCCTCAATCAGGTTGGAATAGAATCCCTTGATTCTTTTGCGCTTGTCATCACGCCCAGCCTTCAGGAGTTTGAAGCTCGTCACAGTCATTCAATACCGGAATCTT
>NC_029772.3:74505268-74505902 GCF_000817695.3 Arachis duranensis | reverse complement strand
ATGATGAGAATTGTTCATTGCTACCACTTAGTTAAACCTTACTAAAGAAAGGAAAGTCAAGTGGATAAATTGACTTGAGCCACAAGTCCTAGCCAACTCCCAAGGAAAGACTAGCTTAAGTCCTAATCAACTCCTAAAGGAAAGACTAGCTTTAGAGGCATTCAAATCAATTTGCAACTTCTAATTATCAATCAACAAAAGGATTAGATAACTCAAGAGTCACTAATTTCTCTACCTAGGCCAAGAGGAACAAAATCTACACTAAAACTAAAAGAGACATTTCAAAAAACACATAAAAGGCAATCAAAGTAAACAACATAAATTGCAAGAATTAAAGAGAGATCTAACTACAAAGGCAAGAGATCAACAATAGAAAAGCAAAGAAGAACAATTATTTTGAATTACCTCTTATTGAATTGAAAGAAAATGGAATGAGCTACAACAAAGCATAAGAACAACATAAAGGAAATTACAACAAAGGAATGGAAGAAGATGAATGTAACAACAAAGAATTGAAAGGTAGAAGTAGAAGAAAGAAAAGATTAAAACCTAGATCTAAGAACTAATCCTAATCCTATTCCTAGAGAGAAGAGAGAGCTTCTCTCTCTAGAAACTACTTCTAAAACTAAACTAT
>NC_029772.3:74504974-74505141 GCF_000817695.3 Arachis duranensis | reverse complement strand
TATTTTGAAGCCCCGGATGTTAGCTTTCTAACCCAACTGGAACCGCATCATTTGGACCTCTGTAGCTCAAGTTATGGTCGTTTAAGTGCGAAGAGGTCGGCTTGACAGCTTTCCGGTTCTTTCATTTCTTCATGAGTTCTCCAACTTTTCATGCTTCTTTCTTCATT
>NC_029772.3:74504550-74504737 GCF_000817695.3 Arachis duranensis | reverse complement strand
CATAAAATTCCCTAAAATCAATACAAGATAAACCGTCAAATTGGGGTTTGTCAACCTCCCCACACTTAAACCAAGCATGTCCTCATGCTTAAACCAAGAGAAAGCAAAGGGTATGGCATTTATTCAATGGGAACTAACTAAATGCAATCTACCTATATGCAACTATCTAAATGAATGCAATTGCTTG
>NC_029772.3:74500105-74504079 GCF_000817695.3 Arachis duranensis | reverse complement strand
CTTTCTTTTTTTCTTTTTCATATTATTTTTCTTTTCTTTTTCTTTTGTTTTTCTCATTTTTTTTCTTTCTATATACAAGAGCATCAATGCATAAGGTCTATACATTTGATCAATACATGAGCATGTACCCAATTCCCAACATTTTCAATAAAAATACAAAACTACCCTTTTATTCACCCAATGTCCCAAGATTTCCACACTTGAATGATACTCACACACGCTTGCCTAGGCTAATCAAAGATCCAAATTAAGGACATTTATTGTTTTCCGCTTTAGGCTTGTAATGTGCTAAATTAAAGAACCAAGTGGGTTAAGCGTAGACTCAAATTGGCTAACAAAGGAATATAAAAGGTTGGCTATTTGGATAAGTGAGCTAATGAAATGATGGCCTCAATCATATAAATGCATGAATACACAAAATAATGGACACAAAGAATCAAACAATTCAAAGATTACAATCATAGGAAGAGAATAATGCACACAAGAAGGAAAAATAAGTGGTTATAAGATGTAACCACACCAATAGGCTCAAAACTCACTTGCTTGTGTTCTTAGCTCAAAAACATGTTCCACAATATATATAATTCAAGCAAGTTCTATGAAAAGTTTTCACTCAAATCAATTGGTGCCCTATAGATAGAAATCTTGAAAAATTTCATTATTTTGACTAAGCTTATTTGTATATATATGCAAAAACTAAGAAAATGCAAGTAAAAATCCTAAAATCCTAAAATGAAATGCAAAAGTGTTGGAATTAGAAACTTGTCACCCAAAATCGCCGACCGGTCGGACGACCTCCCCACACTTAAAAGTTTGCACCGTCCTCGGTGCACTCAAAGATGAGCAAGGTGGATGGGTTGCTACAATTGATGAGTTCCTCAAATGGTAGTGCGGATGACTTGTTTGTTGCCCCATTTAAAGCTATTCATATCTCCCTTCTTGGTGGCCAACCAAAAAGGGAAGAAAAAGAAAGAAAGTTAAGCCTATAACAAACATATCGAAGCAAATAGAACATAGGCGGGGCTAATGCCAAATAAGAGTAAGGTTCTCACTACATGTTAGCTACGCATGTAAGTGAGAAAACAATATAAGCTAATGGCATAGCTACAACATGTAGAGGAGGAAACAATAAGAGAAAATGGCATATCAATGATACTTGATGCAAGAGTAAAATCGAAGCATGAAGAGCATATGGCACATCAAGTTCACATAAGAAGAAGTGGGTCATGAAAGATAATATGAGGTCATATCAATGCACAAGGACACAAGATTCATACAAGATGAAGCATTGATTTAAAAGTTTCATCACCCAACAATATCAAACAAGTCAAGAAGCACCAAAATAATGCAAGAAATCCTCAACAATTGAGTAGGAAGATGCAACACCATTATTAAAATGACTTAAAAAAATGAAAACATGCTACAGAAACTAAATGAAAATGGGAAGAGTAGAAGTATGCGAGTGTGATAAGCAAAAGAAAATGGAAGGGGAGAAAAAAAACTCTTTTTTTTTATTTTTATTTTTTTTTCCCGACGCGTGCGCGTCATCCATGTTTACGCGTCGATGGGTATATTGGTCGAAGGACGCGTACGCGCCAGGTGCGCGCACGCGTGCATCGAGTTAGGCCGGAGGCATAGGGTCGGCCCAAGTCTGGCACCACTCTCGGGTAAAAGTACCGGGGGTGCAGATTGTGCAATCGACGCGCGCGTGCACAGTGTGCGTGCGCGTGCATTGCGAATATAAGATCATGTGCGCGTACGCACCAGGTGCGCGCACGCGTGCATAGACTTGTGCCTCAGGCCCAATGTTTGCACAGTGCAGGCCGAACTCTCGGGTTTTTTGGCTGGAGGTGAAATTTGGCATCCACGCGTACGCGTACAGTGCGCGTGTGCGTGGGTGGTCAAAACATGCTCAGGTGCGCGTACGCGTCATGTGCGCGAACGCGTGGATGGTCAAAACATGCTCAGGTGCGCGTACGCGTCATGTGCGCGAACGCGTGGATGGTGTTCTGTTTTTCAAAAATTTTTGCTATGTTTTTTGCACCAATCCAAGCATTCCAAACCTCCAAGCTACTACCAAAACACCCTAAAACCTTATTTAACATGTTAAAATACTAATTAAACTCATCCAACTAATCTAAACATGAAATTAAACTAGTTCTACCAATATGTACAAAAGAGAAAATGAAAAGATTTTACCATGGTGGGGTGCCTCCCACCTAGCACTTTTGTTTATTGTCCTTAAGTTGGACTTATGGGGAGCTCCTCATCAAGGTGGCTTGTGCTTGTACTCATCTTGGAACTCCCACCAATGCTTGGTTCTCCATTGTGCCCCAAGATTTCTTGTGGATTGAGCCAAGTGTTGATGGAGTTCTTCACAAGCTTGGGGCTCCCAAAGTTGATCCTCTTCTTGTGATCTGGGGTCCCACACTTTATTTTCACACCCGTCTTGAAGTTGATCATCCTTATTAGTCCATCCGGGTGGTGAATAAGGTGAATTCTCAATGAAATGCCCAACAATCCTCCTAGACCTATCTATTTGAGCACTACTCCAACCTTTATATCTCACGTTTGATGCATCAACCATAATGAGCCTTGATTTGCAATGCCCATCACAAAACCTTTTCCGCCTACGCTTCATCCCACAAACTTCCCTAAGTTGGCCATCCGTTTCAAGCAAACCATATTCAAGTGGGATAATAAAGCTAATAGAAATGAATTTCACCCACTCAAATGAAGGTGTAGATGGCAACCTAGGCAAAGATGCTTCCAAAGATCTTGACAAAGCGTAACCAACCCTCGTTCGTCTATCTCTAGGGATTTCCACCTCTTCACAAGATCTCTTAATCTCAATCCTTTGTTCAACGATTTTATCTAAACCTTTTCCTTTTCTCAAATCATAATAGGGAGGGTGAGAAAGATTTACCTCCTCAACGCTTTCAAATCCAACCGGAGAAGGTTCTTCGTGCTCAAAGGATTCTTCACCACTAAGACTTGATGCTTGATCTTCATCACCAAGAGAACTCAATCCTTGCTCTATCCCATCCAAGTCTTCATATGGAATATGCCTTGGAAGGTGTGCACTTTCCTTCCTAGCATCAATTCCAATCATCTTGGAGGGATTTTCTTCAACTCTATGTTCCCATGGAGGCTCCGCATCTCCTAAGTCTTCTACCACTTCTTCCGTGTCTTCAACAATTAAAGCTTCCTCCAATTGTTCCAATACAAAGCAACTTCCCTCATTTCCCATCGAAATTTTCAATCTCTCCTTCATGCTATGTTCTTCATTTGATTCTCCACATGTAGCCATGGGAGTTCCTTGAGTGTTCAAGCATTGGGAGGCTAATTGATTTGTTACCGCATCCAAGGCGGCCATGGAATTTTGCACATCCCTTTTCATCTCTTCTTGCCCTTGAACAAGAACACCAAGGGTTTCATCCATTAGAGGTTGGGGTGGATGGAAGGATTCATCATTTTGGGGGAAGGGTTCATAGTAGGAAGATGATTGTTCTTGGTAGAATTGTGGTGGTTCAATATTTTCCATTCTTTCCACTTGTTGCACAACACACTCCATGGTTGCTTGAAATTGATCCAATGCTTCCTTGAGATGATCCCTTGACTCTTGTTCTTCTTGGATATCATGATAGGGATCATATAGGTCTTGGATCGATGGACATGAATATTCTTCCATGTGAGGTTGTGGTGGAAAGTAGTATTCATCTTGTGGTTGAAAATTTTCATATATTGGAGGTGGTTCATCTTGGTCATGGTATGGAGTTGGCTCTTGAAAGGGTTGATATTGTGGTGGTTCCATATATGGCTCATATGGCTCAAAAGTTGGTTGGTGTGATGGATATGGATTAGGGACATATGAAGGTGGTTGGTAAGAAGAAGCTTGTGAGTATGGTTGAGAATTATGTTGAGGGTATGGATCATAGGCATATGGTGGTGGTTCTTGAAAGTCACAAGGTGAT
>NC_029772.3:74494090-74499115 GCF_000817695.3 Arachis duranensis | reverse complement strand
CGAAGCCCCGGATGTTAGCTTTCCAACCCAACTGGAACCGCATCATTTGGACCTCTGTAGCTCAAGTTATGGTCGTTTAAGTGCGAAGAGGTCGGCTTGACAGCTTTCCGGTTCTTTCATTTCTTCATGAGTTCTCCAACTTTTCATGCTTCTTTCTTCATTCCCTTGATCCAATCTTTGCCTCCTAAACCTTAAATCACTTAACAAACATATCAAGGCATCTAATGGAATCAAGGTGAATTAGATTTAGCTATTTTAAGGCCTAAAAAGCATGTTTTCACTCTTAAGCACAATTAAAGGAGAATATACAAAACCATGCTATTTCATTGAATAAATGTGGGTAAAAGGTCATAAAATTCCCTAAAATCAATACAAGATAAACCGTCAAATTGGGGTTTGTCATTGATCTATCCACGAGCTGAGGCTTTTATTGGAGTTGAACGCCAAGTTATAACGTGTTTTGGGCGTTCAACTCCGGATCATGACGTTTTTCTGGCGTTTAACTCCAGACAGCAGCATGTACTTGGCGTTCAATGCCAAGTTACGTCATCAATTTCCGAATAAAGTATGGACTATTATATATTTCCGGAAAGCTCTGGATGTCTACTTTTTAATGCCGTTGGGATCGCGCCAATTGGAGTTCTGTAGCTCCAGAAAATCCATTTCGAGTGCAGGGAGGTCAGATTCCAACAGCATCCGCAGTCCTTTTGTGAGCCTTTTTCAGAGTTTTGCTCAAATCCCTCAATTTCAGCCAGAAATTACCTGAAATCATAGAAAAACACACAAACTCATAGTAAAGTCCAGAAATGTGAATTTAACATAAAATCTAATGAAAACATCCCTAAAAGTAGCTTGAACTTACTAAAAACTACCTAAAAACAATGCCAAAAAGCGTATAAATTATCCGCTCATCATCAATGCAACACCCTCTTGAATAAGAAGATTACCTGAGGGTGGATATGATAGAGAACCTGGTGGAAGAAATGTTAGACACTAATCAGCATGAGCAAGAAGAAGAAATTAATCAAGAGACAGTAGAGGAAAACGCGGCTGAGATCTCTATTGACAAGGAGGTGAAACCAAGCAAGAAGGAAGAAGTGCATAAACAAGAACTGAAGCCATTACCTACCCATCTCAAATATGCATTCCTGGGCACATCAGAGAGTTTCGCAGTGATCATCAATTCATCCCTGACAAAAAAGGAAGAAGGAGAGCTTCTTGATGTACTCAGAGCTCATAAGGCTGCTTTAGGATGGACCATTGATGATCTGAAAGGCATTAGCCCTGCAGTGTGTATGCATAAGATTCTCTTGGAGGATAATTTCAAAGCAGTAGTTCAACCTCAGAGAAGGTTAAATCCTGCAATGAAGGAAGTTGTCCAGAAGGAAGTAATGAAATTGTAGAGTGCAGGGATAATATATCCTATCTCTGATAGCCCATGGATAAGCCCAGTCCAAGTGGTACCAAAGAAGGGTGGAATGACAGTCATTGTTAATGAGAAAAATGAACTCATTCCCACAAGAACTGTGACGGGATGGAGGATGTGTATTGACTATAGGAGGCTGAATGCTGCCACACGCAAAGATCATTTCCCACTTCCTTTCATTGATCAGATGCTTGAAAGATTGGTCGGCCATGCTTACTATTGCTTCCTGGATGGCTATTCTGGGTATAATCAGATAGTGGTGGATCCAAAGGACCAAGAAAAGACTTCATTCACATGTCCATTTGGAGTTTTCGCTTATAGAAGAATGCCATTTGGACTATGCAATGCCCCAGCCACTTTTCAAAGGTGTATGCTCTCCATTTTTTCAGATATGGTCGAAAAGTTTTTAGAGGTTTTCATGGACGACTTTTCTGTTTTTGGTTATGGTCGAAAAGTTTTTAGAGGTTTTCATGGACGACTTTTCTATTTTTGGTGACAATTTCAATACCTGCCTAAAACATCTAACTCTTGTCTTGAAACGATGCCAAGAAACTAATTTGGTTTTGAACTGGGAAAAGTGCCATTTCATGGTGCCTGAGGGGATTGTTCTTGGTCATAAAGTTTCAAGAAAAGGGATAGAGGTTGACAAGGCAAAGGTGGAAATTATAGAGAAACTCCCTCCACCAACTAATGTGAAATCTGTTAGAAGTTTATTGGGACATGCAGGATTTTATAGAAGGTTTATCAAGGATTTTTCTAAAATAGCCAAACCTTTGAGTAATTTATTAGTGATTGATAATCCTTTTGTTTTTGATGAAAACTGCTAGCACGCCATTGAAACTTTAAAACACAAACTCACAACAGCACCAATTATCACACCCCCAGATTGGGAATTACCGTTTGAACTCATGTGTGATGCAAGTGATATTGCAATTGGTGCTGTACTTGGACAAAAAAAGGGAAACTTGCATCATGTCATATATTATGCAAGTAAGGTGTTGAATGAGGCTCAAAAAACTTACACCACAACAGAGAAGGAATTGTTAGCTGTAGTTTATGCATTTGATAAGTTTAGATCATACTTGATAGGATCTAAAATTATGGTTTATACTGACCATGCTGCCCTCAAGTATTTGATGTCAAAGCAGGATGCTAAACCAAGACTTATCAGGTGAATACTACTCCTACAGGAGTTTGACATTGAGGTAAGAGACAGGAAAGGTACTGAAAACTGAGTTGCTGACCATTTGTCAAGGCTGCCACAAGAAACAATTCAAGAAGCCTCACAACCTGTGAATGAAAACTTCCCAGATGAACATCTTTTGCTGGTTCAACAAATACCTTGGTTTGCTGACATAGCAAACTACAAAGTGGGGAGGAAGATACCTCAAGAATTCACTAAGCAACAAGTGAAGAAGCTAATCAATGAAGCGAGGAAGTTCTTGTGGGATGAACCTTATCTGTTCAAAAGATGTTCTGATGGAATAATTAGGAGATGTGTCCCTGAGAATGAAATAAGAGATATATTGTGGCATTGCCATGGCTCGGCTTATGAAGGACATTTTGGTCCAGAAAGAACAGCTGCAAATATATTGCAAAGTGGTTTCTATTGGCCAACTATCTTCAAAGATGCCAGAGAGTTTGTCCACCAATGTAATGAATGCCAGAGAGCAGGAGGATTGACAAAAAGGAATGAGATGTCGTAGAATTTCATTTTGGAATTAGAATTATTTGATCTATGGGGCATTGATTTCATGGGACCCTTTCCCCTTCCTATTCTTTCAGATATATCTTGGTAGCAGTGGAGTATGTTTCAAAGTGGGTGGAAGCCATAGCCACAACTACCTGTGATGCACAAATTGTCCTTCAATTCCTCAAGAAGCACATTATCACTAGATATGGAGTACCCAAGGGTCTTATTAGTGAAGGTGGTGGTCATTTTTGTAACAAACAAATGGAGAAACTTCTTCATAAATATGGAGTTATTCATAAAGTAGCCACACCATATCACCCTCAGACTAATGGGCAGGCTGAATTAGCAAACAGAGAATTGAAAAAAATCCTAGAGAAAACAGTAGGAAGCACAAGAAAGGATTGGGCTAGGAAATTAGAAGATGCACTCTGGGCGTACAGGACAGCTTTCAAAACTCCCATTGGGAAGTCCCCCTTTCAGCTATTATATGGCAAATCTTGTCATCTCCCTGTAGAGCTTGAACACAAAGCCTTTTGGGCTACTAAACTTCTAAACCTTGACTCTGAAGCAGCAGGGGAGAAAAGATTGTTGCAGCTAAATGAGCTGGATGAATTCAGACTAGAAGCCTATGAAAATACCAAGATATACAAGGAAAAAGCCAAGAGGTGGCATGACAGGAAGATCTTGAAGAAAGAATTCAAACCTGGGCAACAAGTACTCTTGTACAACTCACGACTTAATATATTCCCTGGCAAGCTTAAGTCCAAGTGGACTGGTCCATATTTGGTAACTAAGGTCTTTTCTTATGGGAGTATTGAATTGCTAGACGAAGCAACAAAGAGTCGATTCACAGCCAATGGTCACAGAGCAAAGCTATACCTAGGAGGACAATGGGACAAGGAAAAAGAGGTTCAGAACCTAAATCCTGGGACAAGGAAAAAGAGGTTCAGAATCTAAATCCTTCTTGAAGTAAAAACAGAAGATGTCAAGCTAGTGACAATAAAAGAGCGCTTGTTGGGAGGCAACCCAACCTGAGGTAGTTTTCTTTTCATAGCTTTTTCAATAAAAATGTTGAATAATTGGTATGCATTGCAAGGAGCTAAGTTTGGTGTTGCACACCAAAACAATTTAAGGGAGAATGAAAGATTCTAAGTTTGGTATTCCACCAAAAATTTCATTTAAAAACACATTCTCACCTCTTGCATAGTGCTAGCTCTAAGCAATCAAACAAATTATCCAACTATTTAACTGCATCTTAGCTTTAATTCCATAACCTTTAACAAGGACACAAGGTTTCACATATGGTTAACTTGTTGCATCAGAGGCAGTGGCAAGCAATTAAGTTTGGTGTTCCCACACCAAAATAAATCCAAAAGAGGAAGGGAGTAGCGCTCAAGCACAATAAAATTAAGCAAAAAGTGGCTTGCTTTCATTCTCCATGAATCGAACACGGCACCATGAGGAAGTAAGGAATTAGGCATGACTTTGGTGCCAAAAAAACCAAGGAAAAAGGAGCAACATGTGCCTCCACCGAGTATCGAACGTGGGACTTCACCTTTGGCACATTGCCCTGCCCTCCACAAGGGCAGGGCAGCATTTCTTGGTGCATGGCGCAGCATCTTGGCACGGCCAGGACTTGAACACTCGGCTAGCAACAGCATGCACGGGCAGCAGAATCTGGTGCACCAAGAAACCCATAGGAAGCATTATAAAGCAATTCCTTTTGAATTTTTCTTGGGTGAAGCCCGATATTGCTCTTGAGGAGGGCAGGGCAGAGTTTTTGCTCTCTTTGATCCTTAGCATCAAATTGTGCTCCGCCCTTGTTGTGGGCAGGGCAATGTTGCTTTTCAAGGCTTGGTTCATTATGTTGCTCTCCTGGAGGGCAGTGTGCCCTTGTGGAGGGCAA
>NC_029772.3:74488478-74493434 GCF_000817695.3 Arachis duranensis | reverse complement strand
TGTCCTAGGGTCCAAGCTATTGGTGTCCAACCTTTATTCTTTGTTTTTCTTGCCACATTGGCTTTTTCTTCTTCCTTTTCTTTCTGTCTTTATTTTTTTTGTTCTCAAGGGCTTTTTCTTTATTGATAGGAACCTTTATAACAGCAAGCTAGCTCACACTTCAATGGAAATTATATTATGCAGCAATTATTTCATGAGTTATGCATTTAATCAAACACATATACCACCATTAACTTCCATTCTAACTTATGCAACATTGGATATTTACTTTCCAATTTAAACAATTCTCTTTTATTCAAGCATATGGGAAACAAAACAAAATTTAAGCTGAGTGATGAATGACAAGCACTTATGCAGATTAGCATTCTTAATCAAGCAACTTCACTTGCAACTAGATAAACACTTTAGCAGGATACATAATGGTTCCCATGTTCAAAACAATTCACAGCAGCAAGGATTAAGTTTAGATACAACCTTTGAAGTTGAAGCCCTTTGATTCTTCCTTCTGTTGTGTTTTCTTTGAGTTAAGATGCACAATATCTTCAATTGTTGACTCATGTCCTGCGTAATTCTCAAAGTTGCTTGCTTCTCAAGCCCTTAATTGCATGGTTAGTATGCATAAATTGAGTGTGTCTTTTGGATTTATTTTGGTGTGGGAACACCAAACTTAATTGCTTGCCACTGCCTCTGATGTAACAAGTTAACCATATGTAATTAAACCATATGTAATGACAATCTGAAAAATCATGAAAATTGATTCTTGAAGCAAGAAAAAGCAGTGAAAAAGAAAAAAAAATTAAGTAGCGAAAAAAAAGAGAAAAGAAAAAGAAAAAGCAAGAAGAAAAAGCCAATAGCCTTTGAGCATTAATGGATAGGAGGGCCCAAAGAAATAAAATCCAGGCCTAAGCGGCTAAATCAAGCTGTCCCTAACCATGTGCTTGTGGCATGCAGGTCCAAGTGAAAAGCTTGAGACTGAGTGGTTAAAGTCGTGATCCAAAGCAAAAGAGTGTGCTTAAGAACCCTGGACACCTCTAACTAGGGACTTTAGCAAAGCTGAGTCACAATCTGAAAAGGTTCACCCAGTTATGTGTCTGTGGCATTTATGTATCCGGTGGTAATACTGGAAAACAAAGTGCTTAGGGTCACGGCCAAGACTCATAAAGTAGCTGTGTTCAAGAATCAACGTACTGAACTAGGTGAATCAATAACACTATCTAAAATTCTAAGTTCCTATAGATGCCAATCATTCTGAATTTCAAAGGAAAAAGTGAGATGCCAAAACTATTCAGAAGCAAAAAGCTACAAGCCCCGCTCATCTAATTAGGACTAAGTTTCATTGATACTGTGGGATTCATTGTATATTCTCTTCTTTTTATCCTATTTTGTTTTCAGTTGCTTGGGGACAAGCAACAATCTAAGTTTGGTGTTGTGATGAGCGGATAATTTATACGCTTTTTGGCATTGTTTTTATATAGTTTTTAGTATGATTTTGTTAGTTTTTAGTATATTTTAATTAGTTTTTAAGCAAAATTCACAATTTTGGACTTTACTATGAGTTTGTGTATTTTTCTGTGATTTCAGGTATTTTCTGGCTGAAACTGAGGGACCTGAGCAAAAATCTGATTCAGAGGCTGACAAAGGACTGCTGATGCTGGTGGATTCTAACCTCCATGCACTCGAAGTGGATTTTCTAGAGCTATAGAATTCCAAATGGCGCGCTCTTAATTGCTTTGGAAAGTAGACATCCAGAGCTTTCCAGAAATATATAGTAGTCTATACTTTGCGCGAGTTTTGATGACGTATAATGGCGTCAAAACACCAGCTCTCTGCCCTTTTCTGGCGTCAAAACGCCAGAAATGGCATAAAAGTTGGAGTTAAACGCCCAAACTGGCATAAAAGCTGCCGTTTTACTCCAAGAGAAGCCTCTACACGTATGAAGCTCAATGCTCAGCCCAAGCACACACCAAGTGGGCCCGGAAGTGGATTTCTGCATCATTTACCTATTTTTGTAAACCCTAGTAGCTACTTTCATTATAAATAGGACCTTTTACTATTGTATTTTCATCTTCGGATCATAGAGACATTCTGGATATCATATTTTCATATTTGGGGAGGCTGGCCATTCGGCCATGCCTGGACATCCAGACCACTTATGTATCTTCAACGGTGGAGTTTCTACACACCATAGATTAGGGTGTGGAGCTCTGCTGTTCCTCGAGTATTAATGCAATTACTACTATTTTCTATTCAATTCAAGCTTATTCTTGTTCTAAGATATTCACTCACACTTCAACCTGATGAATGTGATGATCCGTGACACTCATCATCATTCTTACCTATGAACGCATGCCTGACAACCACTTCCGTTCTACTTAAGATTGAGCGTGTATCTCTTGGATTCCTGACTCATGCGTGTTGATTGCCTCTCCTAACAACAGAGCCTTCAACTCCTTGAGATCAGAGTCTTCGTGGTATAAGCTAGAATCTATTGGCAGCATTTTTAAGATCCGAAAAGTCTAAACCTTGTCTGTGGTATTCCGAGTAGGATCCGAGATGGGATGACTGTGATGAGCTTCAAACTCGTGACTGTAGGGCGTGATGACAGACGCAAAAGGATAGTAAATTCTACTCCTACATGATCGAGAACCAACAACTAATTAGCCATGCGGGAAACTGTAGAGGACCTTTTTCACTGAGAGGACGGGAGGTAGCCATTGATGCCGGTGAAACCCAACATACAGCTTGCCATGGAAAGGAGTAAGAAGGATTGGATGAAGGCAGTAGGAAAGCAGAGATTCAACAGGAACAAAGCAATTCCATACGCTCATCTGAAATTCCCACCAATGAATTACATAAGTATCTCTATCTTTATTTTATGTTTATCTTTCAGTTATCAAAACTCCATAACCATTTGAATCTGCCGGACTAAGATTTACAAGATGACCATAGCTTGCTTCAAGCTGACAATCTCCGTGGGATCAACCTTTACTCACATAAGGTTTATTACTTGGATGACCCAATGCACTTGCTGGTTAGTTGTGCGAAGTTGTGAGAAAGAGTGACATGACAATTGTGCGTACCAAGTTGTTGGCGCCATTGAGATCACAATTTCGTGCACCAGACACTAATGATCATGTAATAAAGACACAAACATAGATAACACATAAAGCATAAAAAAAAACAGAAAGATAAGAACAAGGAAATCAAAGAACGGGTCCACCTTAGTGATGGCAGCTAGTTCTTCCTCTTGAAGATCCAATGGAACGCTTGAGCTCGTCTATGTCTCTTTCTTGCCTTTGTTGCTCTTTGGTGCACGAAATTGTGATCATCAACAATGGCGCCAATGAACTTGGTAGCGCTCTCAAACGTGAATCACACTTAGTCAACTCTGCACAACTAACCAGCAAGTGCACTGGGTCGTCCAAGTAATAACTTACATGAGTAAGGGTCGATCCCACGGAGATTGTTGGTATGAAGCAAGCTATGGTCATCTTGTAAATCTCAATCAGGCGGATAGTAAATGTTATGGAGTTTTCAAATAATAAACAAAGCAGAAAATAAAGATAGAAATACTTATGTAAATCATTAGTGGGAATTTCAGATAGGCGTATGAAGATGCTGTGCTCCTTTTGAATCTCTGCTTTCTTACTGTCTTCATCCAATCCTTTTTACTCCTTTCCATGGCAAGCTGTATGTAGGGCATCACCGTTGTCAACGGTTACATCCCATCCTCTCAGTGAAAAAGGTCCAAATGCTCTGTCACGGCACGACTAATCATCTATCGGTTCTTGATCATGTTGGAATAGAATCCCTTGATTCTTTTGCGTTTGTCATCACGCCCAACAATCGTGAGTTTGAAGCTCGTCACAGTCATTCAATCCCTGAATCCTACTCAGAATACCACAGACAAGGTTTAGACTTTCCAAATTCTCATGAATGCCGCCATCAATCTAGCTTATACCACGAAGATTCTGATAAAGGAATCCAAGAGATATGCGCCCGGTCTAAGGTAGAACGGAAGTGGTTGTCAGTCACGCGTTCATAGGTGAGAATGATGATGAGTGTCATGGATCATCACATTCATCATGGTGAAGTGCAACGAATATCTTAGAACAGGAATAAATTGAATTGAATAGAAAATAGTAGTAATTGCATTAAAACTCGAGGTATAGCAGAGCTCCACACCCTTAATCTATGGTGTGTAGAAACTCCACCATTAAAAATACATAAATGATGAAGGTCCAGGCATGGCCGAATGGCCAGCCCCCAAAAAGGTTATATGAATTTGAAAATAAGGAGAAGGACCAGATATGTGGTCAAAAGACACTGAATACAATAGTAAAATGTTCTATTTATACTAGACTAGCTACTAGGGTTTACAGAAGTAAGTAATTGATCCAGAAATCCACTTCTGGGGCCCACTTGGTGTGTGCTTGGGCTGAGCTTGAGCTTTACACATGCAAATGCTTCTTTTGGAGTTGAACGCCAAGTTATAACGTGTTTTTGGCGTTCAACTCTGGTTCGTGACGTGTTTCTGGCGTTTGACTCCAGAATGCAGCATGGAACTGGCGTTGAGCGCCAGTTTACGTCGTCTAATCACGAATAAAGTATGGATTATTATATATTGCTGGAAAGCTCTGGATGTCTACTTTCCAACCTTGTTGAGAGTGCGCCATTTTGAGTTCTGTAGCTCCAGAAAATCCATTTCGAGTGCAGGGAGATCAGAATCCAACAACATCATCAGTCCTTTGTCAGCCTTTTATCAGAGTTTTCCTCAGGTCCCTCAATTTCAGCCAGAAAATACCTGAAATCACAAAAAAAACACACAAACTCATAGTAAAGTCCAGAAATGTGAATTTAGCATAAAACTAATGAAAACATCCCTAAAAGTAACTATATCCTACTAAAAACTACCTAAAAACAATGCCAAAAAGCGTATAAATTATCCGCTCATCA
>NC_029772.3:74487709-74488301 GCF_000817695.3 Arachis duranensis | reverse complement strand
GTTTGAAGTTCAGAATGATTGGCATCTATAGGAACTTAGAATTTTAGATAGTGTTATTGATTCTCCTAGTTAAGTTTGTTGATTCTTGAACACAACTACTTTTATTAGTCTTAGCCGTGGCCCTAAGCATTTTGTTTTGTAGTATTACCACCGGATACATAAATGCCACAGACACATAGCTGGGTGAACCTTTTCAGATTGTGACTCTTAGAGGTGTCCAGAGTTCTTAAGCACACTCTTTTTGCTTTGGATCACGACTTTAACCACTCAGTCTCAAGCTTTTCACTTAGACCTGCATGCCACAAGCACATGGTTAGGGACAGCTTGATTTAGCCGCTTAGGCCTGGATTTTATTTCCTTGAGCCCTCCTATCCATTGATGCTCAAAGCCTTGGATCCTTTTTTACACTTGCCTTTTGGTTTTAAGGGCTATTGGCTTTTTCTGCTTGCTTTTTCTTTTTCTTTCTAATTTTTTTTGCCATTTTTTTCTTTGCAAGCTTTTGCTTTTTCACTGCTTTTTCTTGCTTCAAGAATCAATTTTCATGATTTTTCAGATTGTCAATAACATTCTCTTTGTTCATCATTCTTTCAAG
>NC_029772.3:74444588-74487523 GCF_000817695.3 Arachis duranensis | reverse complement strand
TTTAAGAAAGGTGAAGGATTCATGGAATTATTCATAGCCTTAAGACGTAGTTACTCAATACTAATGATCATGAGGTAGAGACACAAAACATAAACACACATATAACATAAAAATCGAAAAACAGAGATAAGAACAAGGAAGTTAAGGAATGAGTCCACCTTAGTGAGGGTGGCGCCTTTTTGAAGGACTAATGGTGCTTTTTGAGCTCCTTTATGTCTCTTCCTTGCCTCTGTTGCTTGAACCCTAGTGATTTTGGTGCTCTTATCCTTAGTTGCTCCCAATAGTTGTGTGGAGGAAAATGTATCCCCTGAGGTATCTCAGGGATTTCTTGATGAGGGAATTCCTCATGCTCTCTTGATGTGCAGTCAAATGCTCTTCTACTAAGCTATGGACCCTTGAGATGAATCTCTCCATCTCCCATGACTCGAAGGTGGAAAAATTTTTTGTCTTCCCTTTTGTCTTTTTTTTTTTAGGTTTCTCTGGCCTTAGGTGCCATCAATGGTTATGGAAAAACAAAAAAGCTATGCTTTACCACACCAAACTTAGAATGTTGCTCGCCCTTGAGCAAAGAAGAAAGAATGGAAGGAGAAAAAAATATGGAGGAGAGGGAGAGATGTGTATGTTTTGGCCATATGGGTGGGATTGGGTAGGGAAGAGATGGATGGATGTGAGTGGTGAAGAGGTGATGGGGAAGAGAGATTGAGGTGATTGGTGCAGAAGAGAGAAGGTGAGTTGAGGTAGGTGGGGATCCTGTGGGGTCCACAGATCCTGAGGTGTCAAGGATTTTCATCCCTGCACCAATGAGGCGTGTAAAATGCCCTCTGCATGCAATCCTGGTGTTTAACGCTAGATTGGTGCTTGTTTCTGGCGTTAAACGCCAGCTCTAAGCTTGTTCTGGGCGTTCAACGCCCATCTGCAGCATGTTTCTGGCGTTGAACGCCAACTTTCCTCAGTGTGCAATCCTAGTGTTTAAACGCTAGATTGCTGCATGTTTCTGGCGTTCAGCGCCAGATCCATGCTCTGTTCTAGTGTTGAACGCCAGTAAGTCCTTCCTCCAGGGTGTGATTTTTCTTCTGCTGTTTTTGATTCTATTTTTAATTTTAGTATTTTTTTCGTGACTCCACATGATCATGAACCTAATAAAACATAAAAGAACAATAAAAATAAAATAAAATTAGATAAATAAAAATTGGGTTGCCTCCGAATAAGTGCTTCTTTAATGTCAATAGCTTGACAGTGGGCTCTCATGGAGCCTCACAGGTGATCAGGCCAATGTTGTATAGTCCCAACACCAAACTTAGAGTTTGGATGTGGGGATTCAACACCTAACCTAGAATTTGACTGTAGCCTCTCAACACCAAACTTAGAGTTTGATTGTGGGGGCTTTGTTTTGACTCTGTATTGAGAGAAGCTTCTCATGCTTCCTCTCCATTGTTAAAGAAGAAGACCCTTGAGCCTTAAACACAAGGTAGTCCCCATTCAATTGAAGGACTAATTCTCCACTTTTAACATCTATTACAGCTCCTGCTGTGGCTAGGAAAGGTCTTCCAAGGATGATGCATTCATCCTCCTCCTTCCTAGTGTCTAAGATTATGATGTAAAGGCCTTCAACCTTTACCAACACGTCCTCTATCAATCCATAAGCTTGTCTTACTGACTTGTCTACCATTTGCAATGAAAATATGGCAGGCTGTACCTCAATAATCCCCAGCTTCTCCATTACAGAAAGTGGCATAAGATTTATGCCTGACCCCAGGTCACACAAAGCTTTTTCAAAGATCATGGTGCCTATGGTGCAGGGTATTACGAATTTGCTAGGATCTTGTCTCTTTTGAGGTAAAGTTTGCTGAACCCATGTATCTAGTTCACTGATGAGCAAGGGAGGTTCACCTTCCCAAGTCTCATTACCAAATAACTTGGCATTCAGCTTTAGGATAGCTCTTAAATATTGAGCAACTTGCTCTCCAGTTACATCTTCATCCTTTTCAGAGGAAGAATAGTCTTCAGAGCTCATGAATGGCAGAAGGAGGTTTAATGGGATCTCTATGGTCTCTATATGAGCCTCAGATTCCCTTGGGTCCTCAATAGGAAACTCCTTCTTGCTTGAAAGACGTCCCATGAGGTCTTCCTCATTGGGATTCACGTCCTCTCCTTCCTCTCTAGGTTTGGCCATATTGATTATATTAATGGCCTTGCACTCTCTTTTTGGATTCTCTTCAGTATTGCTTGGGAGAGTACTAGGAGGAATTTCAGTGATTTTCTTACTCAGCTGGCCCACTTGTGCCTCCAGATTTCTAATGGAGGACCTTGTTTCACTCATGAAACTTAAAGTGGCCTTAGACAGATCAGAGACTAGGTTTGCTAAGTTAGTGGTACTCTGTTCAGAATTCTCTGTCTGTTGCTGAGAAGATGATGGATAAGGCTTGATATTGTTGAGCCTATTTCTCCCACCATTATTAAAGCCTTGTTGAGGCTTTTATTGATCCTTCCATGAGAAATTTGGATGATTTCTCCGTGATGAATTATAGGTGTTTCCATAAGGTTCACCCATGTAATTTACCTCTGCCAGTGCAGGATTTTCAGGATCATAAGCTTCTTCTCCAGAAGATGCCTCTTTAGTACTGTTGGAAGCATTTTGCCATCCATTCAGATTTTGAGAAATCATGTTGACTTGCTGAGTCAACATTTTGTTCTGAGCTAATATGGCATTCAGAGCATCAATTTCAAGAACTCAATTCCTTTGAGGCGTCCCATTATTCACGAAATTCCTCTCAGAAGTGTACATGAACTGGTTATTTGCAACCATGTCAATAAGTTCTTGAGCTCCTACAGGCATTTTCTTTAGGTGAATGGATCCACCTGCAGAATGGTCCAGTGACATCTTAGAGAACTCAGATAGACCATAATAGAATATATCTATCATGGTCCATTCTGAAAACATGTCAGAAGGACATCTTTTGGTCATCTGCTTGTATCTTTTCCAAGCTTCATAGAGGGATTCACCATCTTTTTGTTTGAAGGTCTGAATATCCACTCTAAGCTTGCTCAGCTTTTGAGGAGGAAAGAACTTAGCCAAGAAGGCCGTGACCAGCTTATCCCAGGAGTCCAGGCTATCTTTAGGTTGAGAGTCCAACCATGCTCTAGCTTTGTCTCTTACAGCAAAAGGGAAAAGCATGAGCCTGTAGACTTCAAGATCTACTCCATTAGTCTTAACAGTCTCACAGATCTGCAAGAACTCAGTTAAGAATTGGTAGGGATCTTCTGATGGAAGTCCATGAAACTTGCAGTTCTGTTGCATCAGAGAAACTAATTGAGGTTTCAGCTCAAAATTGTTTGCTCCAATGGCAGAAATTGAGATGCTTCTTCCATCAAACTTGGATGTAAGTGCAGTATAATCACCAAGCATCCTTCTTGCATTATTGTTGTTGGGTTCAGCTGCCATCTCCTTTTCTTGTTTGAAAATTTCAGCAAGATTGTCTCTGGATTGTTGTAATTTAGCTTCTCTTAGTTTCCTCTTTAGAGTCCTTTCAGGTTCTGGATCAGCTTCAACAAGAATGCCTTTTTCCTTATTCCTTCTCATATGAAGGAGAAGAGAACAGAAAAAGAAGAGGAATCCTCTATGTCATAGTAAAGAGGTTCCTTATTGTTAGTAGAAGAAGAAAGGGAATAAAGAAAGGAGAATCCAAACACAAGGGTGAGGATAGGGGCAGTGATTTGAGATGAATAGAAGTGTTAGTAAATGAATAAATAAATAGAATAAGATGAGAGAGAAGTTTTCAAAAATAATTTTGAAAAGGAGTCAACGATTTTCGAAAATTAAGATAAGAAATAAAATTAAAATTAAAATTTAAAACAATTAATTAATTAAAAAGAATTTTTGAAAAAGAGGGAGGTATTTTTGAAAATTAGAGAGAGAAAAGTTGTTAGGTGGTTTTGAAAAAGATAGGAAACAAACAAAAGTTAATTAGTTAGTTGAAAAAGATTTAAAAATCCAATTTGAAAAGATAAGAAGATAAGAGGTTAGAAAAGATATTTTAAAATCAAATTTTTGAAAAAGATAAAATTTTGAAAAAGATATGATAGAAAAGATATGATTAAAAAGAATTTTTTTTTAAAATTAAAATTGATTACTTGACTAACAAGAAACTAAAAGATAAGATTCTAGAATTTAAAGATTGAACCTTTCTTAACAAGAAAGTAACAAACTTCAAATTTTTGAATCAATCATATTAATTGTTAACATAATTTTCGAAAATAAAGATAAAACTAAGAAAAAGATTTTTGAAAAATATTTTAAAGGATTTTCGTATGAAAATTAATAAGAAAAATGAAAAAGATTTAATTTTTGAAAAGGTTTTAAAAAGATAAGATTTTTAAAATTTGAAAATTTGACTTGAATTACAAGAAACAACTAATTTTAAAAATTTTTGACTAAGTCAACCCAAATTTTCGAAATTTTGAGGGAAAAAAGAAAAATATATTTTTTTTATTTTAAAATTTTTAATGATGAGAGAGAAAAACAACAAAAATGACTCACAACATGAAAATTATGAATCAAAACACATGGTGCATGCAAGAACACTATGAATGTCAAGATGAACACCAAGAACACTTTGAAGATCATGATGAACATCAAGAACATATTTTTGAAAAATTTTTGATGCAAAGACAACATGCAAGACACCAAACTTAGAAATCTTTAATGCTTAGACAATATGAATGCAAAGATGCACATGAAAAACAATAAAAGACGATCTAGGAATTAGACATGGCTTAATAGCCAGCCAAGCTTTAGCATACATAGTTCAAGCATGTGAAGAGGAAGCCTCAGTTCAAAAGAAATTAGATATGGCTTTACAGCCAGCTTGGATTCAACATGCTTCATGAAACTCTAGAATCCATTTTTTTTGAAAAATTATTGAAAAATTTTTGAAAATAAAACAAAAAAGAAAATTACCTAATCTGAGCAACAAGATGAACCGTCAGTTGTCCATACTCGAACAATCCCCGGCAACGGCGCCAAAAACTTGGTGCACGAAATTGTGTTCATCAACAATGGCGCCAATGAACTTGGTAGCGCTCTCAAACGTGAATCACACTTAGTCACAACTCCGCACAACTAACCAGCAAGTGCACTGGGTCATCCAAGTAAAACCTTACATGAGTAAGGGTCGATCCCACGGAGATTGTTGGTATGAAGCAAGCTATGGTCATCTTGTAAATCTTAGTCAGGCGGATAGTAAATGTTATGGAGTTTTCGAATAATAAATAAAGCGGAAAATAAAGATAGAAATACTTATGTAAATCATTAGTGGGAATTTCAGATAGGCGTATGAAGATGCTATGCTCCTTTTGAATCTCTGCTTTCTTACTGCCTTCATCCAATCCTTTTTACTCCTTTCCATGGCAAGCTGTATATAGGGCATCACCGTTGTCAATGGTTACATCCCATCCTCTCAGTGAAAAAGGTCCAAATGCTCTGTCACGGCATGGCTAATCATCTGTCGGTTCTCGATCATGTTGGAATATAATCCCTTGATTCTTTTGCGTTTGTCATCACGCCCAACAATCGCGAGTTTGAAGCTCGTCACAGTCATTCAATCCCTGAATCCTACTTGGAATACTACAGACAAGGTTTAGACTTTCCAGATTCTCATGAATGCCGCCATTAATCTAGCATATACCACGAAGATTCTGATAAAGGAATCCAAGAGATATGTGCCCGGTCTAAGGTAGAACGGAAGTGGTTGTCAGTCAAGCGTTCATAGGTGAGAATGATGATGAGTGTCACAAATCATCACATTCATCATGGTGAAGTGCAACAAATATCTTAGAATAGGAATAATCTGAATTGAATAGAAAATAGTAGTAATTGCAGTAAAACTCGAGGTATAGAAGAGCTCCACATCCTTAATCTATGGTGTGTAGAAACTCCACCGTTGAAAATACATAAGTGATGAAGGTCCAGGCATGGCCGAATGGCCAGCTCCCAAAATGTGATATGAATTCGAAAATAAGGAGAAGGACCAGATATGTGGTCAAAAGACACTGAATACAATAGTAAAATGTTCTATTTATACTAGACTAGCTACTAGGGTTTACAGAAGTAAGTAATTGATGTAGAAATCTACTTCCGGGGCCCACTTGGTGTGTGCTTGGGCTGAGCTTAAGCTTTACACGTGCAAAGGCTTCTTTTGGAGTTGAACGCCAAGTTGTAACGTGTAATTGACGTTCAACTTTGGTTCGTGACGTGTTTTTGGCGTTTTACTCCAGAATGCAGCTTGGAACTGGCGTTGAACGCCAGTTTACGTCGTCTAAACTCGAAAAAAGTATGGAATATCATATATATCTGGAAAGCTCTGGATGTCTACTTTCCAACGCCGTTGAGAGTGCGCCATTTTAAGTTCTGTAGCTCCAGAAAATCTATTTCGAGTGTAGGGAGGTTAGAATCCAACAACATCAGCAGTCCTTTGTCAGCCTTTTATCAGAGTTTTGCTCAGGTCCCTCAATTTTAGCCAGAAAATATCTGAAATCACAAAAAAAAAACACACAAATTCATAGTAAAGTCCAGAAATGTGAATTTAGCATAAAAACTAATGAAAACATCCCTAAAAGTAACTATATCCTACTAAAAACTACCTAAAAATAATGCTAAAAAGCGTATAAATTATCCGCTCATCACTCTTCCTCATGGCTCTTTGGTCCTCTCTGATTTTATGGAGGATAATGGAGTGCTTTTGGTGCTCCTATCCTTAGATGCTCCCAATAGTTTTGTGGAGGAAAATGTATCCTTTAAGGCATCTCAGGGATTTCTTGATGAGGGAATTCCTCATGCTCTTGTTGAGGTCCATGAGTGGGCTCTCTTGTTTGCTCCATCCTCTTTCTAGTGATGGGCTTTTGAGATGAATCTCTCCATCTCTCATGACTTGGAGTTGGAAGCAACTGCCTTCCCTTTTCCTCTTCCTAGAAGTTTCTCTGGCTTTAGGTGCCATTAATGGTTATGAAAAAACAAAAAGCATGCTTTTTCCACACTAAACTTAAAAGGTTACTCGTCCTTGAACAAAAGAAGAAAGAAAGGAGGAGAAGAAGAAGAAAATGGAGGAGATGGAGAGGTGTGAGTGGTTCGGCCAAGGGGGAGAAGAAGGGATGTGAATTTGAATGTTGAGGTAGGTGGGGTTTTTTGGGAAGAGTGAGTGGATGTGAGTGGTGAAGAGGTGATGGGGAAGAGAAATAGAGGTGATTGGTGAGGGGTATTTGGGAAAGGGTGTTATGGGAAGGTGTAAAGAAGAGAGAGTGAGTTAAGGTAGGTGGGGATCTTGTGGGGTCCACAGATCCTGAGGTGTTAAGGATTTCTCATCCCTGCACCATTTTGGCGTGTAAATGCCCCTTTGAGTGCCAATCCTGGCGTTAAACGCCAGATTGCTGCCCATTTCTGGCATTTAACGCCAGCTTTTCTTCCCTTTCTGGCGTTTAACGCCATCTTGGTGCCCTTTTCTGGCGTTAAACGCCAGTCTGGTGCCCTTTTCTGGCGTTAAATGCCCAGAATGGTGCCAGACTTGGCGTTTAACGCCCATTCTGCTACCCTTACTGGCGTTTAAATGCAAGTAAGCTCCTCCTCCAGTGTGTGCTATTTTTAATATTGTTTTTGAGTTTGCTTTGATTTTTGAAGTTGTTTTTGTGACTCCACATGATCATCAACCTAAAAAAAACATAGAATAACAATGGAAATTTAACATAGATAAATAAAAATTGGGTTGCTTCCCAATAAGAGCTTCTTTAATGTCAATAGCTTGACAGTGAGCTCTCGTGGAGCTTCACAGATTCTCAGAGCGTGGTTGGGGCCTCCCAACACCAAACTTAGAGTTTGAATGTGGGGGCTCTGTTTGACTCTGTATTGAGAGAAGCTTTTCATGCTTCTTCTCCATGTGTACAGAAGGAGATCCTTGAGCCTTAATACAAGGTAGTCCTCATTCACTTGAAGGACCAACTCTCCTCTGTCAACATCAATCACAGCTTTTGCTGTGGCTAGGAAGGGTCTGCCAAGGATGATGGATTCATCCTCATCCTTCCTAGTGTCTAAGATTATGAAGTCAGCAGGGATGTAAAGGCCTTCAACCTTTACCAAGACATCCTCTACAAGTCCATAAGCCTGTTTTTGATTTGTCTGCCATCTCCAGTGAGATTTTTACAGCTTGTACCTCAAAGATCCCTAGTCTCTCCATTACAGAGAGTGGCATGAGGTTTACGCCTGACCCCAGGTCACACAGAGCCTTCTCAAAGGTTATGGTGCCTCTGGTGCAAGGTATTAAGAACCTTCCAGGATCCGGTTTCTTTTGAGGTATCTTCACCTGAGCCAATGCACTTAGTTCATAGATGAGCAAGGGGGATTCATCCTCCCAAGTCTCATTACCAAATAACTTGGCATTCAGCTTCATGATTGCTCCAAGGTACTTAGCAACTTGCTCTTCAGTAATGTCTTCATCCTCTTCAGAGGACAAATACTCATCAGAGCTCATGAATGAAAGAAGTAGGTTCAATGGAATTTGTATGGTCTCTGTATAAGCCTAGATTCCTTTGGTTCCTCAAGAGGGAACTCCTTTTCGTTCAGAGGACATCCCATGAGGTTTTTCTCACTGGGAATCACGTCCTTCTCACTCTCTCCAGGCTCGGCCATGTTGGTCATGGTTATGGCATTGCACTCTCTCTTTGGATTTTCTTCTGTATTGCTAGGGAGAGTGCTAGGAGGAGTATCAATAACCTTCTTACTCAGCTGACCTACTTGTGCCTCCAAATTTCTAATGGAGGATCTTGTTTCATTCATGAAACTTAGTGTGGTCTTAGATAGATCAGAGACTATGTTTGCTAAGCTAGAGAGACTCTGCTCAGAATTCTCTGTCTGTTGCTGAGAAGATGATGGGAAAGTTTTGCTATTGCCAAACCTGTTTCTCCCACCATTATTGTTATTGAAGCCTTGTTGAGGCTTCTGTTGATCCTTCCATAAGAAATTTGGGTGATTCTTCCATGAAGAATTGTAGGTGTTACCATAGGGTTCTCCCATGTAATTCACCTCTTCCATTGTAGGATTCTCAGGGTTATAAGCTTCTCCTTTAGAGGAGGCTTCTTTAGCACTGCCAGATGCATCTTGCAATCCAGTCAGATTCTGAAAAATTATATTGACTTGCTGAGTCAATATTTTGTTCTAAGCCAATATGGCATTCAGAGTATCAATCTCAAGAACTCCTTTCTTCTGAGTTGTCCCATTGTTCACAGGATTTCTTTCAAAAGTGTACATGAACTGGTTATTTGCAACCATTTCAATGAGTTCCTAGGCTTCTGCAGGCATTTTCTTCAGATGAATAGATCCGCCTACAGAATGGTCCAATGACATCTTGGATAACTCAGACAGACCATCATAGAAGATACCTATGATGCTCTATTCTGAAAGCATGTCTGAAGGACACCTTCTGATCAATTGCTTGTATATTTCCCAAGCTTCATAGAGGGACTCACCTTCCTTCTATTTGAAGGTTTGAACTTTCACTCTAAGCTTACTCATCTTTTGAGGTGGAAAGAATTTAGCTAAGAAGGCATTGACTAGCTTTTCCCAAGAGTTCAGGCTGTCTCTAGGTTGGGAGTTCAACCATATACTAGCTCTGTCTCTTACAGCAAAAGGGAAAAGCATAAGTGTGTAGACCTCGGGGTCAACTCCATTGGTCTTAACAGTGTCACATATTTGCAAAAGTTCAGCCAAGAACTTATGAGGATTTTCCAATGGAAGTCCATAAAACTTGCAATTCTGTTGCATCAGAGAAACTAGTTGAGGCTTAAGCTCAAAGTTGTTTGCTCCAATGGCAAGAATAGAGATTCTTCTCCTATAGAAGTCGGGAGTTGGTGCAGTAAAGTCACCAAGCACATTCCTTGGATTGTTGGCATCATTGTTATTTTCGGCTGCCATGTTTTCTTCCTTTTAAAAGATTTCTGTCAGGTTCTCTCCAGAGAGTTGTGCTTTAGCTTCTCTTAGCTTCCTCTTCAGAGTCCTTTCAGGTTTAGGATCAGCTTCAACAAGAATGCCTTTATCTTTGTTCCTACTCATATGAAAGAGAAGAGAACAAGAAAGTATGAAATCCTCTATGTCACAGTATAGAGATTCCTTGATGTGTCAGAGGAAAAGAAGAATAGAAGGATGAGGCAGATAAAGAAGAATTCGAACTTATAGAGAGAGAGGGGGTCCGAATTATCAAAGGAGGATAAGTGTTAGTGATTAAATAGAAAGAGATGGGAGAGAGAAGAAATTCGAATATTAAAATTAAAATGATTAATTAATTGAAAAGATTTTTTGAAAAAGTGGTTAGTGATTTTCGAAAATTAGAGAGAGAAAGATAGTTAGGTGGTTTTGAAAATGATGAGAAATAGTGAAAAGATTTGAAAATCAATTTTTGAAAAGATAAGAAGTTAGAAAGATTTTTTTTTTGAAATCAAAATTTGAAAAAGATATGATTTGAAAAGGATTTGATTGAAAAAGATATGTTTGAAAAGATATGATTGACAAACAAATTTTTAAAAAAGATTTCATTTTTTTAAAATTGATGACTTGACTAACAAGAAATTAAAAGATATGATTCTAGAATTCAAAGATTGAACCTTTCTTAACAAGAAAGTAACAAACTTGAAATTTTTTTTTTGAATCAAAACATTAATTGTTAGCAAGGATTTTTGAAAATATTAAAAGAAAAATAGAAAAGATTTGATTTTGAAAAAGATATGATTGATAAGAGAGGATATGAAAAAGATAAGATTTTGAAAAATTAGTTTTAAAACTTGAAAAATTGAAAACGATTTGAATTGAAAACAAAACTACCTCCTTGGTGCTATCCTGGCGTTAAACGCCAAGAATGGTATCCATTCTGGCGTTTAACGTCCACTTGTCTACCTCCTTGGGCGTTAAACGCCCAGCCAGGTACCCTGGCTGGCATTTAAACACCAGAATTCCTTCTTCACTGGGCGTTTTGAATGCCCAGCTTTTTCTCTGTGATTCCTCTGCTGTATGTTCTGAATCTTCAATTCTCTGTATTATTGACTTGAAAAGACATAATTTTGAAAATTTTTGAGAAAAAAATGACATGCAAGACACCAAACTTAGAAATGTTCATACTAGAGACATTAACAATTTGAGAATGCACATGAGAAACAACAAAAGACACAAAACAAGAGAATTTAAAGATCAGATAAAGAAAATCATCAAAAACAACTTGAAGATCAATGAAGACACAATGCATATATTTTGGAAAAATGCAAGAAAAATAGAAACATGCAATTGACACCAAGCTTAAAAATTGACATTAGACTCAAACAGGAAACACAAAAATATTTTTGTTTTTATGATTTTATTAATTTTTTTGTATTTTTTTTCCGAAAATTATTTTGTAAAAGAAAATAAGAAACTCAAAATTTTTAATAAGAATTCCAGGAATCATGCAATGTTAGTTTAAAATTTTAGTCTAAAAAGATTAGACATGGTTAACCAAGCATCAGCAGGACATTACATACAACAGCCAAATTGATGGGAATCAACTAGCTCATGTGATGATAAAAGCATCATCTGAAATCTAGAATTCATTCTTAAAAATTCTGAAAGA
This sequence comes from Arachis duranensis, assembly GCF_000817695.3. NCBI lineage: Eukaryota > Viridiplantae > Streptophyta > Magnoliopsida > Fabales > Fabaceae > Arachis > Arachis duranensis. Next base: position 74,475,887 of record NC_029772.3, on the reverse strand, counting down.
AGAAAATAAAAAGAAAAATACCTAATCTAAGCAACAAGATGAACCGTCAGTTGTCCAAACTCGAATAATCCCCGGCAACGGTGCCAAAAACTTGGTACACGGAATCGTTATACACAACTCCTTGCAGCTGACCAGCAAGGGCACTGGGTCGTCCAAGTAATACCTTACGTGAGTAAGGGTCGATCTCATGGAGATTGTCGGCTTGAAGCAAGCTATGTTCATCTTGTAAATCTTAGTCAGATGGATTCAAATGGTTATGGGGTTTTGATAATTAAAAGAGCGAAATAGAACATAAAATAGGATATAAATACTTATTCAATTCATTGGTGGGAATTTTAGATAAGCGTATGAAGATGCTTTGTTCCCTCTGAGCCTCTGCTTTCCTATTGTCTTCATCCAATCATTCATACTCATTTCCATGGTAAGCTGTATGTAGGTGGATCACCGTTGTCAATGGCTACCATCCATCCTCTCAGTGAAAATGGTCCTCTACGATTTATGGCTAATCAGATGTTGGTTCTCGATCGTGTCGGAATAAGATCCATTGATCCTTTTGCGCACTGTCACTGCACCCCACAGTCACGAGTTTGAAGCTCGTCACAGTCATCCCATCCCAGATCCTACTCGGAATACCACAGACAAGGTTTAGACTTTTTAGATCTCAAGAATGCTGCCCATTTGGTTCTAGCTTATACCACGAAGACTCTGATCACACAGAATGGAAGCTCTGTTGTCAGGAGAGGCAACCATGCATCGTGAACCAGGAGGCTAAGAGATACACACTCAAGCTCTCGCAGATAGAACGGAGGTGGTTGTCAGGCACGCGTTCATTAGGGAGGATGATGATGAGTGTCACGGATCATCACATCCATCAGGTTGAAGTACGAGTGAATATCTTAGAATAAGAATAAGCTTGAATTGAATAGAAAATAGTAGTAATTGCATTAATTCATGAGGAACAGCAGAGCTCTACACCTTAATCTATGATGTGTAGAAACTCCACCATTGAAAATACATAAGAACAAGGTCTCGGCCATGCCTCCCAAATAGCATGAAACAAATGAAAGAGGGTTCAAAGACCTGATCCCAAGATCAGAGATGATCAAAAGATGAAAATACAATAGTAAAAGGTCCTATTTATAGAGAACTAGTAACCTAGGGTTTACAGAAATAAGTAAATGATGCAGAAATTCACTTCCGGGGTCCACTTGGTGTGTGCTTAGGCCGAGCATTGAAGCTTTCATGTACATAGGCTTTTCTTGGAGTTAAACGCCAGCTTTGGTGTCAGTTTGGGCGTTTAACTCCAATTCTGGTGCCAGTTTGGGCGTTTTACGCCAGAATTTTTATGCTGACTTAGAATGCTAGTTTGGACCATCAAATCTCGGCAAACTATGAACTATTATAAATTTCTGGAAAGCCCAAGATGTCTACTTTCCAACGCAATTGAGAGAGCGCCAATTGGGCTTTTGTAGCTCCAGAAAATTTATTTCGAGTGCAGGAAGGTCAGAATCCAACAACATCTGCAGACCTTTTCCAGCCTCTGAATCAGATCTTTGCTCAGGTCCCTCAATTTCAGCCAGAAAATACCTAAAATCACAGAAAAATACACAAACTCATAGTAAAGCCCAGAAATGTGATTTTTTCATAAAAACTAATAATTATATACTAAAAACTAACTAAATTATACTAAAGACTACCTAAAAACAATGCCAAAAAGCGTATAAATTATCCGCTCATCATGGCTTCCAACAATTGTTCCACTACAAAATCTAATTCCTCATTCTCCACCGGAGTTTCTAATCTCTCCTTCATGCTACGCTCTTTATTGGATCCTCCACATGTAGCCATTGAAATGCTTTGAGTGCTTAAGCGTTGGGTGGCTAAGTTGTTTACTACCTCGGTTAAGGAAGCCATGAATTCTAGATGCTTCCTTTGAGCTTCACATTGCTCTTGAAGTAATGAAGTAGGAGAATCATCTATTGAGGCTTGGGGTGGATAGGAGGGTTCGTCATTTAGGAGAAAAGGTTCATAATAGGAAGGTGGTTCATCTTGATAAGGGTATGGAGATGGTGTATATTGAGGTGGTTCTTGGGAGTATTGATGTCAGAATTGTGGTGGTTCTATGTATGGTTCATATGGCTCATATGATGGTTGGTATGATGGATAAAGGTTAATGTCATATGAAGGTGTTTGGTGGTATAGGGCTTGTGGGTATGGTTGTTGAAAACAATGTTGAGGAGGAGGTTCATAGGCATATGGTGGTTGTGATTGATAATCACAAGGAGGTCCACCATATACATTAAATTGGTATGCATCATGGAATGGTTCTTGCTCATAGTACATTGGAGGAGGTTGTTACCCTGTAGATTGATCATATGCTTGAGACTCCTCCCACCTTTGATTGTTCCATCCTTGATGCATGTTTTCATTGTAATTTCCATTCCCTAGTTGTAGCCACACTCATAGCCAAAAGAGTGAGAATTTATGGTGAAAAGAGAAAATAAAATCAAATGCTAATAAGAAACAAGGAAAACAAAATTCTACAACTAGCAAAAACTAGCAAACAAACCAAAAATCAACTATTCATAACATTAACATTTATACAATAACCAATAACAAGGCACACATTTGCAACTCCCCGGCAACGGCGCAAAAAACTTGATGTAGGATTATTGTCAGTCTAGAAATTTTCACAAAAATAAATCCGTTGCAAGTATAGTTCCAAACAAACAAATAACCCTCAATCAAAGCTTAATTTGTTTGTCACTTAAGCAAACCTAATAAAAACTGAGAGTATTTAAACCTTGGGTCGTCTCTCAAGGAATTGCAGGGAAGTGTTCATGTTATTGGTTATGAGGTAATAATTTTGGGATTTTGAAATAAGGGACAAAAAATGTAAATAGCAAGAAAGTAAATGAAACTCAAATGGTAAAAAGGTCTTGGCAAGGGATAATGGTTAGGGATCTCTATCCTTGTCACTAACCACAATATGATAATTACAAGGATCATTCCCACTTTGTCATCCCCAAAATTAGAGGAAAGTCAAGTGCTTAATTGATCCTAGTCCATAAGTTCTAGCCACTCACTAATTAATTTAGTGACAACTAGAGTCAATGGAAACAAATTATCAATCACTTGGACATTCGTAACTCAAGGTTACCCATGGCTGCGTTTGTTTTCGAGAATATGACAGGACAAGACACTGATGGACAGAGACACAAAATTTTGTGTTCTTGTGTTCTATTTGGTGATAAACTAGAACAAATTATGAAAATCCAATTTATTCTAATTTTTCTTCATTCAAAAAAATTTGAGATGAAAAATATAATAATAAAAAATATAATTATGAAAAATTAACAAGAATAATGAAAGAAAAAATAAAAAATAAGTTGTGTCTCTTGTTAGTGTCTCCATGTCCTTCCTGTCAGGATGGACACAAAATACACTAATTCAGTGTCTCTGGACACATTGTCTCTGTCCATGACTCCTCTGCCAAACATGATTTTGTCTCTCTGCGTCCCTGTCTCAGTGTCCTGTCTCTGTAAACAAAAGCAGTCCAAGTTACCAACCCAAGCCAAGAACACAAAAATCTACTCTAAAATCCAACCAAGCATTTTATCAAACACTTGGTAGGCATAAAAAGAAAGCATAGTAAATTAACAAGAAATATAAAATCTAACAACTACCAATCGTAAGAAAATAACAATAACAACTCAATTAAACAATAAGAAACATAAAAACATAAATTGCATTAATGGAAATTAAAATCAACAAAAAGTTCATAAACATAAAAGTGACAAAATAAAGGGAATAGCAAATAAAACTAGAAGAACAAAGATGCAAGAACAATAAATTGCAAGGGAAAATAAATCAAAGCAAGAATTAAACTTAATCTAAGGGAAATCTATCCTAAATCTACCCTAATTATATAGAGAAGAGAGAGCTTCTCTCTCTAGAATATAATCTAAAGCATGTTTCTAAGCTAAACCTAATTGCTCTCTCTTTGTTCCCTCTTGAATTCTGCATCAAATAGCTTAAGAAATGAGTTGGATTGGGCACAAGCAAATTCAGAAATCTCCCCAGCATGCTTCATTAAGTTGGTCACATGCTGCTTGTCACGTGTATGCGTGACTTTGCAACTTTCCTTATCATGCGTATGCATCAGTCACGCGTACGCATTGCCTTGACGAGTTTCTTCTTCACACGTACGCTTTGGTCACGTGTACTGATAAAGACGAAAATTCTTGTTAGTTTGGAATTTAATCTAGACATGAATCAAATCATTGGTAGCATAGTCCAAACCAACAATAAACTCTCGCAATCAAATGTTATCACAATTCAAACCAAATATAAACCGAGATCAAGAGTACTTCAACCTCGGGTCGTTCTACCTAGGAAATGCAATTGAGAGTGTTATGCTTTCGGTTGTTAAAGGACAAAAAGGGGTGGTTTCCAAATCAAAGAACAAAAGATTAAAAGAACTAAGCAGTGAAAGAACTAACAAATGATCAAAAGGGAAATTTAATGCAAGTAAAAAGGAAACAAAATCAAAACTTAGTGAAAATGCTAGAAATGCAAAAAGAGCCTTGACTTGGGAATGAGGATCCGGGAAATCCTATCATCGACATAACCACAACTATGGTAATTATGATGAGTCAATCTCGCTTAGTCAAGCCCTAACATCGAGAAATAAGTCAAGCAAGTATAATTGACCTTAATCTATAGGTCCTAACCAACTTATCAAACTAGTTGATAAAAGGCTATCTTTAATGGAAACAAGAGTCAACTAACTACCCAAGAATTACCACTAAATGTCAGACATTATGACTCTAGTATCCTAGGAACTCAAACCACAATCCAAGGTGGAAAAATCTACTCAAAAACTAGAGTTGGCATTTTCACAAACACCTTGTGTGCATAAAAGTAAGACATGGAAAATTGCAAGGAAAATTAAGAAACTATAACCAACTATCAACAAAACCAAGTATCAACAAGCAATCAAACATAAAGGAAGCATGAAACATTAAATTCATCTATCAAAACTTCGAGAAACACAAAATTGGGAATATGAACAAAGTAACTTGAACCAAAAGGAAATGGAAGTAAATGTGCTTTAATTAAAAGGGAAACTGAGAGTACTTACAATTAAAGAAGCAAAATCCAAAATCAAAGCTTGCTATAAAATGCTACAATGAAAATGAAAATGAAACCCTCAGAGAGTATTCTACTCTACTCCTACTCCTACTCCTAATTACTCTCTAAAAACTATCTAAGTGAGCTCCCAACCTCCCCCTACCTAATTGTTGAATTTCCCTTCATATAGCACTCCAAATCAGCCTTCAAGCCTTCCAAAATGGGTCAAAAGGCCTCAGAAATCGCGAAGCACATGTTTCATTAATGAAATCACGTGTAGGGTCCTGTGCATACGCACACTTGGCTGAAAGTTGACCTGTGTGTACGCATAGGTGCTTGTGCGCATGCACACATGGAAATTCCTTCTTGTGTGCACACACAGATGCTTGTGCGCGCGCACACTTTGCTGTGTGTGCTTTTCCTTGTTTTCTTCATGTTTTCTCCCTTGTACATGCTTGCTCCCACTTTTGGCTTTCCATTCTTACCTAAATAACCTGAAATCACTCAACAAATATGTCATGGCATCGAATGGCATAAAAGTGGAATTAAAATCACTAATTTAAGCACGAAAATACATGTTTTCACATTTAAGTCCAAATTAGGGAGAAATCGCAAAAGTATGATATTTTGGTGCTTAAGTGTAGGTTTATTTGCTAGAATCCATCCAAATTGAGTCAAAATATATCATCAAATGTGGACTCATCAATTCTTCCACACTTAAATAATAGCATGTCCTCATGCTAAACCAACAAAGAGAAGGATGAAAAAGGGGTAATCAACTTATTAAATGCAACTATCTATATGCATGCAAGTATGTATATATACTATCTATAGCTATATATCCATCTGTACTATAGTATCTATATGAAATTGGTGAAAACAAACAAACGAATTCCCAAGTGAGTACAGACAATTAGGGCTAAGCAAGGAAATAACTCAATGCAATCACAATCTAGAGAATTGATTTAACTCACCAAAACAAAGCACTTGCAAAAATGCATGATAAAAGATGCGGGAACATAGAATTGAGTAATTGAACCCTCACTAGGTGTGTATACACTCTAATCACTCGGTGTCTAAGGGTCAATTCACTTGAAACTCCTCTAATCATGCTTTCAAGGTTTTGCTTTTCATCTAACAATCAACAAACAAGTGATGCATGAATGCAATTATCATGACGATTTATTAGGGTTGTAATGGGGTTAGGGTAAAGGTGGGATAGATATGGTTAAGTGGACTAAAATTGAATCCTTGATTAGTTTAAGTTTCCCACTCAACCTATATCAATCAAATCAAAATAAAATGCAATCCTAAGCTTCCCATCATTTCTTTTTCACAAACACTCATGTATGCTTCCTCATTCAATTCCCACATGCATTTCTTATTCACTTTCCCTTTTCTTAAGGATAACCTTTGTTCACTTTTTTTTTTGAAATAAATGCATATGGTTTAGGAGTTCATACATGATTGTTCCTATTTTCCAAAATTTTGAATGAATACCCAAAAATAAACATTTTCAATCACTACCAATGTTTTCCAAAATTCCCCCACACTTAAATGTTACACACTTTTCAACCTAAGCTAGTCAAGGATACAATCCAAGGTAAATCATGGTTTTTTGCTTAAGGTTGTGATGTGCTAATGTCGAGAACAACGAGGTAAATAAAGCTCAAAGGGGGTTAACAATGGTAAATGCAAAGGGTAGGTTATATGGGTAAAGTAGCTTTAAACAAAGATGGCTTTAATCATCCTCAATGCAATTCAAAACATCAATCATTGGAAATACAGAATCAAGCAAAACCAAGATTACAATCAGAGAAGAGATATATCTCACAATGAACAAAATTAATGGTTAAAATGTGTAACCACTCAATATAGTTCAAAAACTCACAAGGTATTTTTTCTTTACTCTTCTATGTTCCATAAAATCATTCAAGCAAGCTTAAAAGCAATTTCCCAAATTAATTCAATAGAATGCCCTTGAAACAAAATTCTTGAAAAATTTTGTTGTTTTTCACCAAAATTATTTCCTATATGTATGTATGTTGTGATGGATGTAAATTTTTCAAAATTTCCTAGTTCTTTTCCTAATTTTCAACAAGAAAAAAGCAACATGAACAATTAGGATCAAAATGAACTAGGCATATACTATTCACATCATCCAATCACAATCCATATCTATACTATATACCAAGCAATATAAAATGCGATATGTATATAAATATCAAAATGAAAGTGCAATGCTAAAGATACTAAAAACAACTAATATATATATATATATAGACACACACACACACACACACACACACACACACACACACACACACACACACACACACACACACACACACACACACCAAAAGTACCAAAATGTAGTGCATAAATCTAAGTACTCAAATATTCACAAAAAGCATAGTAAAAACTGAAAATAAACTAAATGACAAGTGTTCAGGAGAGAATACTTACACCTAAAAATAGTAAATCCTCCCACACACTTAGATGATGCACGGTCCTCCATGCCAAAATCGAACCGGGGGTGGTCAACTGTGAGAGGCTCCACCGTCTGACGTAGATACACAATGATGGCACTGGAAGGCTGTGCAGTGGGCTCAGCTGTAGGCTCCGCACTTGCCTGGTCAGCTGGCTCAACTGCTGTCTTAGCTTTCAGCTCAGCTACAGGTGCTGGCTCATCAACTCTCTGAACTGTATCCTCCTCAACTGTGGGCTCTTCCGTTCTCTGCTCCGGGGGCTCGACTGCTTGGCCAGCTTCAGCTGATAGCTCCTCTGGTACCGGCTCCTCGGTCTCGGGCTCATGCTCTAGTGTATCCGGATGAGGTGGCCCAGGTTCTTGACCCTCAAACTTCACCATAATCCACTGGAAGCAGCGAGCGTTGCGGCGCTCATAACGGTGGAGGGTCTCAAGGATCTCCCTACTCATAGGGTGTCTGAGGTCGGGGTGTAGGCATAGGAGGTGTAAGAGGTGTTGAGGGCTTTGGTGCTAATGGGGGCTCAGTCGTCTTCATCTTCTTCTGTGGTGGTCCCACAGTCGTCGTATAGAAGGAATGGCTGCTTACTGATCAAGAAAAACGTCCAGTCTGTCAGACGTTTCTCCACTCCAAATAAGGCGGCTAATCTGGTGATCATCAATGGGAAGGGAATGTTGTACTTTTGCTATTGAGTCACCTTCCACATCGAGTCTCGGATAAGGGGAAGAACAGAGATCCTCTTCCCCTCCAGAATATTCAAAGCAAAACTGCCACAAGGACCCTAATGTGCGTGGCATGCGTGCTCGGCAGGATATAGTCAGCAATGATCTGTCGCTAGATCCTTGCCTCAGGATTTAGGTCAGTGCACGCAATGCTCAGTAGGACCGCATTTTCTCCCCTGCTATACTCCCATTTGGCCTCAAGAGTGCCAATCTTCTTCAAAAACATGTCCAATGAAAGCTTGCCCGATGTCAAGTCCTTCACTATCTAAATGTAAGCGTCACGAGCCGGAGGAATATGCGGAATATCTAAGAGGGCCTCTAAAGCATGATCAGAGGTGTCCAGTGTAACACCTCTCAAAAAAACAGTTGGGGTGTCCTTCTTTAGGAGATTTTCATAGAATTCTTTGACCTGGTGTTCATTAACTTCCACCGGATCGAATTCTACGATTCTCCAATGATAAAAATTTAGTCCGTTTTGTATTAGATCCGCATATTTCTCCGGTAAGTTTAACTTTCTCTCATAGTGAAAGGCTTTTGATTCTATTTTCTTATACTGTTCTTGGGCTTCTGGATTAATGAACGTGTTCAATTGGGTACTCGAAGGCACAAGAGAGCACGAGCCAAAGGATTGGCCTTTTCCTTTCCTTTGCGAGGCATCCTGAAAAAGACAAAAATAGAATACAACTCAGGAAAAATAGATAAAATTCACAAAACAAAAAGGACATAATCAAACTATGTAAATCAGAGCCAATAAGGTCAACAAACATTCAATTAAGAGAAAATAGGTATAATCAAACAATGTAACTCAAGAAGAATGTATTTTTCCTATAGTCATGCAACCTAAGTAACAAATGAAGGAATGAACAACAACTGAAAAATACATACGACTTAGGTGTACAATGGAAGTTAATTGACTTGGGAGAAATTGATTATTGCAGTTTTGCATTTGAAGTTGGAAGACTTATCAAAAATTGGCATAAAAGGCAATAATCAATGCAACAGTGAAAGTATGCACTTATTCATGTTAAGAGGTGAAAGACAATCAAATGCATACCACCCTTGTTTATAAAGCTATAAGTTGAAAGAGTTCAATTCGAATTTCTCAAAACTTGAAGAAAAACAAGTGGCTATGCATGCGATTATCTATGTTCAGAAACTTCATGAATAGGCAACAACATCAATTCACTACACAAAATCACGTTATGCACTTTTAGTGTACCAAACAAGATGGTAACAGCTGTAGAGTCACTTCAGTTTGGTCTTTTAAGCAAAATCAGCATCCAAGTGCATAACTAATGATTTGTCAACTAAAGTATGGTATGCACAGCAATAGTTAACATCAAATGAAATAATCACAGCTGTAGATTCAATTCAATTTGGTGTTCCAGTCAAATTCATTTAACTGCATATAGGCATTCAAGCTCAAACATTAGTAGAAATTGGACTAAACTGCACACTATGAATCAAAATACCTAATGAAAAACAAAATTTAAAGCCTATGTTGATCAGACACAAGTATGTTGTGTGCAGAAACAAAAAATATTCATTTAGGCAATATCTCAAGCATGTTGTGTGCAGAAACTAAAAGCAGCATTCAAAGTACAAAGTAGCAATCAAGTAGCCTAGAAAAATCAGAAATAATCAGCCAACATCCAAGCATTTAATCCAGAAAATACAAGTCATCTAACCTAATGCCACCTAGTTACTAAAACAGGAATTAAAAAATGCAGCTAAACAAGGAAATTGAATCAGAAATAGGAAAGAGCAGGTTAAAGGGAAGAAAATGGACCTGTAATGCAGAAGGAAGAAGAAAAAGAAATGTGGGCAAGGTAGAGAGAGTTTGCAGCGGCACAGAGGTCTGTCGCTTCTGGTAGCTGGTCCCCAAACTGGAGGTGCGGTTAGGGCTGTTGGGCGCAGTCTATCGAGGAGACAGAGGTGCAGCACCAGAAGAAGGGAAATGGCGGAATGTAGGAGAAGGAAAGGGAATAAGGAAGGGGGAGAGGGTCGACGACGGTGGTCGCCAGCGGTGGTGTGGTCGGATGGAAGGGATAGTGTCGAGGCTGGGTCGCTAGGGTGAGAGTTGGTGGTGGTTGGGGTAATGGTGTTGCTGTGCTTTAGGAAGAAGAAAGAAGAAAAGAAAATGTGGGGATGGGGCTTGTGAAGCGCGACAATCCCCCTTTTCGAATTAACGTTCGAAAAATGACCTATGCGGACGCACACGGTCGTGTGCGAATGCACGCAAAGGAGAAGAAAGGGTGTGCGTGCGCACAGTAGCGTGCGGGCGCTGCAAACAGAAGGAGTGCTGCGGCTTGTGCGGGCACACAGAAGGGAAAAAAGTGTTTGCGTTCACACGCACAAAGCATGCGTGCGCTGCGACCAAAGGCGTTGTCACAAGCTATGCGTGCGCTCAGAGCTGTGCGCACACACAGATGGGTTTTTTTTTTGAAGAAAAAAGGAGGAGTGTGCGTTCGCATGCATTGTGTGAGGACGCACAGGAAGAAAGAAAGGGGTGTACACACGCACAAGCCGTGCGTATGCTGTGAACAGAGGGAGTGTTTAGGAGTGCGCGTGCGCACGTTGCTGTACGGACGCACAGGGACGGAAAAACAGAGGGATTGTGCGCGCACACAAGGCTGTGCGTACGCACAGGACTCTTTTCCTACAACAAAAATTTTTCCTCTAAGGCATCAAACATGATATCCAAAACAGGTTTTCAAGTCTCAAAACATCATAAAACTCCAAAAAACACATTATTTCACTAAGATTGACTAACAACCATCAAAACGAAACTAACCAACCAAGCAAAATAACCAATTATTCAAGCACTAAAAGCTAAAGGAGAGAAAGTTAAAAGGATATTACCATGGTGGGGTGTCTCCTACCTAGCACTTTGGTTTAAAGTCCTTAAGTTGGACTTTTGAGGAGATCCTTGTTAGGGTGGCTTGTGTTTCCACTCCTCCTTGAATCTCTAACCAAGTTTGCTATTGATTGGACCTCCGGGGTCCCAAATGAATTGCTTCAAACTTTTAAGAGACTTCAAGATAGCAACTAGGATCCATGAGTGTTGACTCTTGAAACCAATTCCCGGATCCCATATTCTAGTATCTTGTTCATCTTCTCATTGACCTTCATCGTCGCACATAGATGAACATTGTCTTGAATCACCATGGACACACTTGTACACTCCCCGGAATACACTAGATTGACTCTTGCACCAAAATTGAGCTCCAAATGTTAAATTGGCCTTCTCGATGAACTTCCTATTCCCTTGCCAATTAACATTCTTCTCTCTACCATCCACTACTCCAAGAAGGGTTTAAAGTTGACAATCCGTCTCTAAGACGGCATATTGATGTGGGTCTAGAAAGCTTGTTGGATAAATCTTCACCCGCTCAATTTTCTCTTGCACAAGTACCTTCACTTCTTGGTAGCCAAAATCTTCCTCAACTTCTTTTGAATCTTCCTCATCATCACTTAAGTAAAAAATTGGAGGTTGTGTGAAGTCCACATCAACATCTCCTTCAAATTCAAACAAGGGAGGCTTATGAATGTTATTGGAGGGATCAACTAAGTCGGACAAAAAATCTTGAATGATGGAATCCTCTTGATCAATTCTCACCAACTCTTCATTTGTCTCCTCTTGTGCTTCATGTTGTGACTTGTCATCTTCTACTTGATTTTGCAATTCTTCTCTCATTCCACACTCTTCACTTAGTTCCACACATTCATCCACTAGAATTTCTTGGCTGTGACATGAATGTAATGAAGCTAACCGGTCAAGAGTTTCTACTAAGGTAGACATGACTTGCTCTTGCTTCTTCCAGAACTCTTGTTGTTCTTGAGTGAGCACAAAAAGCACTTCTTGTGTGGTTTGATCCATATGTGAAGATGAAGATTGAGGTCATGGAGGTTGACAATGAAACTCATGAGAGTAAGGTTTTTGGTTTTGTATGTAGTGAGGGGATGGTGTATAAAATTGGTGATTATAAGGATAAGTGCTTGGGTTTCATTGGGGTGCATTGTGGTGATGGTGTGAAAAAGTCATCAACAAAATATAAACAAAAACCTACTAACACAAGCAAACAAACAACCAAAAAGTTCTATTTACACTATTAACATATTCACATCAACCAAAAGACGTAACACCAATTGCATTTCCCCAAAAATGGCGCCAAATTTGATAAAGACAAAAATTCTTGTTAGTTTGGAATTTAATCAAGACATGAATCAAAACGTTGGTAGCATAGTCCAAACCAATAATAAACTCTAGCAATCAAATATTATCACAATTCAAACCAAATATAAACAGAGATCAAGAGTACTCAACATCGGGTCGTTCTCCCTAGGAAATGTAATTGAGAGTGTTATGCTTTTGATTGTTAAAGGATAAAAAGGGGTGGTTTCCAAATCAAAGAACAAAAGATTAAAAGAACTAAGAAGTGAAAGAACTAACAAATGATCAAAAGGGAAATTTAATGCAAGTAAAAAGGAAACAAGATAAAAGCTTAGTGAAAATGCTAGAAACGCAAAAAGAGCCTTGACTTGTGAATGAGGATTTGAGGAATCCTATCATCGCCATAACCACAACTATGGTAATTATAATGAGTCAATCTCGCTTAGTCAACCCCTAACATCAAGAAATAAGTCAAGCAAGCATAATTGACCTTAATCCATAGGTCCTAACCAACTTACCAAACTAGTTGATAAAAGGATAGCTTTAATGGAAACAAGAGTCAACTAACTACCCAAAAAATTACCACTAAATGTCGGACATTATGACTCTAGTATCCTAGGAACTAAAACCACAAGACAAAGTGGGAAAATCTACTCAAAAACTAGAGTTGGCATTTTCACAAACACCTTGTGTGCATAAAAGTAAGACATGGAAAATTGCAAGGAAAATTAAGAAACTATAACCAACTATCATCAAAACCAAGTATCAACAAGAAATCAAACATAAATGTAGCATGAAACATTAAATTCATCAATCAAAACTTCAAGAAACACAAAATTGGTAATATGAACAAAGTAACTTGAACCAAAAGGAAATGGAAGTAAAGGTGCTTTAATTAAAAGGAAAATTGAGAGTACTTACAATTAAAGAAGCAAAATCCAAAATCAAAGCTTGCTATAAAATGTTACAATGGAAATGGAAATGAAACCTTAGGAGAGTATTCTACTCTACTCCTACTCCTACTCCTAATTACTCTCTAAAAACTATCTAAGTGAGCTCCCAACCTCCCCTACCTAATTGTTGAATTTTCCTTCATATAGCACTCCAAATCAGCTTTCAAGCCTTCCCAAATGGGCCAAAAGGCCTTAGAAATCGCGAAGCACATGTTTTATTAATGAAATCACATACATGGTCCTATGCGTAAGCACAGATGTGTGCGTATGCACACTTGGCTGAAAGTTGACCTGTGCATACGCACAGGTGCTTGTGAGCACGCACACATGGAAATTCGCTCTTGTGCGCACGCACAGATGCTTGTGGGTGTGCACACTTTGCTGTGTGTGCTTTTCCTTGTTTTCTTCAAGTTTTCTCCCTTGTACATGCTTTCTCCCACTTTTGGCTTTCCATTCTTGCCTAAATGACATGAAATCACTCAACAAATATGTCATGGCATCGAATGGCATAAAAGTGGAATTAAAATCACTAATTTAAGCACAAAAATACATGTTTTCACATTTAAGTCCAAATTAGGGAGAAATCACAAAAATATGCTATTTTGGTGCTTAAGTGTAGGTTTATGTGCTAGAATCCATCCAAATTGAGTCAAAATATATCATCAAATGTGGACTCATCACGTACGCATCACCTTGAATCTTCCAAATCCTTATTTTCCATGAATTCTCCATCTTGCATGCCTTCCTCTTCACTTTTGTAAACCCCGCTTTTAATTAGTTAATAAATTACATTTTAATTAGGAAAGTTAAAAATGCAAAACTAATATCAAAATAGGATAAAGCTCGTCGAAACGAGAATTTTGATATCAATTTCGAAAAATTTGTCCCAAAATTGGGCCGGACGGGCCAAACCGGTTGAACCGGGCCTAAACTAGGCCCTTGGGCCCAACCGGCCCAGCATATAAATGAGCTGGAGCCCTTTTTTCCTTAGAAACACAACAGAAGCAGCGTACATGCAAGAAGAAGAAGGGATGAATTCCAAAACCTAGGTTGATCTTCAAACAAAGATAACTTTTGATCTGGAGCTCCGATTGACGAACCGTTTGCAACTATGCGTTCACCACGACGAGCTCTACGAAAACCATGGAACAATTTGGTAGGTAACTCACTATTTCCTTCTCATCCAACTTCCCCCAATTTCGAAAATTCATGAACAATTATGTTGAAAATTGTTCAATTTTGGTGTTCTAGGTTCGTTTTAGCTTCTGGAGCTTATTAGGTTTGAGTTGCTACACATGTGGGGGCCGTAAGGTTTTCCCAAACTTTAATTTGGTTTTAATTCTATTAGGTAAAATCTTATTTGGAACATACATGTGTATTAGGTGAGCGTTAAGTTCATTTATATATGCTTTAGAAGTAAAAAGTGAGTATTTGGAGGTTTATTGGTGATTGAGGCTTGGTTTGTGGCTGTTTCTTTCAGCTTGGAAGGCTGTGTTCTTGCTTGTGAGGCTGCCTTGGATTGAATAAAGTGATCGGCCAAGGTATGGTTTAAGTTTCGCGCGTTTAACATTTAAGGTGTTGTGAAAACTTAGGATAGAAAATAGGATAAGTTGAATTGGTTTGTTATATTTAATGATTAGCCTTGTAATGTTATTGAAATAGATTTGTTGGTGGATATATATTGGAATTATGAGGTGTGGAAGTTATTAATGGTGTGCTCTTATATTTATTTATGATGGATTAAGATTGGTGTTTGTTAATAAGGATATACAGTTGTGTTGTGGTGCTATTGCATATGCTGTAACTAATTATGTAATGATCAGAATTGCATGAGGCCAAGTTTGGCCTAAACTTAGGAATATAAGGAACTAAACTAGAAAATTTGGGACCTTTTTGTTAAATATACAATTTATTGCAAGCTTTTAAAGTTAGGTTGTTAAATCTGTCCAGCAGCAGAAAAGGTCAAACAGGGCAGCAACTTGTTTGTCTTGCTGCGACTTCTACGAGTTGAGTTTTGGAGCAAAACTAATTTTGTTATAAAATTTGATTAAATTTCTTTATTTCTATAAAAATTCAGAATTTTAAGAGTTGAGGATTGGGATTTGTGAATTTTTGAATATTGGTGGTCAAAGCTGAAAAGAAACAGATTTCAGCAAGTTATGCACCAACTTCCAATGCTTGTAACTCTTAGAATTGAATAGAAATTGGGTTGAAACCAAGACACACTTGTTCCTGGATTAGCTAGGAGTTTCCAAACCAAAATTTAGCTTAATTGGAGTTTTGTAATAAAAGTTATTCAAATTGAAAGGTACTAAGCTTGTTGGTTTCTAAAACAGATTTTGACTCATTTTTACTTAACTTCCAGGTAATGTAACTTCATCATTAAAAAAGGTATTAACTCAGAACCAATTGAGAAAGAAACCTGGATGAGTCAAGTTTAACTACATTAATTTTTAAAGTCATTAGATTTAACTTGGATTTTATATTGAATTTTGAATATCACATGCTGCTGCTATTTTTCTGGTTTTATGCATTGCAGAGCAGTCACGGTTTTTACTTCATTCCTGAGGCTAGAGAAATCAAAAAATTATGATCTTTAATTTTTTAGAAAGCTTATTTCAAGATGAACACCTGAACATAAAGTTTGTGCAATTCCGAGTTCATTTGTTATATGAAAAATAGAAAAGAAATTAGAGTGTCGAGGATGTCTTAGTGATAGTCATGGGTTCGAGAAGTTAAAGTTTAATCTTCGTGTGATGTGATTGATTTAATGTTAGAGTTGGGTTGATTTTAATATTATTCGATATTAAAGAGGTTGAGAAGAGTTTGATAAATGGTTTGGTCGGGACCCGGAAAAGGTAAACGTGATGAATTATAAGAGAATGATGTGAAAGCTAAATGAATACATGTTGTTATGGCTATAAAGAACGAATGTAAGGAAATGATGATGATAAATGATGAGATTTAGGAATGACTATGTGTGGCCGAAATGGTCGATATGGTAAGTTGAGGACGGAAGTTCCCTCTCTTGTCGTGATACATATGTAAGAAAGGTGGAAAGACACTCTCCTTTGTATTGTTTCCTCCACATTATTCTCTGGTTGCAAGGTGGAAAGGCACACTCCTTCGATGTGGAAGGCCACTCTCTTTCGTATATCCTCCAGGAGAAGGTGGAAAGGCACACTTCTTTGATGTGAAAAGGCACTCTCCTTCATTTATGATCCTCCTAAAGATGCACAACCTAGAGACCAATGTCTGGGTTAGCTACCAGATGTGTCGGGTTCTGGCAAAATAACCGACACGTGAGCTCACTACCAGTAGGATAGACATTCATCATATGCATATGTGTGCTTTGTTTGCTATGCCTTAATTGGAAATGCCTAATTGATATATATCACCTGTTACTTGTATATTTGCTACTTGTATTATCCGTTCATTACTTGTGCTTGAACTTGTTAGGTTGTTTGTTCCTGTTGTATTATGGATGATGGAGGGATGAAGAAAATGGAGAAATGGTTTGGTGATAGGTGTGGATTGAAATTGAGTAAGTTAGGTGGATTTAGAATACCTACCTATGTTTATGGTTTTTGTTTAGTAATTAGGTTGGATAATTGAATAATGAAGTTCTAGGATTGCCTATGGCATTCTCAGGACCTTATTTATTATACGCGTGGCACTTTTACCATGTTGAGAACCTCTGGTTCTCATTCCATATTGTATTGTTGTTTTTCAGATGCAGGTCGAGAGGCTCCTTGGTAGGCGTCTGGATCTTGGGAAGCGAAGTAGTCCTTGGGTGTATTTTGGTTTTCTATTTGTATATATGTATATATGTATTTAGCTTATTCTCCAAGTAACTTATGTATGCTACTCCTCTTAGAGGTTCAGGGAGAGATAGGAGTTTATTTTGGTATTTTGGTGTATTTTAGGGATACCTATTATACAAGATGTCTCTGGTACAGGTTGAGGGATGGATCGGGAACTTGGGGGTCGAAGCGGATGCCGGATCGCTTGACTGGAGCAAAAGGGGGAGTTACCTGCAAAGACACTCCGACGCTCAAGTCAGAATGGATCTGAGAGGTATAAGGTATGAGGAATGAGTGAATACCTAGGGGGACCTGGGTCCTCTATTTATAGGTGATGGTAGTTATCTTATCTTATCTTGTTTGGCTAAGATAAGGGAGATGTTTGAATTCGAAAGTCGGTTAGGAATTCTAGAGGGCCGGCTTCGGGCCTTCTAGAAGGGCGACGCGGGTTGGACCCGGGTAATTGGGTTCAGGTTTAACCCCGGGTCATGGATCCGTGAGAGCGGGAGAGCGAGCAAGGTCGGTCTGTCGCTGGGAGGTGTGGCTTTGACCGTGAGTTGGGTCTTTAGTTCTTCTCGGGTAGTCGTTTGGCTTTCGGAGGGGAAGTCGGTGTCCGAACCTGGCTTTGATGTGCCGAAGATTGGCCGTTCTGGTCCGGCACGATCCTTCCGTGTCCAAAGTGTCTGTTGTGTTCTTCGAGGCATGCTTTATTGTTTTTTTTCCAAGGGGGCATTTAAAGCGAGGGGACATTTTCCTCCATTGCCCCTACGCGCCTTTATTATTTAGGGCTATTTGTGTCTTTTGCTGCCCCTTTTGAAAACCGTTTTGGCTTTCCTCCTTGCTTCATTTTGTTTCACTTTTGTTCTCTCTTTTGAAGGAAATTCTTCTTTTCTCTGTGGCGTTTTTGGTTTCTTCGAAGTTGAGCTTCAGTTTTCTTTTCAGGCTCTGCTATTTCTGCATTATCAGGTTGGTATCCTTCTATTTCTTCTTGTTCTCTGTATGATTTGTGCTTTGCTTTCCTTTGCATTAGACATTTTGTTCTTGTAGATTAGAATTGTCTCTGTATGATGGTTTTGTACGGTGGCAAACATTTTCCCTGGGGTAGTGGGTTTTATGAGGGGATGAGCGCCACTATGTAGTTGGTAGTGTATAGTGGTGTCTATTTGGTTTCCTCCGCCGTTTTCTGCCACCAAGTTTGGCTGACGGTGGTGCTCATCGCTGTTTTAGGTATGGCTCATCGAAGGACTGAGGGTATGAGGGCTCCGGTGGCCCCAGCGAGGGGTGTCCCTGACCTTTTTTCTTGGGTTACTAGTGATGTGTGGGGGACGCCGTCGCGGATGACGGAGGCGGACCTCCAGCGGCTCCATGATCAGGGAGCTATTTGTGGGGTTGGCGGCGCCGAACGCCACTACGAGCTTTCTCTCCTTGGGGTTGACGAGAGGGTTTGCTATACCAACCTCGACTCCCCGATTGTTCCGGACTGGATGTGGGTGTACGAGGCGATGTTTACCCGACTTGGTGTTCGACTCCCCTTTTCCCCATTTGTTCAGCAGTTATTGAGCCGGTGCTCCGTGGCGCCGTCCCAACTGCACCCGAATAGCTGGGCGGCGATACGGTCTTTCGAGCTTGTTTGTGAGTTTCTGGAGCTCCCTGCCTCGGTAAACGTCTTTCTTTTCCTCTTTTTGTGTACCCTTCCGACCAAGGAGGGAAAGCATAAGAAGGGGTATATGTCTTTTAAAGCTCAGCCTCATCGCCGGGTCTTCGGGTTGTATGAAGATTCTTTTCATGGGTTTAAGAGTGGATATTTTAAAGTTCGTCCTGCAAAGGGGCATCATCCGTTCTTGCTGACTTTTGAGGATGAGAGGCAGTTCCCCACATACTGGAATTTTGGGGCAGGGCCGTCTGTTCTTACTCGGGGGTCGCAGGATTTTTTGACTGCGGAAGATCGGGATGTTGCCCTCGTGTTATGGCAGTTGTTTGGGGAGCACCCTCTGAACCCAGGAATGTGATGGGGGATCCAGTTGCTTGTCGGGCTTATGTTGGTGTGTGATTTTTTTTAGAGGTTCTGAGTTTGGTACTTATGCTTCCTATTATTTTGTAGTTGAGATGGCTGGAGGTTTGACGACTCTTGCCCAGTTGAAGGCTCAATTGTCTCAGGGGACTTCTTCTGGCGGTACTCCTTCCACTCCGAACTCACGACCCACTGATGGTACGAGAACCGTTTCTGAGGATCTCGTGTTGACTGAAGGTGGTACCAAGGGGTCGGGTCGAGGTGTGGAGGCTGATAATGATGTGGTTGTGGTGTCGCCAGAGGGTGCTTCCTAGAAACGGAAGCGGTCGGAGGATGTTGAAAGCGAGAATATGCTGGAGGGAGAGGGCGCGGTTCTGTCAGTGATGGATCGCCGTTTTGACGCTCCTGCCTTCATTGACGAGTACCTTATGCCGGGCACAGAAGATTTCTTTCGTGAGTGTGATGTGTGATGACAAGTCATCATATACCCATTTTTCAAGATAATTTCACTTGTTTCACTAGTCTTTATGCACTTTCTTGCACTAGAAGTAAGCAATTTAGAGTGGAATTGCATGTTTTATTTGAATTAAACAACCACCATTTAATTGATGCTAAAACATGAGGTTTGAGCTAAAATTTATTGATTTTTTAATGAATTATAAACCTTATGAGTTTAGAGATACTTTGATTGGTTGTTTTGGTTTCTTGTAGGTGAAGAAAGGAAGAAATGAAGAAAAACGTGGCTTAAGAAGTGTGGCCAAGAGAAGAGAAGTATGGTGCAACATAGAAGGAGGAAGCAAACACTGCCCTCCATGAGAGCACACTGCCTTCCAGGAGAGCAGCATAATGAATCAAGCCTTGAAAAGCATCACTGCCCTGCCCACAATAAGGGCGGAGCACAATTTTATGCCAAGGAACAAAGGAAGCAAAAACTCTGCCCTGCCCTCCTCAAGAGCAATATCGGGCTTTCATGAAAAAAAATTCAAAGGAAATTGCTTCCTAGTGTTACCTATGGGTTTCGAACCCAAGAATAGGAAGGAAAGGAGTAGCTCTCAAATACAAGGAAAACAAGGAAAAATTGGCTTGTTTTCAATCTCCAAGAATCGAACACAGCACCATGAGGAAGCAAGGAACTAGGCGTTACTTTGGTGCCAAGAAATCCAAGAAAAAAAGAGCAGCGTGTGCCTCCACCAAGTTTCGAACTTGGGACTTCATCCATTGGCAACACTGCCCTGCCCTCCACAAGGGCAGGGCAGCATTTCTTGGTGCATGGCGCAGCATTTTGGACGCACGGGCATGAGCACTCGGCCAGCAGCACGCACGCACGGGCAGCACTTGGCGCACCATGGCAACACTGTCCTGCCCTCCACAAGAGCAGGGCAGCATCTTGAACACGCACCAAGCACGCACGCAATGAGGCAGCATGCACCATTTCCTGCTCTGCCCTCCACAAGGGCAGGGCAGCCTCCTGGAAGCTACTTTCTCATGGGCTGAAAATTGGATTAAAAATCCAATTTAATTCATTTCTTCACCAAATCAAAAGCCCATCCAATTTCTAAAATCCAAGAATAGAAAGTGTATAAATAGGAGATAGTTTGATGTAATTAGGGACCCTTCTTTTTTATTTTTGAACTTTTACATTTTGAAACTTCATTTTCTCTGAGAGTTTTGAACTGAGATTTGAGAGAATTGGGAAGGAGAATTGATCTCTCTTCTTCCTCGTTCTTGCTTGAGCACTTTTTACTTTTCTTGTTTGAGTCTTGGGTGTGAAGAATTGAGGAATTTCTGTCTCAATCTCCATTTAAGATCTCTTTAATTTCTCTTCTGCATAATTGAGTTCAATTACATTTCCTTTACTGCTTCTTCTTTAATTTCTTGTTAATTGCTTTGTGAACTTGGATCTGGGAAGGCAATTGAGATCTAGACTTTGCTATCTAGTCTCTGGAGTCCTGAGATCCCATTTCCCCTTTTGGTTCTTCTGTGAACCCCTGCTGCAATTTAATTTCCCTTTCTGTTTGAGATCTAACCGAATTCAAATCATCTCTTGCTTTATTAATTGCTGCAATTAAATTTCCCTTGCTTAAATTCTGAATTCCCAGTCCTCAAATCCCTTTTCCTATCAAGCAATTTATATTTCTTGCACTTTAAGTTACTGCAATTTACATTTCTTTCACTTTAAGTTTCAGTCATTTAATTTCTTGTTCTTTAAGATTCAGCACCTTTACTTTCAGTTCTCTTTAATTTTTGCAATTCATCCCTCTCCCTTTACATTATCTGCTATTTACTTACTGTTGGATACAAAATCACTCAACCAATACTTGATTCGCTTGACTAAATCAACCACTGAACTAAAATTGCTCAATCCTTCAATCCCTGTGGGATCGACCTCACTCCCGTGAGTTTTATTACTTGATGCGACCCGGTACACTTGCCGGTGAGTTTTGTGTTGGATCGTTTTCAACACCATCAAGTTTTTGGTGCCGTTGCCGGGGATTGAAATAGATTGACAATGATTAAGTGAAGTGGAGGTCTAGATCAAGCACTTTTTCTTTTCTCTTTCTTTCATTTTTTATAGACCTACTAACTGTTTGAATTTTTGCTTAAACTAACTAAAACTTCACTCTAGCAATAGATTGAAGTGTCACTGATTTTGTGTGTTTCTTATGTTTTGTTTATATGACAGATACAAGAAGAGCTACACCCATCTTTCATGAACAAGACGAACGAACCCTCAGGAGATTAAGAAGAGCTGAAAGAGGAAAAAACATTGTTGGAGAGGAGGAGTCAGAAGAAGAATTTCAAGACATGGAGGAACATTCAACCAATCCACCAGGAGGAGTAGCTAACAACAACAACAATCCACCACAGAGGAGAGTTTTGGCCTCCTACACATTTGCAAATCCCAGACATTGTGGAAGCAGCATCTTAACTCCAAATGTCAATGCAAACAATTTTGAACTAAAGCCATAACTTATCACTCTAGTTCAAAATAATTGCTCCTATGGAGGAGGACCACTTGAAGACCCCAATCAACACTTATCTACCTTCTTGAGGATTTGTGACACGGTCAAAACCAATGGTGTGCCTCCTGACAGCTACAAGCTACTGCTCTTTCCATTCTCTCTCAGAAACAAAGCCACTCAATGGTTGGAATCCTTCCCAAGAGACAGCATCAACAATTGGGATGATTTGGTAACCAAGTTTCTGGCCAAATTTTATCCCCCTCAAAGGATCATAAGATTGAAGACTGAGGTGCAGACATTCACTCAAATGGATGCTGAAAATTTATATGAGGCATGGGAAAGATATAAGGCTCTGCTAAGGAAATGTCCACCAGAGATGTTCACTGAGTGGGACAAGCTGCAGAACTTCTATGAAGGACTTACTCTGAAGGCTCAAGAGGCACTTGATCACTCAGCCGGAGGATCATTGTAATTGATGAAAACTGCAGAGGAAGCTCAGAACCTCATTGATATAGTGGCCAACAACCAATATTTCTTTGCTCACCAAAGGCAACGCCAACCATCACAGAGGAAGGAAGTGCTAGAATTGGAAGGAGTGGATACAATTTTGGCTCAACACAAAGTGATGCAGCAGCAGATTCAGCAACAATTTGAGCAAATGGCCAAAAAAATTGATAGCCTTCAGGTTGCATCAGTGAGTGCCACAAGCCAACCATCAACTCCTTGGGGGCAGAATGAAGAGAACCAAGATAACCAAAACCAACAACCATGGCAAAGAAACTCAGCTCAAAACACTCCAAGAAACAACCAAAATCACAACCAGCAGCCAAATAACCAAAACTTTTACAGAAAATCCCAAAATAATTACCCCAACTCTAACCATTATCCACCCAATAACCAACCAACTAACCAAAACACTTACCATCATCCGTCAACACCCCAAAACCAACCAATCTCACAAGATTCTCAAAGGATTACTAATCTAGAAATGCTCATGGAGAAGATGATGAAGAACCAAGAATTGACAACAAAGAACCAAGAAGCTTCCATGAAGAGCCTAGAAAGACAGATTGGACAGATCTCCAAGCAGATTTCTATTGAAAGACCTTCAAGCACACTACCAAGTGATACCATTCCTAATCCAAGAGAGGAATGCAAAGCGATACAACTAAGGAGTGGAAAGATCCTGGTGAAAAATGAAGAAGCAACCAAAAAGCCAAGAGAAGGCGACGAGAAACAAGCTGAAGGAGAAAAAGCCAATGATGAAGATGCAACAGCAAGCAAGCAGCCTCAGAATCAACCTCAAGAAAAAGAAAACAGACCACAAAATCTGAAGAAAGAAAAGAAGACGATGGAAGAACCAAACCCAAGACAACAGCAAGTGGAGAAGAGTCTTACACCTTCACTACCCTATCCACAGAGATTCCAAAAAGAAGCAAAGGATCAACATTTCCACAAATTCCTTGAGACTTTCAAGAAGCTGGAAATCAACATACCTTTGGCTGAGGCACTGGAACAAATTTCCTTGTATGCCAAATTCTTAAAAGAACTCATCAACAAGAAAAGGAGTTGGAATGAGAAAGAGACTGTGCTGCTCACTGAAGAATGCAGTGCACTAATCAGGAAGGGGCTCCCTCCCAAACTTGAAGATCCGGGAAGTTTCTTCCTACCTTGCACCATTGGAAATCTATTCATCGACAAGGGATGTGTGACTTAGGAGCAAGCATAAATTTGATTCCATCCTCTTTAGTAAAGAAGTTGGGCATAAGAAAAATGAAGCCAACACAAATGTCCTTAGAATTGGTGGATCAATCAGTGGTACCTCCCAAAGGAGTGATTGAAAACCTTTTAGTTAAGGTCGACAAGTTCATTTTTCCTACAAACTTTGTGATCCTGGATTCAGCAGAAAAAGAGAATGACTCCATAATACTTGGTCGACCATTTTTAGCCACTGCTAGAGCCATCATAGATGTAGGGGAGGGAGAGCTAACCCTCAGGATGTATGAGGAAAGCATCACCCTGAAGGTGTTCCCAGAACCACAAATTGGTGAAGAGACAAGCAAAACAAGTAGTGACTGTTTTCCAGGGCAAACAACCATCAACACAGTAAAACAGAAGGATGAGCAGGTACAAGGAGGAGAAGGAATTCAAAAAGAAGCTGGGATAATAAACAATAAGGGAAATGTCACAACTAAAGCCACTGTTAAGGAAGAAAGACTGACAAGGAAAAGGAAGAAAAACAAGAAGAAAGTTTACAAAGGGTGGAAGAACAAAAAAAATCCCAACTAAAGGATTTTCCAAAGGTGACAAAGCGCTTGTTGGGAGGCAACCCAACCTGAGGTAGTTTTCTTTTCTAGCTTATTTCAATAAAAAGGTTGAATAATTGGTCTATAGCTCAAGGAGCTAAGTTTGGTGTTTCACACCAAAACAAGTTAAGGGAGAATGAATGATTTTAAGTTTGGTGTTCCACCAAAATCTATCTAAAAGCATACTCTCACCTTATGCAGAATGCTAGCTCCAGGAAATTAGACAATTCATTCAACCATCTAGTTATTTTCTAGTTTTTTTTTTTAATTTCATAACCTTTAGCAAAGACACAAGGTTTCACATATGGTTAACTTGTTGCATCTGAGGCAATGTCATGGAATTAAGTTTGGTGTTCCCACACCAAAATAAATCCAAGAGACACACTCAATTTATGCATACTAACCATTCATTTAAGGGCTTGAGAAGCAAGCAACTTTTGAGAATTATGCAGGAAATTAGACAACATTTGAAGACAAATGGCATTATGACTCAAAAAGGACACAACGGAAGGAAGAACTAAAGGGCTACAACTTCAAAGGTTGTATCTAAACTTAATCTGTACTGTTGTGAATTGTTTTGATTTGGGAACTCTTATATGTCTCGCTAAAGTGTTTACTTGGTTGCAAGTGGAATTGTTTGTTAAGAATGCTTATTTGCATAAGTGCTTGTCATTCATCACTTAGCTTGAATTCTGTTTTGTTTCCCATATGCTTGAATAAAAGAGAAATATTTGAATTAGAAAGTAAATATCCAATGTTGCATAAGTTAGAATGGAAGTTGGTGGTGGTATGTGTTTGATTCAATTGTTAGCTCATAAAATAATTGTTGCATAATGACATGTTACTTGAAGCTTAAGCTAGTTTGCTGCTATGAACCTTTAATTAATAAAAGTCCCTTGAAAATAAAACAAAATCAAAAGAAAAGGAAAAAAGAAATGGCCAAAAGATGGCAAAGAAACAAAGAATAAGGCTAGGCACCAATAGCTTGGACCCTAGGACACATGCCTGTGGTGTTCTTATACTAGGATATGCTTGGACAAGTAAATTCTAAGGGGTATTTCAAAACCTGGCCACTTAGATCAACTGATTTGGGATGGCCAATTGAAAGTCCACAATAAAGAGCAACCTAGTTACAAAGCATTTAGTTATCCAAAGAGATGCTGGGCATCAATGATCCTAGGAGGAAATGGTGAGCCATGTGTCTGTGGTGAAGAAATGTTGAGCCAAAAATAAAGCCAAAGGCTACTGCAACATTTGCCACCAAGCCTTCAATAAATAATAAGCTCTCTAATGCAAAAGAAAGAAGAAAAAGCTAACAAGGGAAATAAATAAAAAGTAAGGTATTATAGCAGCAACCTTGGTGAACTCTTTAGGAGACATTGTTTGTTATGATAGCAAATAATAAATGAACTACTATTGATCTGCATGAAACTCCATGAACCAAGTTCTACTATATGCCTAATAAGGATATGTATGCTCTTCTTTTTCATTTCATTTCCTCTTAGTTTTGATGCTTGCTTGGGGACAAGCAAGATTTAAGTTTGGTGTTGTGATGACAAGTCATCATATACCCATTTTTCAAGCTAATTTCACTTGTTTCACTAGTCTTTTATGCACTTTCTTGCACTAGAAGTAAGCAATTTAGAGTGAAATTGCATGTTTTATTTGAATCAAACAACCACCATTTAATTGATGCTAAAACATGAGGTTTGAGCTAAAATTTATTGATTTTTTAATGAATTATAAACCTTATGAGTTTAGAGATACTTTGATTGGTTGTTTTGGTTTCTTGTAGGTGAAGAAAGGAAGAAATGAAGAAAAACGTGGCTTAAGAAGTGTGGCCAAGAGAAGAGAAGTATGGTGCAACATAGAAGGAGGAAGCAAACACTGCCCTCCATGAGAGCACACTGCCTTCTAGGAGAGCAGCATAATGAATCAAGCCTTGAAAAGCATCACTGCCCTGCCCACAATAAGCGCAGAGCACAATTTTATGCCAAGGAACAAAGGAAGCAAAAACTCTGCCCTGCCCTCCTCAAGAGCAATATCGGGCTTTCATGAAAAACAATATCGGGCTCTCACCAAAAGAAATCAAAGGAAATTGTCTCCAAGTACCACCCATAGGTTTTGAACCCAAGAACAAGAACGAAAGAAGTAGCGCTCAAATACAAGGAAAACAAGCAAAAATTGGCTTGCTTTCAATCTCCAAGAATCGTACACGGCACCATGAGGAAGCAAGGAACTAGGCGTTACTTTGGTGCCAAGAAAACCAAGAAAAAAAGAGCAGCCTGTGCCTCCACCAAGTTTCGAACTTGGGACTTCATCCATTGGCAACACTGCCCTGCCCTCCACAAGGGCAGGGCAGCATTTCTTGGTGCATGGCACAGCATTTTGGACGCACGGGCATGAGCACTCGGCCAGCAGCACACACGCACAGGCAGCACTTGGCGCACCATGGCAACACTGCCCTGCCCTCCACAAGAGCAGGGCAGCATCTTGAACACGCACCAAGCACGCACGCAATGAGGCCGCATGCACCATTTCCTGCTCTGCCCTCCACAAGGGCAGGGCAGCCTCCTGGAAACTACTTTCTCATGGGCTGAAAATTGGATTAAAAATCCAATTTAGTTCATTTCTTCACCAAATCAAAAGCCCATCCAATTTCCAAAATCCAAGAATAGAAAGTGTATAAATAGGAGATAGTTTGATGTAATTAGGGACCCTTCTTTTTGATTTTTGAACGTTTACATTTTGAAACTTCATTTTCTCTGAGAGCTTTGAACTGAGATTTGAGAGAATTGGGAAGGAGAATTGATCTCTCTTCTTCCTCGTTCTTGCTTGAGCACTTTTTACTTTTCTTGTTTGAGTCTTGGGTGTGAAGAATTGAGGAATTTCTGTCTCAATCTCCATTCAAGATCTCTTTAATTTCTCTTCTGTATAATTGAGTTCAATTACATTTCCTTTACTGCTTCTTCTTTAATTTCTTGTTAATTGCTTTGTGAACTTGGATCTGGGAAGGCAATTGAGATCTAGACTTTGCTATCTAGTCTTTGGAGTCCTGAGATCCCATTTCCCCTTTTGGTTCTTCTGTGAACCCCTGCTGCAATTTAATTTCCCTTTCTGTTTGAGATCTAACCGAATTCAAATCATCTCTTTCTTTATTAATTGCTGCAATTAAATTTCCCTTGCTTAAATTCTGAATTCCCAGTCCACAAATCCCTTTTCCATTCAAGCAATTTATATTTCTTGCACTTTAAGTTACTGCAATTTACATTTCTTGCACTTTAAGTTTCAGTCATTTAATTTCTTGTTCTTTAAGATTCAGCACCTTTACTTTCAGTTCTCTTTAATTTCTGCAATTTATCCCTCTCCCTTTACATTCTCTGCTATTTACTTACTGTTGGATACAAAATCACTCAACCAATACTTGATTCGCTTGACTAAATCAACCACTGAACTAAAATTGCTCAATCCTTCAATCCATGTGGGATCGACCTCACTCCCGTGAGTTTTATTACTTGATGCGACCCGGTACACTTGCCGGTGAGTTTTGTGTTGGATTGTTTTCAACACCATCAAGGTGACTTTTCAGGCTAAGTCCCTTTATCGATCTCTTCTTCGCTCCGCCGTGATTGTTCAAAAGGCCGAGCCTGTGATGTCTCAAGTGGGCCTTCTGGAAAAATTTTTTTGTCAAACTCAGGCCGAGGTGGCGAGGTTGAAGGGGTTACTTGCTGATGCCGAGTCAGCCACGGAGTGGGCAGTGAAGTCATCCGAGGAATCTGGCGCCGAGATCCTTTGCCTTTTCGAGGTTGAGACTTCTCTTTTGTCTCAACTTGGGGATGAGCGGAGGAAGGCTTCGGATGCCGAGTCCCGGGCAGCCGTGCTCTTGGCGGATGTTGGTACGTTGAATGATGAGGTGGCTGGTTTGAAGGAGGAGGTTGTGGGTTTGAGAGAAGAGAAGACTGTGTTGCTTGCTGATGTGAAAGAGGATATTGCTGCTACCGAGGAGACGATGAGGGCCCAGGCTCTGGTGTTGGCGCCTGGAGCGGACGTGTCTATAATGGGAGCTTTTAAGACTGTCCAAGATGGCGAGATTGTCAGCCTTGATTAGTTCTGATTGTGACTTTTCTGTTTTGGACTGTATGTTTTTGTGCTTTTTGGCGATGTGTCCGTGTAACCGTAGACTTGTGATTTGAACTTCATTTTAATATCGTTTAGGCCGTTTGGGCCTCTTTCTATATTCCGTTTTAAGCTGTTCTTTTTTTTTTGGTTATTCGTTCCCTTTGTTTGGGATGAACGGACCGTCGTAGGGTCGATTTCTCGTGGATATCCGTACTTTGGGCCCGGGGGGTGATCAGTCCCCCTAGTTGTAGCCGTGTTTTTGTTTCGCATTTAGGATTCTAAAAAGAGAGAAGAAATAGCTTAATGGAATTTTATTGATGGTTGGGCCTCGTTAAAACCCTCCGTTTATGGCGGGAAAGAGTACCCGATATTGACACTTAAAATGTAAATAAAAAGCGAAATAAAACAATAGGAGAGGAACAATATGTAATGAAGAAAGAAATAAAGTTAAAGGATGACCAAGGGGGGTATGGAAAAAGAAATAGAGTTAAGGGATGACCAAGGAGGGATCAGTCTAAGTGTGGTATCGTCGTAAGTTGGCGGCGTTCCATGTCCTCGGGATTTCTTCGCCGTTAAGCCGCTTGAGCTTGTATGCTCCTTTCCCGATCGCGGCCTTGATTCTATATGGTCCTTCCCAATTTGGGGTGAGCTTTCCTTCCCCCGGGGTCGGGGCTCCGACGTCGTTTCGTCGTAGGACGAGGTCGTTGGGTGCAAATTCTCGTCGGATGACGCCGTGGTTGTACCTTAGACTGATTCTTTGTTTTAGGGCTAGCTCTCTGATGTGGGCTATGCTTCTTACCTCGTAGGTGAGGTCTCGCTCTGCTTCTTCGTCATTACCCCCGACCGTTTTCCTTGGGCTTGGGTCTCCTATCTCTACTGGGATGATAGCCTCCACGCCGTATGTTAGTCAGAAAGGGGTTTCTCCGGTGGTTGTTTCGGGGGTTGTTCGGTATGACCATAAGACTGACCCGAGTTCGTCGGCCCACAGCCCCTTGGCTGCGTCGGTCCACTTTTTTAGTCCTTTGACAATTATTTTATTTGTGGATTCTACTTGCCCGTTTGTTTGGGGGTGTTCTACCGAGCTGAAGCGGTGGGATACATGTAGACCTTCTAGGAATTCTCTGAATTTTCTATCGGTGAATTGGGTTCCATTATCCGAGATGACGATCTCGGGGATCCCGAACTGGGTTATGATCTGTCGCCAAAGGAATTTTCGACACTGGGTTGCCCTGATGGAGGCCAGGGGTTCGGCCTCGATCCATTTGGTGTAATAGTCTATGGCGACGATGAGGTACCGGAGTTGACCGGGTGCCGTAGGAAAGGGCCCGACGAGGTCGATTCCCCAGGTACCGAACGGCCATTCTGCTGATATGATACTGAGCTGGTGCGGGGCGGCTTGGTGGATGTTGGCGTGCTTTGGCATTTTGGTGGATATTGGCATGCCTTTGGCATTTGTCGCAGTTTTTTACTAACTGCATGGAGTCCTGGATAACCGTGGGCCGGAAGTAGCCTGCCCTGATGACTCTTTGGGCTAGGGTTTTACCTCCGATGTGGCGGCCGCAACAAACTTCATGGATTTCGCGGAGTATGTACTCCATGTCCCCGGGTTCGATGCATTTGAGCAGGGGTTGCAAGAATCCGCGTTTGTATAGTTGTCCTGCGACAACTGTATAGTTGGCGGCTTCCCTTTTTGTTCATTTTCCCTCTTTGGGGTCTTCTGGTAGTGTTCCGTCGAGGAGATATTGAAGGATAGGGTAGGTCCATGATCCCTGGTTTGAGAGTGTCAGATAAGCGTTGGTCGTTGTCGATATGGATGGTGACTGATGAGCGGATAATTTATACGCTTTTTGCCATTGTTTTTAGTATGTTTTTAGTATGTTCCAGTTAGTTTTTATTATATTTTTATTAGTTTTTAGTTAAAATTCACTTTTCTGGACTTTACTATGAGTTTGTGTGTTTTTCTATGCTTTCAGGTATTTTCTGGCTGAAATTGAGGGACCTGAGCAAAAATCTGATTCAGAGGCTGAAAAGGACTGCAGATGCTATTGGATTCTGACCTCCCTGCACTCGAAGTATATTTTCTGGAGCTACAGAAGCCCAATTGGCGCGCTCTCAATTGCGTTGGAAAGTAGACATCCTGGGCTTTCCAGCAATGTATAATAGTTCATACTTTGCCTGAGATTTGATGGCCCAAACAGGCGTTCCAAATCAGCTCAAGAATTCTGGCGTAAAACGCCGGAACTGGCACAAGAATGGGAGTTAAACGCCCATACTAGCACAAAAGCTGGCGTTTAACTCCAAGAAAAGTCTCTACACATAGAAGCCTCAATACTCAGCCCAAGCACACACCAAGTGGGCCCGTAAGTGGATTTTTATGTCATTTACTCATCTTTGTAAACCCTAGGCTACTAGTTCTCTACAAATAGGACCTTTTGCTATTGTATTTACATCTTTGGATCTTTGGATCTTTGGATCATTTTAGATCTTTTGATCATCTTTGGACGTCTAGTTCTTAGATCATGGGGGCTGGCCTCTTGGCCATGTCTGAACCTTGTTCTTATGTATTTTCAACGGTGGAGTTTCTACACACCATAGATAAAGGTGTGGAGCTCTGCTGTACCTCGAGTAT
>NC_029772.3:74442035-74443949 GCF_000817695.3 Arachis duranensis | reverse complement strand
TTGCCGGGGATTGTTTGAGTTTGGACAACTGACGGTTCATCTTGTTGCTTAGATTAGGTATTTTTCTTCAGAATTTTTAAGAATGAATTCTAGAGTTTCAAGGTGATGTTCTTATCATCACCAAAGCTGATTGATTCTCATCAATTTAGCTCTTGAATGCAATGTCCTGCTGAAGCTTGGCTAGCCATGTCTAATTTCTTTAGACTAAAGCTTTAGACTAACATTGCATGATTCCTGGAATTCTCATTAAGAATTTCGATATCCTTATTTTCTTTTTCACTCAATTTTCGAAAAAACAAAAAAAATTACAAAATCATAAAAACCAAAAATATTTTGTGTTTCTTGTTGAGTCTAGTGTCTCATTTTGAGTTTGGTGTCAATTGCATGTTTCTATTCTTCTTGCATTTTTCGAATTCATTCATGTGTCTTCATTGATCTTCAAGTTGTTCTTGATGATTTCCTTGTTCTGATCTTTAAAATCTCTTGTCTTGAGTGTTTTGTTGTTTCTCATATGCATTCTCATTTTGTTAGTGTCAATGGTATACAAACTTCTAAGTTTGGTGTCTTGCATGCATTGTTTATTTGATCTTAGCTGCATTTTGATTATTCCTCATCATTAAAATTTCAAGTTTCATTATTCCTCATTATTAAAAATCCAAAAGAATTTTAATTTGTGTCTTTTCAAGTCAATAATACAGAGAATTGAAGATTCAGAACATACAGCAGAGGAATTACACAGAAAAAGCTGGGCGTTGAAGGAAAACTGGAGTTTAAACGCCAGCCAGGGTGCCTGGCTGGGCGTTTAACGCCCAAAAGGGGGTGAGTTTTGGGCGTTAAATGCCAAAATATATACCATTCTAGGCGTTTAACGCCAGGATGGCACAAGAGGGAAGATTTTGTTTTTAATTCAAATTTTTTTCAAGTTTTCAAAATTTTTCAAAATCAAATCTTTTTCAAATCATATATTTTCAATCATATATTTTCAAAATCAATTTCTTTCCATTTTCAAAATACTTGCTAACAATTAATGATTTGATTCAACATTTCAAGTATGTTGCCTTTTCTATTGAGAAAGGTTTAATGTCTAAATCATATCTTTCTTGTTAGGCAGGTCATCAATTTTTCAAAATCAAATCTTTTTAATTTGTTTTTCAAATCATATCTTCTCAATCATATCTTTTTAAAATTATATTTTTTCAATCATATCTTTTTAATCAAATATTTTTCAAAATAGTTTTCAATCATATATTTTTGACTTCTAATTTCAAAATCTTTTCCAAAAATCACTTTATTTTTTTTCTTTTCTTTCTTTCTCAATCTTAGTTTTCGAAAATCAATTACTTTTTTTTAAATTTCTTTTTATTAATTCACTTTAATTTTCGAAAATTTCTTCCCCTCTTCTCACATCCTTCTATTTATGGACTAACACTCCTCCTCGATGCACAATTCGAACTCCATCTTTCTTGATAAGTTCGAATTCTTCTACCTCTTCCTTCTATTCCTCTGACACCTCAAGGAATCTCTATACTGTGACATAGAGGATTCCATATTTTCTTGTTTTCTTCTCTTTTTTATGAGCAGGAGCAAAGACAAAAGCATTCTTGTTGAGGCTGACCCTGAACCTGAAAGGACCTTGAAGCGAAAGCTAAGAGAAGCTAAGGCACAACTCTCTGTAGAGGACCTAACAGAAATCTTCAAATAAGAAGAAGACATGGCAGCCGAAAATAACCACAATGCCAACAATGCAAGGAAGGTGCTGGGTGACTTTACTGCACCTACTCCCGACTTCTATGGGAGAAGCATCTCTATCGCTACCATTGGAGCAAACAACTTTGAGCTTAAGCCTCAATTAGTTTCTCTAATGCAACAGAATTGCAAGTTCCATGGACTTCCATTGGAAGATCCTCATCAGTT
>NC_029772.3:74438357-74441760 GCF_000817695.3 Arachis duranensis | reverse complement strand
AGAAAGAAGGTGAATCCCTCTATGAAGCTTGGGAAAGATACAAACAATTGATCAGAAAGTGTCCCTCTGACATGCTTTCTGAATGGAGCATCATAGGTATCTTCTATAATGGTCTGTCTGAACTGTCCAAGATGTCATTGGACAGCTCTGCTGGAGGATCTCTTCATCTGAAGAAGACGCCTGCAGAAGCTCAAGAACTCATTGAAATGGTTGCAAATAACCAATTCATGTACACTTCTGGAAGGAATCCTGTAAACAATGGGACGAATCAGAAGAAAGGAGTTCTTGAGATTGATACTCTGAATGCCATATTGACTCAGAACAAAATATTGACTCAGCAAGTCAATATGATCTCTCAA
This sequence comes from Arachis duranensis, assembly GCF_000817695.3. NCBI lineage: Eukaryota > Viridiplantae > Streptophyta > Magnoliopsida > Fabales > Fabaceae > Arachis > Arachis duranensis. The sequence continues at coordinate 74,441,401 of NC_029772.3, read as the reverse complement.
AGTCTGTCTGGAATGCAAGCTACACCAGGCAGTACTAAGGATGCTTCATCTGAAGAAGAAGCTTATGATCCTGAGAACCCTTCAATGGAAGAGGTGAATTACATCGGAGAACCCTATGGAAACACCTATAATCCTTCATGGAGAAATCATCCAAATTTCTCATGGAAGGATCAACAGAGACCTCAACAAGGTTTCAACAACAATAATGGTGGAAGAAACAGGTTTAGCAATGGCAAGCCTTTTCCATCATCTTCTCAGCAACAGACAGAGAATTCTAAGCAGAGCCACTCTGACTTAGCAACCATGTTCTCTGATCTAATCAAAACCACTCAAAGTTTCATGAATGAAACAAGGTCCTCCATTAGGAATTTGGAGGCACAAGTGGGATAGCTGAGTAAGAAAGTTACTGAACTCCCTCCTAGTACTCTTCCAAGCAATACAGAAGAGAATCCAAAAGGAGAATGAAAGGCCATCAACATGGCCGAACTTGGACAGGAGGAAAAGGCAGTAATCGCCACTGAGGAAGACCTCAATGGACATCCATTGGCCTCCAATGAGTTCCCTAATGAGGAACCATGGGAATCTGAGGCTCATAATGAGACCATAGAGATTTCATTGGATTTACTTCTGCCATTCATGAGCTCGGATGAGTATTCTTCCTTTGAAGAGGATGAAGATGTCACTGAAAAGCAAGTTGCTAAGTACCTTGGAGCAATCATGAAGCTAAATGACAAGTTATTTGATAATGAGACTTGGGAGAACGAACCTCCTTTGCTCACCAAAGAACTGGATGACTTGACTAGGCAAAGATTACCTCAAAAGATACAGGATCCTGGGAAGTTTTCAATACCTTGTACCATAGGCACCATGACCTTTGAGAAGGCTCTGTGTGACCTAGGGTCAAGCATAAACCTCATGCCTCTCTCTGTAATGGAGAAGCTAGGGATCTTTGAGGTGCAAGCTGCAAGAATCTCACTAGAGATGGCAGATAATTCAAGAAAACAAGCTTATGGACTTGTAGAGGATGTTCTGGTAAAGGTTGAAGACCATTACATCCCTGCTGATTTCATAGTCCAAGAGACTGGGAAGTGCATGGATGAATCCATCATCCTTGGCATACCCTTCCTAGCCACAGCAAAGGCTGTGATTGATGTGGACAGAGGAGAATTGATCATTCAAGTGAATGAAGAATCCTTTGTGTTTAAGGCTCAAGGGTATCCCTCTGTTACCATAGAGAGGAAGCATGAAGAGCTTCTCTCAAAACAGAGTCAAACAGAGCCCCCACAGTCAAACTCTAAGTTTGGTGTTGGGAGGCCACAACCAACTTCTAAGTTTGGTGTTGAACCTCCACATTCAAACTCTAAGTTTGGTGTTGGGAGGTTCCAACATTGCTCTGAATATCTGTGAGGCTCCATGAGAGCCCACTGTCAAGCTACTGACATTAAAGAAGCGCTTGTTGGGAGGCAACCCAATGTTATATTTATCTAATTTCCTTTGTTATTTTATGATTTCTATAGGTTGATGATCATGGAAACTCACAAAATCAATTGAAAAAGCAAAAACAGAATGAAAAATAGAAAGAAAAATAGCACACCCTGGAGGAAAACCTTGCTGGCGTTTAAACGCTAGTAAGGGCAGCAAATGGGCGTTTAACGCCCAGTCTGGCACCATTTTGGGCGTTTAACGCCAGAAAGGGGCACCAGACTGGCGTTAAACGCCAGGAAAGGGCAAGAAGCTGGCGTTAAATGCCAGAAATGGGCACCAGCCCGGCGTTTAACGCCAGGATTGGCAGAAAGAGCAAATTTTGCTCGCCACTTGGTGCAGGGATGAACTATCCTTGACACCTCAGGATCTGTGGTCCCCACAGGATCCCCACCTACCCCACCACTCTCTCTCTTCTTCTTCACCCATTCACCAATCACCTCAACACCTCTTCCCCAAAAACCCCTCACCTATCAAATCCCACTATTCTCTTCACCACTCACATCCACCCTTCATAAAACCCCACCTACCTCACCATTCAAATTCAAACCACTTTCCCTCCTAAACCCACCCATAATGGCCGAACCATACACCCCTCTCCACTCCTATATAAACCCATCTTCACCACCTCATTTTCACACAACCTAAACACTACTTCTCTCCCTTTGGCCAAACCACAAAGCCACCTCCATCTCCTCCATTTCTTCTTCTTCTACTCTCTTCTTTCTTCTTTTGCTCGAGGACGAGCAAACCTTCTAAGTTTGGTGTGGTAAAAGCATTGATTTTTTTTATAACCATTTATGGCATCTAAGGCTGGAGAAACCTCTAGAAAGAGGAAAGGGAAGGCAAAAGCTTCCACCTCCGAGTCGTGGGAGATGGAGAGATTCATCTCAAAGGTGCATCAAGACCACTTCTATGAAGTTGTGGCCATGAAGAAGGTGATCCCCGAGGTCCCTTTCAAACTCAAAAAGAGTGAATATCCAGAGATCCGAAGAAGAGGTTGGGAAGTCCTTACCAACCCCATCAACAAGTCGGAGTCTTAATGGTTCAAGAGTTCTATGCTAATGCATGGATCACCAAGAACCATGATCAAAGTGTGAACCCGGACCCAAAGAATTGGCTTACAATGGTTCGGGGGAAATACTTAGATTTTAGTCCGGAAAATGTAAGGTTGGCATTCAACTTGCCCATGATGCCAGGAGATGAACACCCTTACACTAGAAGGGTCAACTTTGATAAAAGGTTGGACCAAGTCCTCATAGACATTTGTGAAGAGGGCGCTCAATGGAAGAGAGATTCAAGAGGAAAGCCGGTTCAACTGAGAAGGCATGACCTCAAGCCCGTGGCTAGGGGATGGTTGGAGTTTATCCAACGCTCAATCATTCCCACTAGCAACCGGTCCGAAGTTACCATAGACCGGGCCATCATGATTCATAGCATCATGATTGGAGAGGAAGTTGAAGTTCATGAGGTTATAGCCCAAGAACTTTATAAGGTGGCGGACAAGTCCTCTACCTTGGCAAGGTTAGCCTTTCCTCATCTCATTTGTCACCTCTGTTATT
>NC_029772.3:74437232-74437894 GCF_000817695.3 Arachis duranensis | reverse complement strand
CGTTCTTTGATCTACTTGTTCTTTATTTTCCTGTTTTTCGAATTTTTATGCTTATGTATATCTATGTTTGTGTCTTATTACATGATCATTAGTGTCTTAGTGTCTATGCCTTAAAGTTATGAATGTCCTATGAATCCATCACCTTTCTTAAATGAAAAATGTTCTTAATTGAAAAAGAGAAGAATTGCATGAATTTTGAATTTTATAACAGATTAATTATTTTGATGTGGTGGCAAAACTTTTGATTTCTGAATGTATGCTTAAACAGTGCATATGTCTTTTGAATTTGTTGTTCATGAATGTTGGCTCTTGAAAGAATGATGAAAAAGGAGACATGTTACTGAGGATCTGAAAAATCATAAAAATGATTCTTGAAGCAAGAAAAAGCAGTGAAAACAAAAAAAAAAAGAGAAAAAAACTAAAATGAAGGGGAAAAAGAAAAAAAATATAATAAAGTCGTGATCCAAGGCAAAAAGAGTGTGCTTAAGAACCCTGGACACCTCTAACTGGGGACTCTAGCAAAGCTTAGTCACAATCTGAAAAGGTTCACCCAGTTATGTGTCTGTGGCATGTATGTATCTGGTGGTAATACTGGAAGACAGAGTGCTTTGGGCCACGGCCAAGACTCATAAAGTAGCTGTGTTCAAGAATCATCATACATA
>NC_029772.3:74412800-74436035 GCF_000817695.3 Arachis duranensis | reverse complement strand
AAGGCCTGATGAGGTCAATCCCCCAAGTGCCGAATGGCCGCTCTGCCGATATGATGCTGAGCTGGTGAGGGGCGGCTTGGTGGATATTGGCGTGCCTTTGGCATTTGTCACAGTTTTTTACTAATAGCATGGAGTCTTGGATAACCGTGGGCCAGAAGTAGCCCGCTTTTGATGACTCTTTGGGCTAGGGTTTTGCCTCTGATGTGGTGGCCGCAACAACCTTCATGGATTTCACAGAGTATGTACTCCGTGTCCCCAGGTTCGATGCATTTGAGCATGGGTTGTGAGAAGCCGCGTTTGTATAGTTGTCCTGCGACGACTGTATAGTTGGCGGCTTCCCTTTTTGTTCGTTTTCCTTCTTTTGGGTCTTCTGGTAGTGTTCCGTTGATGAGGTAATGTAGGATAAGGTGGGTCCAAGATCCCTGGTTTGAGAGTGTCAAATAATCGTTGGTTGTTATCGATATGGATGGTGACTCAATGACTTCCTGAATTAGCGATTTGTTACCGTGTCCTGGTTTGGTACTGGCTAGTTTGGAGAGTAGGTCTACCCTGGCATTTTGTTCCCTGGGAACGTGTTGTATGGTAATGTGTTCGAATCTTTCTTTCAGTTCGTTTACCTTGGCAAGGTATTGTTGGTGTAAGGGATCTCGTGTCTGGTAGTCTCCGTTAATTTGGGAACTGACTACCTGTGAATCGGTATTCACTTCCAAGACTTTTGCTCCGACTTCTTTGGCTAGGGTTAGGCCTGCCAGGAGGGCTTCGTATTCTGCTTGATTATTTGAGACCGGGAACTCGTATCGTACTGACTGTTCAATGACGACCCCGTTTTGGCTCTCGAGTATGACTCTGGCTCCTCCAGAGGTAATGTTTGATGAGCCGTCGACGTGTAGCTTCCATGACTTGGGGGTAGAGTTTCTTGGTGTCATTTCGGCAATAAAATCGGCCAAGGCTTGTGCTTTGATTGCGTTTCGAGGTTCAAACTTGATTTTGAATTGGGATAGCTCTATGGACCATGCCAGCATTCTTCCCACTAGGTCGGGTTTTTGTAGTACCTATTTGACCGCTTGGTCAGTTCGGATCGTCACAGGGTGGGCCTGGAAGTATTGTCGCTGGCGTCGGGAGGCTGTGAGAAGTGCGAAAGCTAACTTTTCTAGGCGTGAGTAGCGAGTTTCTGCGTCTTGCAAGACTTTGCTTATAAAGTATACGGGTTTTTGTTCTTTTTCTCATTTTCGTGGATGAGTGCTGCTGCGAGTGCTTCTTCCGTTATGGAGAGGTATAAGTAGACTGTCTCCCCTGTTTGGGGTTTGGCGAGGACTGGTGGTTTTGCTAGGACTCTCTTGAAATGTTGGAATGCTTTTTCACATTCTGTCTCCCATTTGAAGGGGGCTCCTTTCTTCATCAGTTTGAAGAAAGGGATTGCTTTATGAGCCGATGCTCCGAGAAAGCGTGATAGCGTCGTCAGTCGGCCGGTGAGCTTTTGGATGTCGTTAAGGTTTTTTGGGCTCGTCATCTCAAGGACGGCACGACATTTTTCCGGGTTTGCTTCAACTCCGTGTTGTGTGATCATAAAGCCGAGGAACTTCCCTGCCTCCATCCCGAAGGCACATTTTGCCGGGTTAAGTCGCATTTGGTGCTTTCATAGCGTGTTCATTATGACCTCGAGGTCACTGATGAGTTGTTCGCCGGATTCGGTCTTGGCGAGCATGTCGTCTATGTAAACTTCCAGTTTGCTTCCGGATAGGTTTTGGAATATCTTCTTGACAAGTCTTTGGTAGGTGGCTCCGGCGTTTTTCAGGCCGAAGGGCATCACTGTGTAGTAGTACGTCCCGTCTGGGGTGATGAACGCTGTTTTTTCTTCGTCAGGTCGGTGCATCAGAATCTGGTTGTAGGCGGAGTATGCGTCCATGAAGCTGAGGTACCGATGGCCGGATGCAACATCTACTAATCCGTCGATGTTTGGTAGGGGAAAGGCGTCTTTTGGACAGGCTTTGTTGAGGTCCGTGTAATCGACGCACATCCGCCACTTCCCGTTAGATTTCTTCACTAGCACGACATTGGCTAGCCAGGTCGTGTAGTGGAGTTCCCTGATGAAGTTGGCTTTGAGTAGAGCTTTAACCTGCCTTTTGACCTCGACGGCTCGGTCTGGTGACATTTTTTGTCTCCTTTGTGCTACTGGTTTGGCTTTGGGGTCCACGGCTAGCCGGTGGGACATTAGGTCGGGGTTTATTCCCGGCATGTCGGCTGGTGTAAATGCGAACAAGTCTCTATTTTGTTTCAGGAGTTGGGAAAGATCTTCTTTAAGATCGTACGGGAGGTTCCTGTTAATGAAGGTGTATTCCTCTTTGGTTGGCCCTATTTGTAGTTTTTCCATGTCTCCTTCTGACTCTGGCCTGGGTTGGCCGTCTTGACGAGCGTCCAGGTCGGCTAGGAATATTTCGGCCGCATTCCAGGATTTCTTTCGTAGAGCTAGGCTGGTGTTGTCGCACTTTGCTGCTACCTCCCGGTCTCCGTGGATAGTACCGATGGAGCCATCTTCGGTTTTGAACTTCATGAGGAGGTATTTGGTAAAAATGACGGCGGAGAAGTCATTGATTGTTTTTCTTCCTAGAATCACGTTATAGGCGGTGGAGTCTTTTAGGACTACGAATTCGGATAGGATTGTCTTCTTCTGGTTACTTGTCCCTATGGTGATGGGGAGGGTGATTGGGCCGTCCGGTTTAAGAAATTTGTCTCCAAGTCCGGTGACACCGTTGCGGTGTGTTTGGAGGTTGTCGTTGTGTAGCCCGAGTTTGTCGAAGGCTCCTCGGAAGATGATGTTTGAGTCTGCATCGGTGTCCACCAGTATCCTTCGTACCAGTCCTGTTCCGATCCATGCCGAGATGACGAAAGGGGCGTCTTCAGCCGAGGTGCCGTGCTGGCAGTCCTTAGGTTATCGTATTGTTGGCCACGGTGGTTGGAGTTTGGTTTCTGACGGCCATCACTTTGAGATCTTTTTTCAGTGTTGATTTTGACTTGCCCGATACGTCTTTGCCTGTGATGACGTTTACTATGATGGTTGGGTCTTCCTCTGGGCTTTCCCTAGGGGGTTGTTTTTGCGTTCTTGGGTTGCGCTCTTCTCTTTCTGGTGACCTGTCTCTCTCAGCACATTTTGGTTCTCTGATGATTTTGGCGAACTCTAGGAGCTTGCCGTCTCGTATGGCTTGTTCGAGGGCGTCTTTAAGGTCGAAACAGTCTTGTGTCCTGTGCCCGTAACCTCGGTGGTAGTCACAGTAAATGGTTTTGTTGCCTCCCGTTTTTTCTTTGAGTTGTCAGGCTTTCGGTATGATGCCTCGATCTGCTATTTGGTGGTATATTGATGCATGAAAACTTGTCTCTCAACAAATTTCCCTTTGGCAAGTATAACGAATTGTCGTCAAGTAAAACTCACAATAGAGTGAGGTCGAATCCCACAAGGATTGATTGGTCAAGCAACTTTAGTTAGAAGAATATGCTAGTTGAGCTAAACAGAAATTAGATTGAGAACTTGCAGAAATTTAAATGACTGGAAAGTAAATAACAGAAATTAAAGTGCAGAATCTTAAATGGGGATTTGGGGTAATGAGCATGAAAATAAATGGCAGAAAGTAAAGAGAATGGATAAGATCAGAAATGGGGTAATCATTGGGTTCAGGAGATGTTGCATTCTCCGGATCAAGTTCATTCTCATCTCTTCCTCAATCAATGTATTCATTGATCTCCTTGGCAATCTTAAGTGATTGGATCCCAATTCCTTGGCAATCCAATCTCTCTAAGCTTGAACAATTGCCCAATTCCTTGCTTCCTTTGCCTTGAAATCAAGCAATTAAAGTGCATCAAAGCTCTAGCCAAAGTCATGAGATTATGCATCATTTATTTATCATGAAATTCTAGCAAAATTCTCATGAAATCATGCAAAGTTCACACTAGTTGCTTGAATCAAGGTGTGAGTGTATTTTCATCCAAAACTTATCTTATTCACTAAGAAAATGCATGAAACTACCCTAAAACAGTAAAGAAAAGGTCAGTGAAACTGGCCTAGATGCCTTGGCATCACAACACCAAACTTAAAGCTTGTTTGTCCCTAAGCAGGTACTAAAGCATAAGAAGAATGAAATGAAAGAGCAAGAAGATAAAATAGAAGTAGAATTCCTGGTTTATAGGGTTTCATGCATAGCAACTTAAGTTCCTCCCCTTTAGGTTTCAAGCCTTTATCAACTCCTTGGTCACTTTCTTGATTGCATCCTTTGAGACTTCTTTCTTATTGATCCTTCTTTCTCTTTTTCAAAGTTTATTTTTCTTTTTCTAAGTGCTTTGTAAGAGGGCGACTCTTTATGATAAGCTTTCAGCCAACACTCCCAAACCATTTGGTTTAAGGTGCTAGGTGTTAAGATACCCCTAAGGACTTACTTCCTCAAGTCTGTTTCCCTCATACATACACTCCACAGGTACATGGTTTGTTATTTTTCCTTTCTTAAGACCTTGGTGTCCAGCACCTCTTTGGGTTACTAAGTGTTCTGTAGCAAAGGTTACTCTTGATAGTGGACTTTCAGCTGATAATCCCGGATTAGTTAATCCAAGTTACCAAGTGATAAGGCACCCCTAAGAGCTTATTCATCCAAGTATATCCCTTGTACATAAACATCACAGTCACATGCCTCAATTTTGAAACCCTTGGTGCCTAGCATTGTTTCTTATCTTATTGTGTTTCTTTCTTTTTCACTTTTATTGCTCTTTCTCTTTTCTTATTGGGATCTTATTGTTTAGTTAGTCTCAAAGGGTGTGTCTCAAACATAAGACTCAGGATAGATAGTTGCTTTCTTTCCTTATTTGGTGAACTAACTAAGCTTACTAATCATCCTACCACAAACATTTAGAATGCACTTCATAAAATAATTCCACTCTTGTTCTTTTCATAACATTTTCTTTTTGATTAACTTAAAGAGACAAGCATACAAGTAAGAAAGATGAGAGTGAACACTCATGACATTAAGCTAGCACATTTAACCTAAGCAACGAAATTTAAATGCAGAATTGAAAGTCCTAAACTACTCATGGAAGCATGTTCTATTTCATACATGATTTTCCTTTTTTAAAGCTTTGAAAAAGGTAAACTAAGAAGGAACTTCACCACCTTTCACTTGTTGGCATGCTCATGTTCTTCTGCTTCCTTGCCCTCTTTAAGTTTACTTTGTCCGCTTGTGCTTCCTCTCATCCGATTCATTCTGGCTATCTTCCAATCCTCCAGTGCCTTCCTTACTGATTCATGACTTTGTTCTACCCTTTCGCGCTCCACTCGTGCTAACTCATCCTTTACATCTTCATATTTTGTTATCCCAGGATGCAAAACAGGTAGTTGTCTGACTAAGTACCCAAGCCTGGCTTGGGTATTCACGTGATACCCAGTCTCACTCATGTAGACACCTTCCGAAAATGCTCTGTATTCATCGAAAAGATCTGCTTGTTCTCTCTGTTTCCGATGCATCTCATGGATGTGTGCACCTTGATGTGCTTGGATGTTGGTTAGCCTTTGGATGGCTTCTTGTTGTTGATCTTGCTTCTGATTCAAGTTATGGAATGATTCACTACATTGTCTCCCTTGTTCTATTTGCTGGTCCATCAATTGTTTTTGCCATTCCTCTTGCTGATTCATCCATCTAGAGAGTGATCCTTCTTGGCGGTCTATTAATTGCAATTGAAACTCCCTTTGTGCCCTTTGATTTTCCATGCATTGCCTAGATAAGGTATCAATAGCCTCTTGCAATTGGTGCATGCTTAAGGTGGCTGGGGTTTGCTCCTGTGGATGTTGTTCTTCTTCAGCTTGATGAGCTGGCCTTTTTCGTACCCTTCGTGGAGGTAGTGGAGCTGCAGCAGCATGCATCCGACGATAAGTGATTGGAATACCAACCCTTATCCACTCGGGGTTTTCATCCTCAAATATCACCCTAGCCAGTTTACATAGACGAAAAATAGTGCTGGGGTAACCCAACTTTCCTCTAGAATCGCTCTTCTCAGCAAGCTTCCGAATGCCTTGGGCTATGAGTTCATGAGCCTTGATCTCTCCTCCCTTCATTAGACATTGCACCATCGTTGCTCTCTTGAGGTTTACCTCTGAGTTGTTTCCGGCTGGGAGGATGAATCTCGTTACAATTTTGAACCAACCTTTAGCCTCAGGGAGGAGATCTCTTCTTTTTATAAATTTGGGCTTCCTCTTAGGGCCTCTTTCCCAATCTGCTCCTTGCACACATATATCCTGTAAAATCTGGTCATATTTGGGGTTTTTGTCCATTCTCGAGTGATAGCTCTCCTCTTCAAAGGGTATGCTTCTCAATTTTAGCACTCTCATGATAGTCATGGGACTAAAATCCACCATGACCCCTCTCACAAAACTTGTGTATGAGTCATCCGCCTTGTCTTGTCTAACTGCATTTGCATAGAACTCTCTTATTAGAGTTGCATTCACCCTTGTGATCAGATCAGTGAGAAGCTCCCATCGGCGTTGTTCCACCTTCTTTGTGATTTCTGGACACTCGGCTTTTGTGACTTGAAAGCCTAGTTCATAAATAATTTCTTTCTCAGTCATCCACCCATACTGGAGTGCATGATGAAAGGTTCTAAATCGCCCTTCATCAAAAGGAGGATGCTCTATGGGTTCCTTCCTCTTTTCTCTCTTGGAGCTTGATGATGCCATGCAAGATTGTTGATGTGTTGGCTATTCTCAAGATGACTAGGAGGGTGTATGTGAAGCCTTTGGTGGAGGATGATGTGTATATGCCCGAAAGAAGGGAGTGGGGAGGGTGAGAATTTGAAGTGTGTACGGAGAGGTTGTGTGAAGGGGTTTATTTAGAAAGATGGCAATTGATTGAAGGGTGTGGATTAATGATGTTGTTTGATAGTGGACTGTTGGGGTTTTAGGATTGAATGAGCACAAGGATCACCTCCTTTATGGAGGTATTGGTTCGGTCTTCAAAATTTTCAACTCCCAATGTTGCATGGCAATACTTCCAAAGACATTCCCCATGAAGACAAGTATGAAATTCCCTTGGTGTAGTGGCCGAATCTCCCTTCCTCAATTGTCCTATCAAGTACCATCAATGTCCTTTTTGATTCCCTATACACGAAGAAAAAGTGCATTCGGTTATTTGAAATTTTTGGTGGGAAAAAGTGTGAACTAAAAAAAAATTTCTTTTTCTTTTGTTTTTACATGACTAAATGGTTTCCATGAATGCAGATCAATCAACCATTAAGCTTCCCATGCATGCACGTTGGTACACCAAACTTGTTTATGATCACATGGTGCAACAAGTTTGGGGAATAAATTCTCCTTACAAGGTGTGTCCAAACCTCACTTGGTGTGCTTTGAACACCAAACTTATCATGTACTATACGTTGCATGTAGAGGGGCTTTATATTAGTTGTCAAAATTGATTTTAAAATTCCATGGGAATTGCCTTATTACTATTATTAGAGATTTAAGAGCGAGGGTATAGAACATGGGTTGCCTCCCATGAAGCGCTTCTTTAGCGTCATTAGCTTGACGTTTGGTCCTTGTCAAGGTGGCTGATAGTGCTTGAAGTCTTCTCCTCTTGCAGTGAACCTATGTCCATTGGCTTTGTTGATAAGTTCTATATGCTCTAAGGACAAGATTTTGTTGATAGTGTACACAGGAGGCAGCTGAGATGGAATAGTGGGGAGGTGAGATGGTATAGATGAAAAGTATGTAGAAATTACTTCATCACCTGGCGAGAAATTTTCTGTAGGAATTTTCTTATTTCTCCATCCCCTTGGAACTTTCTTTTTTGTATCTCTTGATGCTCTCTTGCTTTCTATAAATTCTTTCTCTAAGGGATCTTTGTTGTTGACTCTGCATGACTCTGGTGATTCTGGTTCCCTTTGGATCACCCTTGAATGAGGTTCTTCTTGAATACATGGCTTCGCAACCAATGGGGTTTCCAATTGTGTTGTTTATGCCTCCTTGCTTGTTTCTTGCATCAGTGCTTCATTCTACTCTTCTCTTGATTCTTTGTTTTCTTGATTTGCTTCTTGTGAGAGGTTGAAAACATTGAAAGTGAGCTGCTCATCATGTATTCTCAGTACTAGCTCTCCTCGCTCTACATCTATGAGTGCTCTGGCTGTGGCTAGGAATGGTCTTCCCAGAATGATGGAGTAAATAGGATTCTCATCCATTTCCAGAACAACAAAATATGTGGCAAGATAGTAGCTCCCAACCTTCACCATCACATTTTCAATCACTCCTATTGCTTGTTTTTGAGTTTTGTCAGCCAATCTGATAATTACATCAGTAGGAGTTAGTTCATTGATTTAGAGCTTCTTCATGAGGGAGAGAGGCATTAAGTTGATGCTTGCTCCCAAGTCACAAAGCCTTTTGTCAATCATTGTTTCTCCTATGGCACAAGGAATGTGGAAACTCCCTGGATCCTCCTTCTTTTTGGGTGGCCCTGGTTGAATGAGAGCACTGCAATCCCTGTTCATCTTTATTGTTTGTCCACCCTTCAATGGACTTTTTCTGGCTAGTAGCTCCTTTATATACTTGATGTAGAAAGGCATTTGCTGGAGGGCTTTAATGAATGGTATATTTACATCAAGAGATGCAAACATATCAAGGAACCTTGAATACATTCTCCCTGCTACACCACCTTTAAGCCTGTGGAAGAAAGGTGCATATGGGTTCAATGCATCCTTTTTCTTTAGCTCTTCGTACTCCTTTCATCACTTATGGTTATCATTTTGCATTTTTCCCATCTCACTTTCTTTGTTTCTCCTCTTGGATTCTTCTCTGTATCACTGGAGAATCCATCAGTGGGTTTGGGAATATGTTGAGATAGATACCCTACTTAGGACTCCAATCTCTTGATGTTTTCTCCTTGGTTCTTGATATTGGCTTGCACTTCTTCCTTAAACACTTTGTTGTCTTAGACTTCTCTGCATAAGTTTTTGATGAGCGGATAATTTATACAATTTTTGGAACTGTTTTTAGTATGTTTTTAGTACATTTTAGTTAGTTTTTAGTATATTTTTATGAGATTTTATTTAAAATTCACTTTTCTGGGCTTTACTATGAGTTTGTGTGGTTTTCTGTGATTTCAGGTAATTTCTGGCTGAAATTGAGGGACCTGAGCAAAAATCTGATTCAGAGGCTGAAAAAGGACTGCAGATGCTATTGGATTCTGACCTCCCTGCACTAGAAGTAGATTTTCTGGAGCTACAGAAGCCCAATTGGCGCGCTCTCAATTGCGTTGGAAAGTAGACATCCTGGTCTTTCCAGCAATGTATAATAGTCCATACTTTGCCCGAGATTTGATGGCCCAAACCGGCGTTGCAAATCAGCTTCAGAAATCCCAGCGTTTAACGCCGGAACTGGCACAAAAGTTGGAGTTAAACGCCCAAACTGGCACAAAAGCTGGCGTTTAACTCCAAGAAAAGTCTCTACACATGAAAGCTTCAATGCTCACCCCAAGCACACACCAAGTGGACCCCGGAAGTGGATTTTTACATCATTTACTCATTTCTGTATATCCTAGGTTACTAGTTCACTATAAATAGGATCTTTTGACATTGTATCTTTACCTCATGATACTTTACACGTTTCATATTGTACCTTCTACGGCATGAGTCTCTAAACCCCATGGTTGGGGGTGAGGAGCTCTGCTGTGTCTTGATGGATTAATGCAATTACTACTGTTTTTCATTCAAACACGCTTGTTTCCATTCTAAGATATCACTTGCTCCTCAACTTGATGAATGTGATGATCCGTGACACTCATCATCATTCTCAGCCATGAACGTGTGCCTGACAACCACCTCCGTTCTACTTTAGATTGAGTGGATATCTCTTGGATTCTTTAGCCAGAATCTTCATGGTATAAGCTAGAATATATTGGCGGCCATTCTTGAGGATCCGGAAGGTCTAAACCTTGTCTGTGGTATTCTGAGTAGGATTCAGGGATTGAATGACTGTGACGAGCTTCAAACTCGCGATTGTGGGGCGTTAGTGACAGACGCAAAAGAATCACTAGATTCTATTCCGACATGATCGAGAACCGACAGATGAATAGCCGTGCCGTGACAGAGCACGTTGAACATTTTCACTGAGAGGATGGGAGGTAGCCATTGACAACGGTGAAACCCTACATATAGCTTGCCATGGAAGGAGCCTTGCGTGTATGAAGAAGAAGACAGTAGGAAAGCAGAGATTCAGAAGATAGAGCATCTCCAAAACCTCAACCTGTTCTCCATTACTGCAAAACAAGTATTTATTTCATGTTCTTCTACATTTCACAATTAAACCTGAGAATTATTGATCTCCTGACTAAGAGTTACAAGATAACCATAGCTTGCTTCAAGCTGACAATCTCCGTGGGATCGACCCTTACTCACGTAAGGTATTATTTGGACAACCCAGTGCACTTGCTGGTTAGTTGTGCGGAATTGCAAAAGTGTGATTGCAATTTCGTGCACCAAGTTTTTGGCGCCGTTGCCGGGGATTGTTCGAGTTTGGACAACTGACAGTTAATCATGTTGCTTAGATTAAGAATATTTTATTTTTGTTGGTTTAGAGTCTTTTATTTGAGTTTAGTTTCATATTTTAAGTTTGGTGTCAATTGCATGCTTTTGTTTTCTTTTAATTTTTCAAATTTGCATGATTCTTAGTCCTTTCTTGATCTTTAAAAATTCTAAGTTTGGTGTCTTCCTTGTGTTTTCCTTTAGGTTTTCGAAAATTTGTGTGTGATTTTCTAAAAATTTCTAAGTTTGGTGTCTTCTTTGTGTTTTCCTTTAAATCTTCAAAATTTTGCACTAATTTTCAAAATCATATATTTTCAATCATATCCTTTTAAAAATAATTTTCAATCATATCTTTTTAATTGCTAATTTCAAAATCTTTTTAATTAATTAATTAATTTAGTTTTTAATTTGCTTTGATTTTATTTTCTTTCAGTTTTCGAAATTTTATTTTATTTTCTTTTACATTTATTTTAGTTTATTATTTTCGGTCACTTTTAATTAAATAAAATAAAAAAAATAATCTACTTGCAATCCATATCATCTCCTTTTCTCTATCATGGACCTAAGTGGAATTGAGCAGTCCAGAAGGACTCTGGGGTCATATGCTAACCCCATTACAGCTGCATATGGGAGTAGCATCTGTATACCTCCCATTAAAGCAAGCAACTTTGAGCTAAATCCTCAAGTCATTATCATGGTGCAGCAAAATTGCCAGTATTTCGGTCTTCCACAGGAAGAACCTACTGAGTTTCTGGCACAGTTCTTACAGATTACTAACACAGTACGTGATAAAGAGGTGAATCAGGATGTCTACAGATTATTACTGTTTTCATTTGCTGTAAAAAATCAAGCTAAGAGGTGGTTGAATAACCAACCCACAGCAAGTATAAAAAGATGGAGACAGTTATCAGACAAATTCCTGAATCAATTTTACCCTCCAAAAAGGATGACATAGCTGAGGCTGGACATCCAAGGCTTTAAACAAGAGGATAATGAATCCCTTTATAATGCCTAGGAGAGGTACAGAGGTATGCTAACGAAATGCCCCTCTGAAATATTTTCAGAGTGGGTACAGTTAGACATCTTCTACTATGGGCTTACAGAAAAAGCTCAGATGTCTTTAGACCACTCAGTTGGTGGATCTATACACATGAGAAAGACAATTGAAGAGGCTCAAGAACTCATAGATACTGTTGCTAGAAATCAACATTTGTACTCTAGCAGTGAGCCCTCTACAAAAGAAGAAGCCATGGCAGTAACTACTGATCCTAATCCTCAAGAACAGGTTGTTGAGCTTAATCAGTAATTACTCCTGATGACAAAATAGTTAGCAGAATTTAAAGAGATGCTCCAAGAAACTAAAATTGCTAACAATAATATAGAATCACAGCTGAATCAGACAAAACAGCAGTTATCTAAACAGATAATAGAAGAATGCCAAGCAGTTCAACTAAGGAGTGGGAAGACATTAAATAACACTGCTCAAAGTAGCAAAAAGCCAAGAAAGGAACAACTGACAGAGGATAACCAAATCACTGCCCAAAATCCCTCTGAGGACAGTAAGAGCCCAGAGAGGAATACTCCTAGCTTTCAAACGCCAGAAAGGGGGGAAAAATTGGCGTTAAACGCCTATTCCTTGCCCAGTTCTGGCGTTCAAATGCCAGAAAAGGGTGGAAAGCTAGCGTTAAACGCCCATCCTGCACCCAGTCCTGGCATTCAAACGCCAATGAGGAATTAGACACCTGAGAGTGCTGATAGTAACCCCTCTAAGAAAGCTTCTCCAACCACCTCTGTAGGGAATAAACCTGCAGCAACTAAGGTTGAAGAATATAGATCCAAATGCCTTATCCTCAGAAACTCTGCCAAGCGAAACAGGATAAACAATTTGCCCACTTTGCAGACTATCTAAGGACTCTTGAAATAAAGATTCCGTTTGAAGAGGCACTTGAGCAAATACCTTCTTATGCTAAGTTCATGAACGAGATCTTAAGTCATAAGAAGGATTGGAGAGAAACCGAAAAAGTGTTTCTCACTGAAGAATGCAGTGCAGTCATTCTGAAAAGCTTACCAGAAAAGCTTCAAGATCCAGGAAGCTTTATGATACCATGCACATTAGAAGGTGCTTGTACCAAGACAACCCTATGTGACCTTGGAGCAAGTATCAACCTAATACCTGCATCCACTATCAGAAAGCTTGGGTTGACTGAAGAAGTCAAACCAACCCGGATATGTCTCTAACTTGCTGATGGCTCCATTAAATATCCATCAGGCATAATTGAGGACATGATTGTCAAGGTTGGGCCATTTGCCTTTCCAACTGACTTTGTAGTGCTGGAAATGGAGGAACACAAGAGTGCAACTCTCATCCTAGGAAGACCCTTCCTAGCAACTGGACGAACTCTCATTGATGTATAAAAAGGGGAAGTGACCCTGAGAGTCAATGAGGATGAGTTCAAGTTGAATGCTGTCAAAGCTATGCAGCATCCAGACACATCAAATGACTGCATGAGCGTTGATATTATTGACTCTTTAGTGGAAGAGATCAATATGACTGAGAGTCTCGAATCTGAGCTTGAGGATATCTTTAAAGATGTTCAGCCTAACCTGGAGGAACCAGAGGAAATAAAAGAACCTCTGAAAATTCCTCAGGAAGAGGATAAACCTCCTAGACCCGAGCTCAAGCCACTCCCACCATCCTTGAAGTATGCATTTCTGGGAGAAGGTGACACTTTTCCAGTGATCATAAGCTCTGCTTTAAACTCACAGGAAGAGGAAGCACTAATTCAAGCGCTAAGGACACATAAGACAGCTCTTGGGTGGTCCATAAGTGATCTTAAGGGCATTAGCCCAGCAAGATGCATGCACAAGATCCTATTGGAAGATAATGCCAAACCAGTGGTTCAACCACAAAGGCGGCTAAATCCAGCCATGAAGGAGGTGGTGCAGAAAGAAGTCACTAAGTTACTAGAGGCAATGATTATTTATCCTATTTCTGATAGCCCCTGGGTGAGCCCTGTCCAAGTTGTCCCCAAGAAGGGAGGCATGACAGTGGTTCATAATGAAAAGAATGAGCTGGTTCCCACAAGAACAGTTACAAGGTGGCATATGTGTATTGACTACAAAAGGCTCAATACAGCCACCAGAAAGGATCATTTTCCTTTACCATTCATAGACCAAATGCTAGAAAGACTAGCGGGTCATGATTATTACTACTTTTTGGATGGCTATTCAGGTTACAACTAAATTGCAGTAGATCCTCAGGACCAAGAGAAAACAGCATTCACTTGCCCTTCTGGCGTGTTTGCCTACAGAAGAATGCCTTTTGGTCTGTGTAATGCACCTGCAACTTTTTAGAGATGCATGCTATCCATCTTCTCTGATATGGTAGAGAAGTTCCTGGAAGTCTTCATGGATGACTTCTCAGTATATGGAGACTCATTCAGCTCCTGTCTTAATCATTTAGCACTTGTCCTGAAAAGGTGCCAAGAGACTAACCAGGTCTTAAACTAGGAGAAATGTCACTTTATGCTGACTGAAGGAATTGTCCTTGGGCACAAAATTTCAGGCAAAGGAATAGAGGTGGATCAAGCAAAGATAGAAGTAATTGAAAAATTACCACCACACACCAATGTTAAGGCAATCAGAAGCTTTCTAGGATATGCAGGATTTTACAGAAGGTTCATAAAGGACTTTTCAAAAATTGCAAAACCTCTAAGCAACCTGCTAGCTACTGACACGCCATTTGTGTTTGACACAGAGTGTCTGTAGGTGTTTGAGACCCTAAAAGCCAAGCTGGTCACAACACCAGTCATCTCTGCACCAGTCATCTCTGCACCAGATTGGACATTACCATTTGAACTAATGTGTGATGCCAGCGACCATGCCATTGGTGCAGTGTTGGGACAGAGGCACAACAAGCTTCTGCACGTCATTTATTATGCTAGCCGTGTTCTAAATGATGCACAGAAGAGTTACACAACCACAGAAAAAGAGTTACTTGCAGTGGTTTATGCCATTGACAAGTTTAGGTCCTACTTAGTAGGGTCAAAAGTGATTGTGTACACTGACCATGCTGCTCTTAAATACTTACTCACAAAGCAGGATTCAAAACCCAGACTCATAAGGTGGGTGTTGCTTCTGCAAGAGTTTGATATAGAAATAAGAGACAGGAAAGGGACAGAGAACCAGGTAGCTGATCATCTGTCCCGGATAGAACCAGTAGCTGGGGCATCCCTACCCTCTACTGAGATCTCTGAGACCTTTTCTGATGAGCAACTCTTTGCCATTCAGGAAGCTCCATGGTTTGCAGACATTGCAAACTATAAAGCTGTGAGGTTCATACCCCATTAGTACAGCAGAGTGCAAAGAAAAAAATTAATTTCAGATGCCAAGAAAAAATAACCTATGGGATGAGTGATGACATGTCATCATATACCTATTTTTCTATGCTTTTTCATACAAGAAATTGATGATTTGTGCTTAAATATTGAATGCTTTTGTGCTTAAATGATATATTTTCTTGATCTTTTAATTTTATAAATCTTGTAGAAAATAAGAAGAAAAAGAAGCAAAGAAGCACAAAATAAGCTAAAAAGGAGAAAAAAAGAGCTTTGGGGAACACTTTGAAGTTGGAGGACGCTTTGGAGCCTTAGCCACGCTTTTAAAAGTGTGGCCCATGACCAAATTAAAGGAGGAAGCAACCAGCACGCACATTGCCCTGCTCCTGCCAAGGGCAGGACAATATCATGATGAAACAAAGTGAGGTTGGAAGCAAATTTTCACTAAGTTAAAATCTTGGCGCTCACAGCATGACCATGCCTCCTTCAAAGGGCTATAACTTGAGCTACAGACGTCCAATTGATGTGCTTCTAGTTGCGTTGGAAAGCTGACATTCAGAGCTTTCCAATGATATATAGCAATCCATATTTGGCATACAATTGAGGCATGAGTGAAAGGCATCTTTAAGGGCCAAAAATAAGCGAAAATAAACCAAAGTGCTTCCACCAAGACTCGAAGAGGGAGACACAAGGAAACCAAGGAAGTCTGCTCTCAAGGAGAGCAGAGTGCTCTCTTAGAGAGCAATGTCGTGCTCTCTTCATGAAAATTCAAGGAAAAATTGCAGCAACTTCCTCCACCAAGTTTCGAACTAAGGATCTCTAGGAAGCCAAGCCTTATGCGTGAATTAGGTGCCAAAAAGAAAAAGCCAAGCAATGCACTCCATGGGATTCGAACTTGGCACTCCCCTTGGAAGCTCCAATGCTCCACTCACAAGGAGAGCAGAGCGCTATTCCTTGGTGCATGAGGCACAATTTGGCACGGTCAAGGAACTTGGTACGTGCACAAGACACACCACAAGCCAATGCTCCGCTCTCCACAAGGGCAGGGCAATCCCCTGGTGCTTCTCCAAGCCTTGGCACGAAAATTGAATACCCACACAAAGCTTCACTGCTCTGTTCTCTACAAGAGCAGAGCAGCCTCCTGGGACTACACCCATGGGCCAAAATTCAATTAAAATTCCCTTTGAACTCAATTCTTCATCAATTGAACCAAGGCCATCCAAGACCCATTCTCCCTCAAATCCAAAGCAAGCTAAGCCCATTATCATCTCTCAAAGGCACAAGGATCAATTAGATTAGGATTTTTATTTTAAATGTAATTTGTTTTAATTTCATTTTCATTTTTACTTTGTAAAGCCTATATAAAGGCATCAATTCCATCTCATTAAAAAGGAAGGCTAGCTCCACTAGGGAGCATTAGGAGTAGTAGAAGAGAGCTCTCTCTTTTAATTTTCCTTTCTGTTTGAATTTTGGATTGAGATTGAAAGGAATTCTGTTTTCATTCTCCATCTGCAACATCTCTGCTTTGTTCTTCTGCATAATTCAAGAAATTAAGGATTTGAATCAAAACTCTCTTACTGCTTTCATCTTTCTTTTTTCTTCAATCTGCTTTCTACTTTGATCAAGGAAGGAATTGTGATCTAGACTTATTTTCTAGTCTCATTGATTCCCTGAGATCTTGTCTCTTTAAATTTCACAATTGAGTTTAATTACATTCTGTGTTGCTTCTTCAAGCAATTTTCCATTTCTGTTTAAATCTGCTGCACTTATTTCATCTTTTACTCCTCTGCTTGATTGCTCTTTACATTTTCTTGTTGAATTTTAAATTCCCTGCACCCAATCCCCTTTACATTTAATACAATTTACATTTCGTGCAATTTAAGTTTCAGCTATTTTACTTTGTTGCACTTTAAGTTTTATGCAATTTTACTTTCTGCAACTTTAAATTTCCTGTCATTTACAATTCTGTTGGCTACATTTCATCCAATATCCCTTCAATGTTAGCTTGACTAAACTAATCACCCACTAAAGTTGCTTGATCCATCAATCCCTGTGGGATCGACCTCACTCTTGTGAGTTATTACTACTTGATGCGACCCGGTACACTTGCCAGTGAGTTATGTGTGTTGGAAATTCGTTTTCCACAAAAACACCCATCAATGAGCCATATCTCTTTAAGAGATGTGCAGACGGAATGATCCGCAGATGTGTACCTAGAGAGGAAGCACAAAGGATCCTATGGCATTGTCATGGATCGCAGTATGGGGGACATTTCGGAAGTAAGCGAATAGCCACTAAGGTCCTCCAATGTGGCTTCTACTGGCCTACTCTCTATAGGGATGCCCGAGAGTTTGTGCGTAACTATGACAGTTGCGAAAGAGCTGGTAACTTGCCTCATGGTTACTCCATGCCTCAACAAGGGATCTTAGAGATTGAGTTGTTTGATGTATGGGCTATTGACTTCATGGGTCCCTTCCCACCATCATACTCAAACACTTATATTCTGGTGGCAGTAGACTATGTATCTAAATGGGTAGAAGCAATTGCCACTCCCAATAATGATACTAAGACTGTGCTGAAGTTCCTCCAAAAACACATCTTCAGCAGATTTGGTGTTCTCAGAGTACTAATCAGTGATGGGGGCACTCATTTCTGCAATAAACAGCTGTACTCTGCTATGGTCCGATATGGAATTAGCCACAAAATAGCAACTCTGTATCATCCACAGACAAATGGGCAAGCTGAAGTCTCTAATAGAGAGCTAAAAAGAATCCTGGAACGGACTGTTATTGCCCATAGAAAGGATTGGGCAAAGAGCTTGGATGATGCTCTGTGGGCATACAAAATAGCATTCAAGACTCCTATAGGAACCTCTCCATACCAACTTGTGTATGGGAAGGCCTGTCATCTGCCCGTGGAACTGGAACATAAAGCCTACTAGGCAACCAGATTCCTAAACATGGATGCTAAGTTAGCTGGTGAAAAAAGATTGCTCCAGCTAAATGAGCTAGAGGAGTTTAGACTCAGTGCCTTTGAAAATGCAAAAATTTATAAGGAAAAGGCAAAGAAGTGGCATGACAAGAAGTTGTCATTCAGAGTCTTTGAGCCAGGACAAAAAGTTCTGCTCTTCAACTCTAGGCTCAGACTATTCCCAGGAAAACTTAAATCCCGGTGGAGGGGTCCGTATGTGATTACAGGAGTGTCACCATATGGATATGTTGAGCTTCAAGATATTGATTATGATAAAAATTTCATTGTTAATGGACAGAGGATCAAACATTATCTTGAAAGCAATTTTGAGCAAGAATGCTCAAAATTGAGGCTTGAATGAAGCACAGTAAAGGTCCAGCTAAAGACAATAAAGAAGCGCTTGCTGGGAGGCAACCCAGCTATTAGCAGGTGATTTATTTTACTTAATAGAATACTGACATACATTCTTCAAGGTTGATCATCAAAATTGAAGGAATTCACAGAGTTACAGAAGGATTCAGTGCAAAAAGCAGAGAAAAGGAGTTTACTGGCAAGAAAACGCCAGTAAAGGGTACTCTGGGCATTAAACGCCAAAATGGATACCATTCTGGGCGTTTAACGCCAGTAAAGGTACCATTTTGGGTGTTAAACGCCAGAATGGGTACCATTCTGGGTGTTTAACGCCAGGATTGTAGCATCCTGGGCGTTCAGCAAAATGCCCAGTGATGAAGGGGTTTCTGGCGTTTACCCTGGCTGGGCGTTAAACGCCCATAATGGCCACTATTTGGGCGTTAAACGCCAGAATGGATACCATTCTGGGCGTTTAACGCCAGAAAGGTAGGGGACAGAGATTTTGTTTTCCACTTCAAAATTTTTCAAACTTTCTTATTTTAATCCATCATTTTCTGCATAAAGACATTACAAACTTTCATCATTCACGTTCAAATTTAAAAAATTAAACAATTATCTAAATTATTCTTCAAATCTCTTTCAAATCCTTTCCAAATCTTCTTCAAATAATCAAATATCTTCTCAAATTCTTTCCATATCTTCTCAAATCTCCTTCAAAATTTTCGAACTATCTCCCCCTCCCTTATAAATACACATTCGGCCATCCCCATCTCCCCACCATTCCAATTTGCTATCCTCCTCTCTCTCCTATTTCCTTTCTTTTGCTTGAGGGCAAGCAAACCTTTACGTTTGGTGTGCTTTTTCGTGATCACTAAGCCAAGATTTATCAAGATCATGGCTCCTAAGGGAAAACAAACCAATTCAAAAGGCAAGAAAGATAATAATCCAAAGAATCTTTGGAATCAAGAGAAGTTCTTAACCAAAGAACATGCAGACCATTACCACAAAATAATGGGTCTGAGGTCAGTGATCCCGGAAGTCGGATTCGATCTGAAAGAAGATGAATATCCGGAGATCCAAGAGCAAATTCGAAACAAAGGATGGGAAGTTCTAACCAACCCTGTGATATACCCCATTTTGAGGGTTTATCATGTGTTGATTTTAGGGGTTTTATCAATAATTCCGCACGCTTTCTATATGAAAATACAAGACTTTGTGTTCCTTTCCTAATTTTGCCTCATGAATGAAAACATGCTTATTTTGCACTAAATTAGATACATTTCTAATCCTCTCTTGGTGCCATTCGATGCCGTGACCTGTGTGTTAAGTGGTTTCAGAATATAGGGCAGGGACGGACCGGAAGAGAGAAGGAGGACAGGTGCAAAGGAAGGGAGCATGAGAATTGAACTTTAGAAATCTCAGCATGGGCGCGTGCGTGTACTTGACGCATCCGCGTGGATTGAGCAGTTAAGAAGTCGAAGCCAAGAGCCAAGCCACGAGCCGGCTTGTGTAACGGCTAGGCCATTATCTCCGATGGCGCGCACGCGTACATTACGCCTCTGCGCACATTACAAGATGCCCCGTGGGCGCGCACGCGTACATGGCGCGTGCGCGCCGATGTTCGAATATGATTTTTAAAGAGCCACGTGACTTGGGCGTGGAGGCAGTTGGGAATCCCATTTTGAAGAAGTGCCCTAGCGGGAAAAGCTTAAGAAGACCAAGGGAACAAGGGTTAAGGACTTTTAGCTCATTTTGTAGATTCTAGATTTTTTTTTTGGGAGATAGTTAGTTACACTTGTGGAGAAGGAGAGAGATTCAAAGCTCTCACTAGGGTTCATCTTCTTCCAATTTCTAAATTTTCATTTACTCTTTGGTGAGATCCATTGCAATTCTCAATTCATTTTGTTCATGTCATAGATCTTCTTCTCCAATCTCAATTAGTGTTTGTAATTGTTTAATTCCCATAGATCTTGGATTCAATTTTGTAGTTTTGGATTTAATCAATTCCTTTAGAATCTCATCTCCATTGTTGTTCTTTGTTAATTGTTGTTAGTTCCTTGTGTTGAAATACTTTTAATTCTACTTCCTTCTCAATTTTACCATGGCTTTCACTCTTGCTCACCAAATGTTTGATGAAATGCCAACACTAGTTATGGAGTAAAAGTTTCTTACTTGGCACAGGGTTTGGGCCATTAGAAGAAGTTGAATAGTTGTGTCAATTGTTGATTTAGAATTAGGGATTGCTAATTGACTTGGAGTACACTAAAGCTAGATTTCCATAAGGTAAAGCTAGGACTTGTGACTCAAGTTGATTACTCTCATTTGACTTTCCTCTATGCCTAGGGGTTAACTAAATGAAGCAAGGCCTAATTGTTGTCATCATTGAAAGAACTATAAGGATAGAATTCCTAATGTCAACCCTAAGCCAAGTCTTCTAAGGATTGATTGTTTGCTTTCTATTTTGCTAAAACCTTCAAAGAATCACAACAAGGCTTTCTAATCAATAAAATGCACACTCTAGCAATTCCAAGGGAGGACGACTCGGGACACTAATACTCTCGGTTATAGATTGTAGGATTGTTTGGTGTGAAGTTTAAGTGTCGATTAGACTATACTCACGATCATATTCATCATTGAATTCTAAATTGACATGCTAAATTTCGTTTATCACCTTGCGACAAAGGTTGGAAGAAACATGGTTCAGAAATTCTACTCAAATCTGTGGCTGACAGATAAGCAGAGAATGACTGGAACTGCTTTTTATACCTACAGAACCATGGTCAGAGAGAGAATTATTTACCTCCATCTGGACAAAATAAGAGAGGTCTTCAAATTGCCTCAACTACAAGATGATCCCGAATCCTTTAATAGGAGAATGGTAAGAGTAGATAAGGGGTTGGATCAAGTTCTAGAGGACATATGCCTCCCTGGAACCAAGTGGACAACCAATTCAAAAGGTGTCCTAAACCAACTCAAGAGGGGAGATCTCAAACCAATTGCACGAGGTTGGCTAGACTTCATTGGGCATTCTATATTGCCCACTAGCAACCATTCTGAGGTCACAGTCAAAAGAGCAGTGATGATTCATTACATTATGCTAGGAAAAGAAGTGGAGATTCATCATCTGATTGCTTGTGAGATTTACACAATTGCAAACAAGAACTCCACTGAAGCCAAACTGGCTTACCCAAGCTTAATCTCTTTGCTATGTAAAGATGCTGGGGTGAGGATAGGAGTAGATGAATTCATCCCAATTGAACATCCAATCACCAAGAAGTCAATGGAAGAACAAATGCAAGATAACTCTATCAAAAGGAGGGCGCAGGAATTCCTCCCTGAACTTCTTGAAATTGACTACTGGGCCAGCCTAGAACATCTGTTGGCAAGCTGCAAGAAACTATGGAACAAATTAAGGAAGAAAAGCATAATCAAAACTACATGCTCTGCAAATTACTGAAGGAACAAGAGAAGCAGGGG
This sequence comes from Arachis duranensis, assembly GCF_000817695.3. NCBI lineage: Eukaryota > Viridiplantae > Streptophyta > Magnoliopsida > Fabales > Fabaceae > Arachis > Arachis duranensis. The sequence continues at coordinate 74,414,361 of NC_029772.3, read as the reverse complement.
CGTGAGCTACAAGAGCTGAAGCGCCAGAAGCTCTCCCTTGAAGGGTCAAATACCCCACAAGTTGAGGGAGCATCCACTTCTCAAAATCATGGTTGTTGAGTCCTAACTCTATGATAACCTCTATCATTAGGAGTCTATTTTAAAGTCATTTAAATTTTTGTTTTCTATTACTATTAGTCTTATCTTACATTTATTTTTGAGTCTTGTTCTTAATTCATGATTAATAAAATTTAAGGTTCATGTCTTAAAGCTATGAATGTCCTATGAATCCATCACCTCTCTTAAATGAAAAATGCTTTAATCACAAAAGAACAAGAAGTACAAGATTTTGAATTCATCTCTGAAACTAGTTGAATTAGATTGATGTGGTGATAATACTTTTTGTTTTCTGAATGAATGCTTGAACAGTGCATATGTCTTTTGAATTTGTTGATTAAAGAATGTTAAACTTGTTGGCTCTTGAAAGAATGATGGAAAAGGAGGAATGTTATTGAGGATCTAAAAAATCATCAGATTGATTCTTGAAGCAAGAAAAAGCAGTGAATTCAAACAAAAAAAAGAGAAGAGAAAAAGAAGAGAGAGAGCAAGCAGAAAAAGCCAATAGCCCTTTAAACAAAAAGGCAAGGGTTAAAATAAAAAGTAATCCAAGGCAAAAAAAGCGTGCTTAAGAACCCTGGACACCTCTAATTGGGGACTCTAGCAGAGCTGAGTCACAATCTGAAAAGGTTTACCCAGTTATGTGTCTGTGGCATGTATGTATCCGGTGGTAATACTGGAAGACAGAGTGCTTTGGGCCACAGCCAAGACTCATAAAGTAGCTATGTTCAAGAATCATCATACTTAACTAGGAGAATCAATAACACTATCTGAATTCTGAGTTCCTATAGATGCCAATCATTCTAAACTGCAAAGGATAAAGTGAGATGCCAAAACTGTTCAGAGGCAAAAAGTTACTAGTCCCGCTCATCTAATTGGAGCTACGTTTCATTGATATTTTGGAGTCTATAGTATGTTCTCTTCTTTTTATCCTATTTGATTTTCAGTTGCTTGGGGACAAGCAACAATTTAAGTTTGGTGTTGTGATGAGCGGATAATTTATACACTTTTGGCACTGTTTTTAGTATGTTTTTAGTACATTTTAGTTAGTTTTTAGTATGTTTTTATGAGTTTTTATTTAAAATTCACTTTTCTGGGCTTTACTATGAGTTTGTGTCTTTTTCTATGATTTCAGGTAATTTCTGGCTGAAATTGAAGGACCTGAGCAAAAATCTGATTCAGAGGCTGAAAAAGGACTGCAGATGCTATTAGATTCTGACCTCCCTGTACTTGAAGTGGATTTTCTGGAGCTACAGGAGCCCAATTGGCACGCTCTCAATTGCGTTGGAAAGTAGACATCCTGGGATTTCCAGCAATGTATAATAGTTTATACTTTTCCTGAGATTTGATGGCCCAAACCGGCGTTGCAAATCAGCTTCAGAAATCCCGGCGTTTAACGCCGGAACTGGCACAAAAGTTGGAGTTAAACGCCCAAACTGGCACAAAAGCTGGCGTTTAACTCTAG
>NC_029772.3:74368759-74412719 GCF_000817695.3 Arachis duranensis | reverse complement strand
GTCATTTACTCATTTCTGTATATCCTAGGTTACTAGTTCACTATAAATAGGATCTTTTGACATTGTATCTTTTCCTCATGACACTTTACACGTTTCATATTGTACCTTCTACGGCATGAGTCTCTAAACCCCATGGTTGGGGGTGAGGAGCCCTGCTGTGTCTTGATGGATTAATGCAATTACTACTATTTTTCATTCAAACACACTTGTTTCCATTCTAAGATATCACTTGCTCCTCAACTTGATGAATGTGATGATCCGTGACACTCATCATCATTCTCACCTATGAACATGTGCCTAACAACCACCTCCGTTCTACTTTAGATTGAGTGGATATCTCTTGGATTCTTTAGCCAGAATCTTCGTGGTATAAGCTAGAATATATTGGCGGCCATTCTTGAGGATCCGGAAGGTCTAAACCTTGTCTGTGGTATTCTGAGTAGGATTCAGGGATTGAATGACTGTGACGAGCTTCAAACTCGCGATTGTGGGGCGTTAGAGACAGACGCAAAAGAATCACTGGATTCTATTCCGACATGATCGAGAACCGACAGATGAATAGCCGTGCTGTGACAGAGCGCGTTGAACATTTTCACTGAGAGGATGGGAGGTAGCCATTGACAACAGTGAAACCCTACATACAGCTTGCCATGGAAGGAGCCTTGTGTGTATAAAGAAGAAGACAGTAGGAAAGCAGAGATTCAGAAGATAGAGCATCTCCAAAACCCTCAACCTGTTCTCCATTACTGCAAAACAAGTATTTATTTCATGTTTTTCTACTCTTCATAATTAAACCCGAGAATTATTGATCTCCTGACTAAGAGTTACAAGATAACCATAGCTTGCTTCAAGCCGACAATCTCTGTGGGATCGACCCTTACTCACATAAGGTATTACTTGGACAACCCAGTGCACTTGCTGGTTAGTTGTGCGGAATTGCAAAAGTGTGATTGCAATTTCGTGCACCAGTTTTCAAGTAGAGCCTCAATCTTTGAGAGCTTATCATCTGTTAATGATGGTGGGTTGAGATTAGGTGGTTGAGAAGATTGGTTAGATAGATGTTGGTAAGATCTCTGTGAGGTGTGTTGATGAGTTGCATTGTTGTTGGAGTTGAGGTTGTGGCGTCTCTGATCTTGCCCTTGGTCTTGTTGGTTTCCCCATCCAAAGTTGGGGTGATTTCTCCATCCAAAGTTATAATTTTTGGAGTATGGATCATGGACTTGTCTAGGTGAGTTTCCAACATAGTTGGCTTGCTCCCAGTCACCTTCTTCTCCTATGTTTACTCATTCTTGAGCTGATGATGAGGTGATGGCTGCTGCAACTTGGTTTTACTCTACCTTCTTGGTGAGATCTGCTAGCTGCTTGGTGATCATCTTATTTTGAGCTAATAATGCATCCATGTGGTTCAGCTCCATTACTCCTTTGGTGTTACTTCTTTCGGAGGCATAGAAGTAGTCATTCTCAGCAACTGTCTCAATGACATCTATGGCTTCTTCAATGGTTTTCTTCTTGTTTAGAGAGCCTCCTGATGAATGATCCACAGCCTTCTTTGACTCATAGGAAAGACCTTCATAGAAGATGTGAATTTGAACCCATTCATTGAACATCTCTGGTGGGCATCTTCTTGTTAGGTCTTTGAACCTCTCCCATGCTTCATAAAGAGTCTCACCATCTTGTTGCCTGAAAGTTTGCACTTCAGCTCTCAGCCTGTTGATCCTTTGAGGAGGGTAAAATCTTGCCAAAAACTTATTCACCACATCTTCCCAATTTGTTAAGCCCTCCTTTGGGAAGGATTCAAGCCATTTGGATGCCTTGTCCTTGAGTGAAAAAGGGAACAAGAGCAACCTATAGAAATCTGGATGGACTCCATTGGACTTCACAGTGTCACAAATTCTCAGGAAGGTGGTTAGATGTTGATTGGGGTCTTCTTGAGCACTTCTTCTGAATGAACATTTGTTCTAAACAAGAGTGATGAGCTGGGGTTTTAGTTCGAAATTGTTGGCATGTATGGTGGGCTTCTGAATGCTACTTCCACAGTTTCCTGGATTAGGATTGATATAGGAGCCTAGAACTCTCCTTTCTTGCCCAGCACGGTTTGCATGGCCTTCTCTAGCATGGTTGTGAGCTTCTTCTTCATGATTGTTCTCCAAATTCTCTTCCATGTTGGATTCAAAGTACTCTTCCTCTTCTTCCTCAGCACCAATAATTCTTTTCCCTCTTGCTTCCCTTCTTAGTCTCCAAAGGGTCTTTTCAGGTTCTGAATCGAAGGATGTTGAAACTCCTTCTCTTCTCCCTGTCATACAATAGACAGATTGTACAACAGGAGATAAAATGAAGAAACTATTCTTGTTAGAGTAATTGTTAGTGTGAGTAATGCAATTTATCAAACAGTTAGTGGGTTAGTGAGCAGAATTGTAATTATCAAAGAAAGAAAAAACGAAAAAATAAAGAGGGTGAAGGGGGTCAGGAAGAAATTAAAACAAACTAAAAGAAATTGACTGAATCAAATAAACAAAAAGAAAAAATTCTCAATCTAGTGATCTTCAAATGTAATCATTGTTGATTAAAAATTAATCCCCGGCAATGGCGACATAAACTTGATGCATGAAAACTTGTCTCTCAACAAATTTCCCTTTGGCAAGTATACCGAATTGTCGTTAAGTAAAACTCACAATAGAGTGAGGTCGAATCCCACAAGGATTGATTGGTCAAGCAACTTTAGTTAGAAGAATATGCTAGTTGAGCTAAACAGAAATTAGATTGAGAACTTGCAGAAATTTAAATGACTGGAAAGTAAATAACAGAAATTAAAGTGCAGAATCTTAAATGGGGATTTGGGGTAATGAGCATGAAAATAAATGGCAGAAAGTAAAGAGAATGGGTAAGATCAGAAATGGGGTAATCATTGGTTTCAGGAGATGTTTCATTCTCCGGATCAAGTTCATTCTCATCTCTTCCTCAATCAATGCATTCATTGATCTCCTTGGCAATCTTAAGTGATTGGATCCCAATTCCTTGGCAATCCAATCTCTCTAAGCTTGAACAATTGCCCAATTCCTTGCTTCCTTTGCCCTGAAATCAAGCAATTAAAGTGCATCAAAGCTCTAGCCAAAGTCATGAGATTATGCATCATCAATTTTATCATGAAATTCTAGCAAAATTCTCATGAAATCATGCAAAGTTCACACTAGTTGCTTGAATCAAGGTGTGAGTGTATTTTCATCGAAAACTTATCTTATTCACTAAGAAAATGCATGAAACTACCCTAAAACAGTAAAGAAAAGGTCAATGAAACTGGCCTAGATGCCCTGGCATCATATATCTCGGTAATTGGTGCTGTCAGGGGCATGTAATTAGAGAATTTGCCGATTCTTGGTGGTCGGCTTGTGTTTGTCAGTTTTGGGTGGTCCCTTTGATTTTCTCTGGGTGGTGGGTTATGTCGTGGTGCCAGGTTGCCGTGTTGGGTGTGGTTGTGTTGCTGCTTTTTGGCAGTGACGACCTGGATGACCTCTTCGTCATTTATGTAATCTTTGGTGACATTTTGAATCTCATGCATGGTCCACACAGGTTTGGTGGTGAGGTGTTTGCGGAAGTCTTCGTTCATGAGCCCGTTGGTTAAGCAAAGGCTTGCGATTGAATCCGTGAGCCCGTCGACCATTAGACATTCGTCATTGAAGCGATCGAGGTATTTCCTTGTGGATTCGTCCTGTTTTTGTGTGACCCCTAGCAAGCTGATGGGGTGTTTAGCTTTAGTGATTCTGGTCGTGAACTGGGGCATGAACTTTCGTGTAATGTCATGGAAGCCAGCTATGGATCCGTTCGGGAGGGCGTTGAACCATTTGATTGTTGGCCCGGCTAGGGTCACCGGGAAGGCCCTGCATCGGACTACGTCGGCCGCTCCTTCTAGGTTCATCCTGGCCTCGAAGGTCGTTAGATGTTCTTGGGGATCTTTAGTTCTGTCATACTTCATGTCAGTGGGTTTATCGAAACCTTTAGGGAGTTTTGCTTTCAAGATCCTTTCCGTGAAAGGTGTGGCTCCCATTATCGTGTGGTCATTTCTTGTGCGCTTGGTCTCTCGGTGTCGCCAATCTTCGTCCGAGTCGCACTGACGACTCGGATATCGGGAAGCACTGCGGTTGTGCCTTGGCTGTATCGCCGTTCTGGCAATTTTTCTCGCCTGTGGTCGCGCGAGGTGCTGCGATCGTCTCTCCTATCGTGTCGGCGAGTTGGCGATCTGCCATGGCGAGATTTTAATCTGGAAATTGCATGGCTTCCGTGTTCGTTATTGTATCTTTCCTTGGTGGCCAATCTGCCTTCGAGTTCCTGGACCCGGAGGCAGAGATCTTGGATGATTTGTGCCGCTTTGTCCCCTGTTTTCTCAGGGTGTCGCGGTTCCGTGACGATGTGATCGTTTTCCTTATTCTGTGCATGGTGGATGGTACTTGCTATCCTTCCTTGGTTTGCGACCTCCTGGTGTTCTGGGGTCAGATTCTTTATTCGAGAGTCATCCCGGCTTGAGGAGGCTTCTTCAAGTACGTCCCCCATTCCGGTTTAGTCAGCGCAAGTTCCCCACAGACGGCACCAATGTACAAGATGTCTCTGGTACGGGTTGAGGGATGGATCGAAAACTTGCGGGTCGAGGCGGATGCCGGATCGCTTGACAGGAGCAAAGGGGGGAGTTACCTGCAAAGACACTCCGACGCTCAAGTCAGAATGGATCTGAGAGGTATAAGGTATGAGGAATGAGTGAATACCTGGGGGGACCTGGGTCCTCTATTTATAGGTGATGGTAGTTATCTTATCTTATCTTGATTGGCTAAGATAAGGGAGACGTTTGAATTCGAAAGTCGGTTAGGAATTCTAGAGGGCCGGCTTCGGGCCCTCTAGAAGGGCGAGGCGGGTTGGACCCGGGTAATCGGGTTCGGGTTTATTTTCAGTATGATTTAGTTAGTTTTTAGTATATAATTATTAGTTTTTTATGCAAAAATCACATTTCTGGACTTTACTATGAGTTTGTGTATTTTTCTGTGATTTCAGGTATTTTCTGGCTGAAATTGAGGGACCTGAGCAAAAATCTGATTCTGAGGCTGAAAAAGGACTGCAGATGTTGTTGGATTCTGACCTCCTGCACTCGAAGTAGCTTTTCTGGAGCTACAGAAGCCCAATTGCTGCACTCTCAATTGCGTTGGAAAGTAGACATCTTGGGATTTTCAGCAATGTATAACAGTTCGTACTTTTTTTGAGATTTGATGGCCCAAACTGGCATCAAAACGCCGGTTAGAGACCCTTTTCTGGCGTTTAACACCAGAACTGGAATAAAAGCTGGAGTTAAACGCCCAAACTGGCACCAGAGTTAGCGTTTAACTCTAAGAAAAGCCTATGCACATGAAAGCTTCAATGCTCAGCCCAAGCATACACCAAGTGGACCCCAGAAGTGGATTTCTGCATTATCTACCTTAGTTACTCATTTTCTGTAAACCCTAGCTACTAGTTTTAGTATAAATATTACTTTTTTCTCATTGTATTAGAGTCTTGGTTATTCTGGTTCCCCCTCTGGGGCTGAAACTAATGAACAACATTATCACTTATGTATTTTCAACGGTGGAGTTTCTACACCTCATAGATTAAGGTGTGGAGCTCTGCTGCTCCTCATGAATTAATGCAAAGTACTATTGTTCTTCTATTCAATTTAAGCTTATTCTTATTCTAAGATATTCACTCGTACTTCAACCTGATGAATGTGATGATCCATGACACTCATCATCATTCTCACTTATGAACGCGTGCCTGACAACCACTTCCATTCTATTTGCAATAGCTTGAGTGTGTATCTCTTGGCCTCTTGGTCCACGTCGCATGGTTGCCTTTCCTGACAACAAAGCCTTCCATTCCGTGAGATCAGAGTCTTCGTGGTATAAGCTAGAATCAATTGGCAGCATTCTTGAGATCCATAAAGTCTAAACCTTGTCTGTGGTATTCCGAGTAGGATATGGGATGGGATGACTGTGACGAGCTGTAAACTCGCGAGTGCTGGGCGCAGTGACAGTGCGTAAAAGAATCATTGGATCTTATTCCGACACGATCGAGAACCAACAGATGATTAGCGCTACGTAACCCGTAGCTGGACCATTTTCACTGAGAGGACGGATGGTAGCCATTGACAACGGTGATCCCCTAACATACAGCTTGTCATGGAAGGGAGTAAGCATGACTGGATGAAGGCAGTAGGAAAGCAGAGATTCGAGTGGAACAAAGCATCTCCATACGCTTATCTGAAATTCCCACCAATGAATTACATAAGTATCTCTATCCTATTTTATGTTTTATTTATCTTTTAATTATCAAAACCCCATAACCATTTGAATCTGCCTGACTGAGATTTACAAATTGTTACAAAAAATCAAAATTTTGAAACAAAAGAATTTTATAACAAAAAAAGGAGCCGTTCCAGTATGTCCCATTATAAAAAGTTTTTGTAACAAAAAATGGAACTATTACAATTCAAAATGATATTTTGTAACAAATTTTTGTGATACAAAAAATCAGAAGTCATTACAAAAGTGGTAACAAATTTTGATCTTCAAGGTATTTTTGGTGACAATCTATTTTTTCCTATCATAAAATTTTGTTACAAAATGTAACTTAATTTTGTAACATTTTTTTCTTTAGTTACAAAATACTATTTATTTTGTAATAATTTTTTTATATACAAATTACACAAATAATTTATCAAATTATATTATTTTTTAATTAAAAAATATATTAACTAATTTACTCAACAAGTCAACATTTATATAATATATAATAACATAAATAGTTCAAATATATTTCATTAACTAATTTACTCATTTCTCATGGAGAAGTTCTAATAAGTGTCACACACCTGAAAATCTTAAATAAAAAAATAATAATATAAATTGTCTAAGAAAATCTTAAATAAATTGAAGTGCCATACAAGAACAGGAAAATCTTAAATAATGCAGACTCACTCTAAGAAGTAATTAAGAACTTAGTATTCAGAAAGGGAACGAATACATTGTATTGCAAATATGAGTTTAGATATAGTGTCAAGTATCAAAACCGAACTGCATGGATGAAGAAACAGAAATCCAGCACAAAGTATAAAGGTACATGAAACTAAAATTCATCCAATAACTACTAGGCTGCAACCACCACAGAATTCAACACAATCATGATTTGAAATGTAATAAAAAAAATAGCTCAATATAATATAATGACCAACAGTCAATGAACTTACAAGTATACAAGGCACTGCATCCCAAGTAAGGAACATTCTGCATATTCAAAAGCAATTTCTGAATCAAGCTTGGAAGAAGCACCCAATTTCATAAAAATAGAATTGGTTCATATCAATTATAATTAAAACACTTTGATTCATGTTCACACCACATGATCATTATTCATTGCATCAACTAATCCTTCTTCCTTTTCTTTTTAATTTTTCTATCATATAAAACTTCAATATATAACAGAACTAACACTTTTCTCCCAATGTTACCAATTCATGAGAGATACAAAGAATCTTCAACAAAAGTAATCAAAAGACGCTAGTGTCAGTGGATGGTGCTACTATATGCTCCTTTATTAGTTCAAAGTTTTAACACTTTATAATAGGTTTAACTAATCCTCAATCTTCATTTACTTATAAGTTGATAGTTTCTATATACAAAGTAGTCAATAATTAATGTGCCAGAAATATGATATTAATTAAAAATAATAGTAATAAAATGAAGTGATGCACTCATCACAAGGACACTTGCAGATTTTTATTTTATTATTATTTTTTTCTAAATGGCATGCAACACATTTCCTTTCTAAAAAAATAGTTTAAGCTTTTAAAAGAATTGGCTCATACCAATTATATTCTAAGTTCTAACATGAAATCCCCAAACTACTTAATCTTTTGTTTTAGACCTATTAACAAGTTGAGATGCTGAAGATTAATGTGTAAATCAAAAATAAAGAACTTCTGGCATCTTGATATTCAAATTTTCAGAGCTCTGACCAATAGACGTGTTCACATCAACGTCAACATAAGTATTAGGTAAGACAAGAAGCTAATGAATGACCCCAATAACATCAATATAATTATATACATACTACTGAAAAAGTAAATGCTTATGACCAGTTTACTGGGCTTCATTATAGCATTACAAGACAAAGCTCTCAGTTGAAATATGTTTGCGTTTATTGAATGATGTTATTATCCAATGGATTTTCAAAAGGGGATTTTAGTAAAGCACATTATCAAATAAAAGAAAGGTATTATAAGAGCTTTCAATAGAGACATTGAGAAACTGAGAGGAACCGAGACACCTTACCTGTAAAACATGACAGTTTTCCAGTGTGCTTTTCCCACCTTGTAGTTCACAAAACATTCCAAAAAAAGAATAAGCAAACAGAACAGTAGTAATTGAGTTAGTAAAACATTAATCTTTAAAATTTTTCTTTCTTTGATTGTGGGAGGTGTTTTAAGTGACGATTTTCCTTTCTTTGGAATGGATAATTATAAATATATAATCCTCCAAGACTTATGATACTTTAAAATGTTCATACAAATGGATAGTTAAATAGGGGTTTGGAGGATCACATTAAAAAAGCCCTCACTATCTAATCCCCAGACTTCCAAATAAGATAATGGTTTATTATATGTAGATGCAGATTTCGATTAAATGTACTCCCACCAAAAGATAAATCTAGAAAAGTTAAGCTATTGTAATTCATCAAAAGAAGCAAACACTAGTTTCCATTGAAGTTTCATATCCATTAATGCTAAATTACAAAATTACAAGTAATAATTTGAAGTTCCAATAATACTAAATTACTAATCAGAACAAGTAAAAAACAAGCAACAAATCAGAAAAAAACTACACAGAACAATAATCAACAGCCCTAATATTCACAAGTTCTGATAATCAAAAATAATATCCCTAATTAGAAGTTCTAATAAATTAAATCCTAGACTTCCATGGCATTCATAAATTAAAACAGTTAATTTCAAAATAAAATCCCTTACCTCAATTAGCCAAAACTCGATAATTAAACGCAACAAACCATTCGTCTATTTTTAATTCCTAGTAGCAACAACTTTCCACTTGGAGCAGCAGCAACAATGATCTCAGCACTAATCATAATTGTTTAGGAGATAAATTAGCAACACTAGAATAAAATATGCTAACATACTTAGGACGAAAATATGACAGAGGAACAAAATAGTAACAAATCAAGGAAGAAAATGTTACAGGTCTCGTAAACGAAGGAATTGGAACCAGAATGGGAACAGTGCTACCGACAACAACGGCAGTGACATCCCCTTTCAAGTTTCACGATGACAAAACGATCCTTAGTGGCTAGCTCTAGCGGCGATGACAATAGCTCCGGTGGCTAGCCCTGGCAACAGCAGTGGCAACTCCTCCCTCACCACTCCATCGCGTCTTTCACTCTCTCTGCTTCGTGCGATGGCGGTAGCTTCGGGCTCGACGGCGGCGCGCGATGATGGCGATGCAACAGCCACGGCGAGCTGGACGCGAACGGCCTCCCTCCAGTGGCGTAAAAGGGTCAGTGGTACAAATTAATTATGGCATAGAAAATTAGGACATCCATCTGATAAGGTGGTAACTCTAGTGATGAACTAATGTAATGCTTCAAGTTTTGATAACTCAATGAATAAAATTAGCTATGATTCCTCATTACACAATGCTTGATGTATCAGTAAAATTTACTAACTATCTTATCCAACCTATATCCATCAGCAGAATGGCTTGTGGAAAGAAAACATAGGCATATCACTGAAACCTCACTCACATTGCTAGCTCAAGCTAACCTTCCCTTAAACTTTTAGAATGAATCAACCCTCACTACCACTTATCTCATTAATAGACTACTCACCCAAACTCTCAACAATGAAGCACCTCTTGAAACCCTTACCAACACAAAACCAGACTACACTATCCTAAAATCCTTTGGATGCACATGTTATCCACTTCTCAAACCTTACAGTGCACATAAGTTTGATCATAGATCCCAAAAATCTATTTTCATGGGCTGTGCCTCCAACCACAGAGATTACAAATGCCTCTTCAATGAGTATGAATTTCCTTATAACCAACTCTTCAAGAATCAACCAGATCAACTCCTCCCTCACATCTCATCCTCCTCCTTCACACCTCCCTTGCTAAATCTTCTACCTCAAATTTCACTCCCGAATCCAATATTATCCAACCTCCAGCCACCATCACTCCAAACCTATCATGGTAAAAAATGAGCCATGACCGGTGCTTAGGGAAATAGTCCCCTAACAAGCCTAACAAACTCAAATATAATTTAAATAAGAAAATTACAAATATTTTGAATAATTTACAAGTTCTAAAATAAATAGTTATACATTTTTAATAAAATTTAAAATAATTAAAAATGATTAGATCCTGCCTGTGACATATGGAGCATATAATGTCTAAGAACACAACAAGGAATATGTACTCATTGTAGGTCATTACTCTTGCATAGAAAGACTCACATATTTGTTCCTGAAAAATATTTTTAAAAGACCGAATGAGTTTTGCAACTCCGTGACTAGGTAATACATCTATAATCTACATGAGACCATATAAACATTACCATAAAAATAATTTTATTTAAAAAATAATAATTTATATGAATAAGTGAGTCAATAAGGGACTTCTCATACAGAAATCAAATCAAAAGTCTACACTTGGGCGGCTCCACCTCTATGGGTAGCCTTTCCTCTTGTGTTTCCTAACAGAATAACAGAACTAATGTGTGGCCACATGTTAGACTAGCAATACCCCTGCTAGATGGGATCTGAGTCAGAGGCATCTAAGTTAATGTCATAACTGCCGTTAAGTACGATTTTCTAATACGAGCCTCCCAAACCAATTCAAAACATATAATTTCAAATATAACAAATTCTTTAGTCTTTCAAACATATGAGGTATCAAATCAAATCAAATAATATTTTCTCATCCAAATCCTTTTCAATCATATTTTTCAATTTTAAGACATTTCAAATATATTTCATAATTCTAAAATAAGTGAGTACCAACAAATACTTCAATGCTTCAAAAATACATATTATAAAACTCGCAAAATTAGTAAATAATTAATGAATAAATTAATTATTATTTTAAAAAATTAAAAAATAGAATTTTATAGTTTAATAAGATAAAACTAATTAAAATAAGAATTTTGACACTGATTTCAAAGAATTTGGCTCATAATTAAACCGAACGGACCGAATCGGACGAACTGGGACTGTATTAGGCTCAAGGCCCAGCCCAACATACATAAGCTAAGCAGCTCAGCTCCCTTTCCCTTCCCAAAACATGAAAACACGCTGAACACTTCAAGAGAGGGAAGAAGAGAGCTCCAAAACCTAACCTTCCAATCAAATCCACATACATTTTGATCCGGAGCTCCGATTGCCGCATTGTTTGCGACCACATGATCGCAGCGTCGAGCTCTACAAAACCCAGTACGTTGTAAGGTAAGAAAGTCACGTTTTCTTCCTCAATTTCTTCCTTCCCAATTTCAAAAATTTGATGTTTGAGTGTTGAGATTTTTAGTTGTTTTGATGTTCTAGGGTCAAATTAACTGGAGAAAATTAGTGGGTCTTGCGCAATTGATGCATAAATGAGGTAAGAAATTCCCAAACCTAAGAGGTACGGTTTAAGTTTCATTTAAGTATCGTGTGATATGATGTGAATTTCTAGGTTAGGTGCCCCTATGATTAAGCTTGAATGGTATGATTGATTGGTATTATATGTGAAATGAATGTATGGATAAAGATTGATGTTGTTATGGATGATATTGATATTGGATAAGGATTGTGGAATGTTGCATGGTTGATGTGTGGATTGAAATTGGTATTAGATAGTGAATTATGTGGTTGTGAGTTTATTTGATGAAATATTAGGTTGGAGGCCAGAAAGAGGTAAGAATGGTAAGTGATGGTTGATAATTGGTGATTTGATAATATGATGAGTTGAATGAATGATAGTAATATATATAAATGTTTGAACATGAGGTTCTGTTGATTATTGAAGTTAAGCTTGATGGATTTGTATGAGATTGTTTAGAAATTGAGATATGATTGGTTGTGGTAGCATGTGGGGCTGTGTTGATGTGATATGGTATGTTTTGATGCTGTTTATAAATGTAGAAAGTTGGCTTTGAGTTGTGATTTGATGAAAATAGAGGTTTGAGGAATTTGGTGAAAATGAGATTTTTGGCCAAACTTTGGCAAGCCATAACTTGGCTTCTAGACCTCCAAATTGTTTCAAACTTATTTCATATGAAAATTTGGTCTATGAAGTTTATGCCGTTTGAAGAACGGATGAAAAATGTGTTAAAACAAAAAAGTTATGCTCGTCGAAAGTTTGGAGTGCAAAACTAAAAATTCTGCAGCATTCAACATTTTTTCCATTCTGCATATCTTGCGTACGTGATCACTACACGCGATGCGACCAACCCTTTTGGGTAGAGTATCTCGCGTACACAAGCAAAGTGCTTGCGTACGCGAGGAAGGAAAAATCCACGCCCACGCGTACGCGTGGCCCATGTGTACATGTGACCCCTGAAATCAGCAAAATGAGTTTTGTGTTTTAAAAATATAATTTTGAACCTCTAAACCTCTATTTTCACCCTTTTAGCCTATAAACCTTAGTTGTATGTTGAGTGGTGAGAAGAAGGTAGGGAGGAGTAGTAACTTGGAGGCGAAGAAAGTTTAAGAAGTGGTGAATTATGAATAAGAAGGGTAAAAGTGTGATATGTATATGAATGAATGATTTATAATGAAATTGTTTTGAGCTTTGACTTGGCAAGGTTTGTGGTGGTTTACCGCTTTCCTAGTGTCGAGAATGTTAGGTGGAGTTCGTGGTGGTTTACCTCTCACATGTTTTTAAAAGAGAATGTTGTATGTGGGGTTCATGATGGTTTACCATCCACGTGTGTGTTGTGTTTTCAATTGAAGATCTTGCGAGGTTTGTGGGGGTGTACCGCTCGCAATGGTGGGGTTCGTGGTGGTGTACCGCCCATCAGTTTTCAAGAGGATCATATCCGGGTTACCTACCAAATGTGTCGGATTCTGGCAATTCAACTGACACGTGAACTCATGGCCAGTAGGACAAGCATGCATCAGCTGCATATGTTTAATTATTTGGGTTTGTTTAATTACTTTGGTTTGCCTAATTACATATGTTTCATAATTATTTGCTGATTGTCTTACTTGCCTTACTTGTGCATTACTTGTCTGTATTATTTGTGTTTCCATAAAAGTTGAATTACTTGAGGGATGGTTCGGTTCTTGAATTGTTCGGTTGGAAGATATTGAAAGTATGAAGGATATTATGTTAGAATTAGAATCTCCTATGATAGTTGCCAAGTTATGGATTAGTGAGAACTTAGGATGGAGATGACGAGGTAAGAAGTTTAGGATGCTTAGTGAATTTATGTTATAGTGCATTGTATTAATTTGGCACTTTTACCGTATTGGGAACCCATGAGTCAGAGGTTCTCATTCCATATATATCTCTTGTTTTTCAGATGCAGGTCCTTGTGCTCAGCAGTGAGCAGTGGTTCACTTGGGAAGTAGCAAAGTTTATTGGGATTTTGTGTTACTTTTGTTTTAGGATCTCTCCTCTTATTTTTGGAAGAACTCTTATTGATGTACATATATTATATTAAAACTTACCTATAGAGGCTGTGATGTATTTTGGGAGAGATAGGAAATTTATGTTTTCAAACTAGTTTTCATTCTATAACCCTAGCCGGCCTAAACTTTGCAGGTCGCGACTAGCGGCTATTTGCTTATATTATATAATTATATTATGTCTTTATCACATTCTGCTTTACTGTTTTATCCTTATCTTCACTTTTTGATCACGCCTTATTTATATGTTATCGATACTTGAGAGTTCCTATTTTTGCAATTTTATTTTATTTATTTTTAGGCTTCTCGTTTAGTATTTCACTTCAACATATATATAATTACGTATTATAATCCACCTTGAGAGTTGTACCACCTTAGTATCGATGACTTATGACTCAAGCATGAGGATTTGAATATTAGGGTGTTATAATTTAGCTACGGGTATGTCTTATAAATAGAACCATAACATTTTCTCTTGGTCAGAGTGGCACTCGCAATGGCTAGTGATGATAGGCTTTTAGTTCTTATGACTACAGAGGGACGATTATGAAAAAAATGCAAAAAAGAATAAAATTTACTGCTAAAGATCTAACGAGTAATGTCTTTATCAGACCTTAAACGGATTTTGCTTACTACAAAATACTATAATGTAAAAACTGGGAATCCATGACATCAAATGGGTGGAGAAATTGTTTTATAGGATTTCGATTTCTGTTGTCCGAGATAGTGTGAAGTACGACTCTTTTGTAATAAAGAGTGATGAAGATTTGTAACTTTTGTTTTACTGTCGTTGTCTATTTTCCAAGGGGAGAACCCATGAATTATTGGTCAAGTTTGGAGATGTCATTTATAGTTTAAGAGGATCAAATCAGAATCCTTAATCTGTAGAAATGTCAGGAGCTTCTAGGTCAATACCTTTTGTTGCCTCTAAATCCGTGCTTATAGTTACACCTAAAGTAGTGTTTGAAGCATCTTCGTCCTTCGTAGTTGATCTAAACTGCATCAATGATGGAGAAATTGGTGATAATTATTCTTTTGGTGAGCTTGTGATTGTGATGGCTACATCTCCTAGGATGATACCAACTTCAACGAGGGACGGAGAACCAGATCCCATGGAAGATGTACTACGGGATAATGATGATGTGGAGCCTACTATGATAGATGAGGATAGCAATGATGATTTTAAGAGGAGTATTCTAGTTGGACAGGGTAGACCATTGAGTTCTAGAACTCAACATTATCTGCCGCAATTTTTGACTTTAAACATGGAGGCCATGATACAGCAGGGTTTTTCAAACGTATAATTCAAATTTGGGGACAAAGATGCGTAAGCACTACAAGAAAAAGCAATATTTGTAACAAAAAAAATTGTTACAAAAAATCGAAATTTTGTAACAAAAAAATGGGCCGTTGTAGTATGTCCCGTTATAAAAAGTTTTTGTAACAAAAAATGGAACTGTTACAATTTAAAGTAATATTTTGTAACAAATTTTTCTGATGCAAAAAACCAAAAGTTGTTACAAAAGTGATAACAAATTTTGATCTTCAAAATATTTTTGGTGACAATATATTTTTTTCCTATCATAAAATTTTGTTACAAAATATAACTTGATTTTGTAACATTTTTTTGTTACAAAATACTATTTATTTTGTAATAATTTTTAGTACAAATTATACACATAATTTGCCAAATTATATTTTTTAATTAATTAATATATTAACTAATTTACTCAGCAAGTCAATATTTATATAATATATAATAACATAGATAGTTCAAATATTTTTCATTTAACTAAGATTATTTTATAAATCTTCAATATATAAACTTTAAAGTACAAACTAACAAGACACATTGAAGAATCCTAATGAACTAGATAGATACATAGGTCAAGAAAAACAAGGAATTATAAATCTCCAAAATGTAAACTACAAATTACAAACTCCATCATGTTCATACAACTCCTTTCTCATTTCTCACGAAGAAGTTCTAATAAGTGCCACACACCTGAAAATCTTAAATAAAAAAATAATAATATAAATTGTATAAGAAAATCTTAAATAAATTGAAGTGCCATACAAGAACAAGAAAATCTTAAATAATGCAGACTCACTCTAAGAAGTAATTAAGAACTTAGTATTCAGAAAGGAAACAAATACATAGTATTATAAATATGAGTTTAGATATAGTGTCAAGTATTGAAATCGAACTGCATGCATGAAGAAATAGAAATCCAGCACAAAGTATGAAGGTACATGAAACTAAAATCCATCCAATAACTACTAGGCTACAACCACCACAGAATTCAACACAATCATGATTTGAAATGTAATAAAAAAAATAGCTCAATATAATATAATGACCAACAGTCAATGAACTTACAAGTATACAAGACACTGCATCCCAAGTAAGGAATATTTTGCATATTCAAAAGGATTTTCTGAATCAAGCTTGAAAGAAGCACTCAATTTCATAAAAATAGAATTTGTTTCTATCAATTATAATTAAAACACTTTGATTCCTGTTCACACCACATGATCATTATTCATTGCATCAACTAATCCTTCTTCCTTTTCTTTTTAATTTTTCTCTCATATAAAACTTCAATATATAACAGAACTAACACTTTTCTCCCAATGTTACCAATTCATGAGAGATACAAAGAATCTTCAACAAAAGTAATCAAAAGACGCTAGTGTCAGTGGATGGTGCTACTATATGCTCCTTTATTAGTTTAGAGTTTTAACACTTTATAATAGGTTTAACTAAACCTCAATCTTCTTTTAATTATAAGTTGATAATTTCTATATACAAAGTAGTCAATAATTAATGTGCCAGAAATATGATATTAATTAAAAATAATAGTAATAAAAAGAAGTGATGCACTCATCACAAGGACACTTGTAGATTTTTATTTTATTATTATTTTTTTCTAAATGGCATGCAACACATTTCCTTTCTAAAAAAATAGTTTAAGCTTTTAAAAGAATTGGCTCATA
The DNA here is from genome assembly GCF_000817695.3 of Arachis duranensis. NCBI lineage: Eukaryota > Viridiplantae > Streptophyta > Magnoliopsida > Fabales > Fabaceae > Arachis > Arachis duranensis. Next base: position 74,396,035 of record NC_029772.3, on the reverse strand, counting down.
CCAATTATATTCTAAGTTCTAACGTGAAATCCCCAAACTACTTAATCTTTTGTTTTAGACCTATTAACAAGTTGAGATGCTTAAGATTAATATGTAAATAAAAAATAAAGAACTTTTGGCATCTTGATGTTCAAATTTTCAGAGCTCTGATCAATAGACGTGTTCACATCAACGTCAACATAAGTATTAGGTAAGACAAGAAGCTAATGAATGACCCCAATAACATCAATATAATTATATACATACTACTGAAAAAGTAAATGCTTATGACCAGTTTACTGGGCTTCATTATAGCATTACAAGACATAGCTCTCAGTTGAAATATGTTTGCGTTTATTGAATGATGTTATTATCTAATGGATTTTCAAAAGGGGATTTTAGTAAAGCACATTATCAAATAAAAGAAAGGTATTATAAGAGCTCTCAATAGAGAAATTGAGAAACTGAGAGGAACCGAGACACCTTTCCTATAAAACTTGACAGTTTTCTAGTGTGCTTTTCCCACCTTGTAGTTCACAAAAAATTCCAAATAAAGAATAAGCAAACATAACAGTAGTAATTGAGTTAGTAAAACATTAATCTTTAAAATTTTTCTTTCTTTGATTGTGGGAGGTGTTTTAAGTGACGATTTTCCTTTCTTTGGAATGGATAATTATAAATATATAATCCTCCAAGACTTATGGTACTTTAAAATGTTCATACAAATGGATAGTTAGATAGGGGGTTTAGAGGATCACATTAAAAAAGCCCTCACTATCTAATCCCCAGACTTCCAAATAAGATAATGGTTTATTATATGTAGATGCAGATTTCGATTAAATGTACTCCCACCAAAAGATAAATCTAGAAAAGTTAAGCTATTGTAATTCATCAAAAGAAGCAAACACCAGTTTCTATTGAAGTTTCATATCCATTAATGCTAAATTACTAAATTACAAGTAATAATTTGAAGTTCCAATAATACTAAATTACTAATCAGAACAAGTAAAAAACAAGCAACAAATCAGAAAAAAACTACACAGAACAATAATCAACAGCCCTAATATTCACAAGTTCTGATAATCAAAAATAATATCCCTAATTAGAAGTTCTAATAAATTAAATCCTAGACTTCCATGGCATTCATAAATTAAAACAGTTAATTTCAAAATAAAATCCCTTACCTCAATTAGCCAAAACTCGATAATTAAACGCAACAAACCATTCGTCTATTTTTAATTCCTAGTAGCAACAACTTTCCACTTGGAGCAGCAGCAACAATGATCTCAGCACTAATCATAATTGTTTAGGAGATAAATTAGCAACACTAGAATAAAATATGCTAACATACTTAGGACGAAAATATGACAGAGGAACAAAATAGTAACAAATCAAGGAAGAAAATGTTACAGGTCTCGTAAACGAAGGAATTGGAACCAGAATGGGAACAGTGCTACCGACAACAACGGCAGTGACATCCCCTTTCAAGTTTCACGATGACAAAACGATCCTTAGTGGCTAGCTCTAGCGGCGATGACAATAGCTCCGGTGGCTAGCCCTGGCAACAGCAGTGGCAACTCCTCCCTCACCACTCCATCGCGTCTTTCACTCTCTCTGCTTCGTGCGATGGCGGTAGCTTCGGGCTCGACGGCGGCGCGCGATGATGGCGATGCAACAGCCACGGCGAGCTGGACGCGAACGGCCTCCCTCCAGTGGCGGTGACAGGACGCGGGCGGCCTCCCTCTTCTCGCGGACTCTCTCTCTTCGCATCTTGACATCCCTTTCTCCACAGTTCCATTTCTGATGACGATTTAGCAGCAGTAACCGACGGTAAAGCGCGACGGAGGTTGCGCGACGATCGCCAGTGGCGGCGCGGCCTCCCCCCTTTCCTTTCCTTCTTCTTCCCCGCGACTCCCTCACTTCCTCTGGTCTCTCTCTCTATGCCTGTGTCTGTGTATACGCTTGTATTGGTTGTGTGTGTGGTGTGCTGTCAGTGTCAGAAAAAGATAGGGTTAGAGATTGGATAACTTAAATATTTTTAATAAAAATAAGAATAAGAATAGTATAATAACTAAAAATTATTTTTAATTTAATAATAATTATATAAAGATATTATTTAATTATAAATTTTTAATATTTAATTAAATTAATTATTTTTAAAATATTATTTAATTATTATTTTATAATTATTTTTAAACAAATATTAATTAAGATAAAATTGGAGATATTCAAGTTAATTTTTTTATTCATAAAATTTAAAATATTAAATTCAAAAATCTTAAATATTTAAATTAAATGATATAAAATTTTTATATTTTTTTCAATTACTAAAACTTTGAATTTTTTGATAAATAAATAATTTGTTACAAAAATATTGTATTTTGTGACAAATTAATTTTTTGTTACAATATATTTAGAGCTTTTGAAACAAATAGATATTTTGTTACAAAATATCTTGAATTTTTGCAACAATATAATCTTTTGTTAGAATACATTATAATATTTTGTAATAAAACAATAATTCAATACAAAAGCTAACATAATTTGTAACAAAAGAAATTATGTTGTTACAAAATATTGAAATATTTTGTAACAAATTTTCTTATTGTTACAAAATATTTTTATTTTGTAACAATAACTAATTATTGTTATAAAAAAACTATAATTTGTAACAATTTTAAATTTGATACAAATTTTTTGTTACAAATGTTTCATTTTCTTGTAGTGATAGTTTGTTTCAAGCCGACAATCTCCGTGGGATCGACCCTTACTCACGTAAGGTATTACTTGGGCGACCCAGTGCACTTGCTGGTCAGCTATGCGGAGTTGTGAAGAAAGTATGTGAGATCACGATTTCGTGTACCAAGTTTTTGGCGCCGTTTCCGGGGATTGTTCGAGTTTGGACAACTGACGGTTTATCTTGTTGCTTAGATTAGGTATTTTTTTTCTTTTTATTTTGTTCTTCAGAATTTTTAAGAACGAATTCTAGAGTTTCAGATGATGCTTTTATCATCATAGGAGCTAGTTGATTCACAGGAGCTTGTATGTAATGTCCTGCTAAAGCTTGGCTAGCCATGCCTAATCTTTTTAGACTGAAGCTTTAGACTAACATTGCATGACTCCTGGAATTCTTATTGAAAATTTTGAGTTTCTTATTTTCTTTTTCAAAATAATTTTCGAAAAATAAAAAAATTACAAATTTTTTTTATAAAATCATGAAATCAAAAATATTTTTGTGTTTCTTGTTTGAGTCTAGTATCAATTTTTAAGTTTGGCATCAATTGCATGTTTCTATTTTTCTTGCATTTTTTGAAAATATATGCATTGTGTTCTTCATTGATCTTCAAGTTGTTCTTGATGATTTTCTTTGTCTAATCTTTAAATTCTCTTATTTTGTGTCTTTTGTTGTTTCTCATGTGCATTCTCAAATTGTTAGTGTCTCTAGTATAAAAACTTCTAAGTTTGGTGTCTTGCATGTTTTTCTTTTCTTAAAAATTTTTCAAAAATATGTTCTTGATGTTCATCATGATCTTCAAAGTATTCTTGGTGTTCATCTTGACATTCAAAGTGTTCTTGCATGCATTCCTTGTTTTGATCTTAGTTTTTCATGTTTAATTTCATTCTGTTGTTTTTCCCTCTCATCATAAAAAAATTCAAAAAAAATTCAAAATTATGTCTTTTCAAGTCAATAATACAGAGAATTGAAGATTCAGAACATACAGCAGAGGAATCACAGAGAAAAAGCTGGGCGTTCAAAATGCCCAATAAGGAAAAATTTCTGGCGTTTAAACGCCAGCCAGGGTACTTGGCTGGGTATTTAACGCCAAAGGAGGTAGCCAAGTGGGCGTTAAATGCCAGAACGGATACCATTCTGGGCGTTTAACGCCAGGATAACACCAAAGAGGTAATTTTGTTTTCAATTCAAATCTTTTTCAATTTTTCAAGTTTTAAAACTAATTTTTCAAAATCTTATCTTTTTTATATCCTCTCTTATCAATCGTATCCTTTTCAAAATCAAATCTTTTTCATTTTTATTTTAATATTTTTGAAAATCCTTGCTAACAATTAATGTTGTGATTCAAGAATTTCAAGTTTGTTACTTTCATGTTAAGAAAGGTTCAATATTTGAATTTTAGAATCATATCTTTTAATTTCTTGTTAGTTAAGTCATCAATTTTAAAAATCAAATCTTTCTTAATTTGTTTTTCAATCATATCTTTTCAATCATATCTTTTTAATCATATCTTTTTCAAATCACATCTTTTTAAATTCTAATTTCAAAATCTCTTTCAAACTTCTTATTTTTTCAAAACTTATTATTTCTTATCTTTTTCAAAACCACTTAACTACTTTTCTCTCTCCAATTTTCAAAAACCATTAACAACTTTTTCAAAAATCTCTTTAATTAAATAATTATTTTAAACTCTAAGTTTATTTCATTTAAAAATTTTCAAAAATTCTCTCTCTCCCATCTCTTTCTATTTAATCACTAACACTTACCCTCCTTTAATAATTTGGACCTCCTCCCTCTCTATAAGTTCGAATTCTTCTCTCTACCTCATCCTTCTATTCTTCTTTTCCTCTGACATATCAAGGAATCTCTATACTGTGACATAGAGGATTCCATACTTTCTTTGTTTTCTTCTCTTTCATATGAGTAGGAACAAAGATAAAGGCATTCTTGTTGAAGCTGATCCTGAACTTGAAAGGACTCCGAAGAGTAAGCTAAGAGAAGCTAAAGCACAACTCTCTGGAGAGGACCTGACATAAATTTTCGAAAAAGAAGAAGACATGGCAGCCGAAAATAACAACAATTCCAACTATGCAAGGAAGTGCTTGGTGACTTTACTGCACCAACTCCCGACTTCTATGGGAGAAGCATCTCTATTCCTGCCATTGGAGCAAACAACTTTGAGCTTAAGCCTCAATTAGTTTCTCTGATGCAACATAATTGCAAGTTTTATAGACTTCTATTGGAAGATCTTCATCAGTTCTTGGTTGAATTTTTGCAAATCCGTGACACTGTTAAAACCAATGGAGTTGATCCCAAGGTCTACAGACTTATGCTTTTCCCTTTTGCTGTAAGAGACAGAGCTAGTATATGGTTGAACTCACAACCTGGAGATAGCCTGAACTTTTGGAAAAAGCTGGTCAATGCCTTCTTAGCTAAATTCTTTCCACCTCAAAAGATGGGTAAGCTTAGAGTGGAAGTTCAAACCTTCAAACAGAAGGAAGGTGAATCCTTCTATGAAGCTTGGGAAAGATACAAGAAATTGATCAGAAGGTGTCCTTTTCTGACATGCTTTCAGAATGGAGCATCATAGGTATCTTCTATGAGGGTTTGTCTGAGTTATCCAAGATGTTATTGGACCATTCTGTAGGCGGATCTATTCATCTGAAGAAAATGCCTGTAGAAGCCCAGGAACTCATTGAAATGGTTGCAAATAACTAGTTCATGTACACTTCTAAAAGAAATCCTGTGAACAATGGGACAACTCAGAAGAAAGGAGTTCTTGAGATTGATACTCTGAATGCCATATTGGCTTAGAGCAAAATATTGACTCAGCAAGTCAATATGATTTCTCAGAATCTGACTGGATTGCAAGTTGCATCTGGCAGTGCTAAAGAAGCCTCCTCTGAAGGAGAAGCTTATGACCCTGAGAATCCTGCAATAGAAGAGGTGAATTACATGGAAGAACCCTATGGAAACACCTACAATTCTTCATGGAGAAATCACCCAAATTTCTCATGGAAGGATCAACAGAAGCCTCAACAATGCTTCAACAACAATAATGGTGGAAGAAATAGGTTTAGCAATAGCAAGCCTTTTCCATCATCTTCTTAGCAACAGACAGAGAACTCTGAGAAGAGTCATTCTAGCTTAGCAACCATAGTCTCTGATCTATCTAAGATCACACTAAGTTTTATGAATGAAACAGGATCCTCCATTAGAAATTTGGAGGCACAAGTGGGTCAGCTGAGTAAAAAGGTTACTGAAACTCCTCCTAGCACTCTCCCAAGCAATACAGAAGAAAATTCCAAGAGAGAGTGCAAGGCCATAACCATGACCAACATGGCCGAACCTTGGAGCAATCATGAAGCTGAATGCCAAGTTATTTGGTAATGAGACTTGGGAGGATGAACCTCCATTACTCATCAATGAACTAAGTGCATTGGTTCAGCTGAAGATACCTCAAAAGAAACCGGATCCCGAAAGGTTCTTAATACCTTGCACCATAGGCACCATGACCTTTGAGAAAGCTCTGTGTGACCTGGGATCAGGCATAAACCTCATGCCACTCTCTGTAATGGATAAACTAGGAATCTTTAAGGTACAAGCTGCAAGAATCTCACTAGAGATGGAAGACAAATCAAAGAAACAAGCTTATGGACTTGTAGAGGATGTCTTGGTAAAGGTTGAATGCCTTTACATCCCTACTGACTTCATAATCCTAGACACTGGAAAGGATGAGGATGAATCCATCATCCTTGGCAGACCCTTCCTAGCCATAGCAAAAGATGTGATTGATGTTGACAGAGGAGAGTTATTCCTTCAAGTGAATGAGGACTACCTTATGTTTAAGGCTCAAGGATCTCCTTCTGTACACATGGAGAAGAAACATGAAAAGCTTCTCTCAATACAGAGTCAAATAGAGCCCCCATATTCAAACTCTAAGTTTGGTGTTTGGAGTCCCCAACCATGCTCTGAATATCTGTGAAGCTCCATGAGAGCTCACTGTCAAGCTATTGACATTAAAGAAGCGCTTATTGGGAGGCAACCCAATTTTTATCTATCTATGTTAAATTTCCATTTTCCATTGTTATTTTATGTTTTCTTTAGGTTGATGATCATGTGGAGTCACAAAAACAACTGCAAAAATCAAAGCAAACTTAAAAATAGCATTAAAAATAGCACACTCTAGAGGAGGAGCTTACTGGCATTTAAACGCCAGTAAGGGTAGCAGAATGGGTGTTAGACGCCCAGTCTGGCACCATTCTGGGCATTTAACGCCAGAAAAGGGCACCAGACTGGCGTTTAATGCCAGGAATGGGTAGCAACCTGGCGTTTAATGCCAGGATTAGCACTCAGAGGACGTTTACACGCCAGAATGGTACAGGGATGAGAAATCCTTGACACTTCAGGATCTGTGGACCCTACAGGATCCCCACCTACCTCAACTCACTCTCTTTTCTTCACACATTCCAATAACACCCTTCCCCAAATACCCCTTACTAATCACCTCCATTTCTCTTCCCCAATACCCTTCACCAATCACCTCCATCCACTCTTCTCCAAACATCCACTCCTATATAAACCCCTCATCACTCCTTCATTTTCACACCTCATATACACTTTTCCCCTCCTTGGCCGAACATTTCTTCACCCTCTATCTCTTCGATTTCTTCTTCTTCTCCGTCCCTTCTTTCTTCTTTTGCTTGAGGACAAGCAAACCTTTTAAGTTTGGTGTGGTAAAAGTGTTGCTTTTTGTTTTTCCCTAACCATTTATGGCACCTAAGACCGAAGAAACCTCTAGAAAGAGGAAAGGGAAGGCTAAAGCTTCCACCTCCGAGTCATGGAAGATGGAGAGATTCATCTCAAAGGTCCATCAAGACTACTTCTATGAAGTTGTGGCCAAGAAAAAGGTGATACCTGAGGTCCCTTTTATGCTCAAAAGAAATGAGTATCTAGAGATCTGACATGAGATTCGAAAAAGAGGTTGGGAAGTTCTCACCAACCCCATTCAACAAGTCAGAATCTTAATGGTTCAAGAGTTCTATGCTAATGCATGGATCACCAAAAACCATGATCAAATTATGAACCCGAACCCAAAGATTTGGCTTACCATAGTTCGGGAGAAATACTTAGATTTCAGTCCGGAAATATAAGGTTGGCATTCAACTTGCCAATGATGCAAGGAGATGCACGCCCCTATACTAGAAGGGTCAACTTTGATAAAAGATTGGACCAAGTCCTCATGGACATATGTGTGGAAGGAGCTCAGTGGAAAAGAGACTCCAAAGGTAAGCCGGTTCAATTGAGAAGGCATGACCTTAAACCAATGGCTAGAGGATGGTTAGAGTTCATCCAACACTCTATTATTCCTACTAGCAACCGGTCCGAAGTAAATGTGGATCGGGCTATCATGATCCATAGTATCATGATTAGAGAGGAAGTGGAAGTTCATGAGATCATACCTCTAGAACTATACAAGGTTACTGACAAACCTTCCACTTTAGCAAGGTTAGCCTTCCCTCGTCTCATTTGTCACCTATGCAATTTAACTGGAATTGTCATAGAGGAAGACATCCTCATTGAAGAGGACAATCCTAGCACTAAAAAGAGAATGGAGCAAACAAGAGAGCCCACTCATGGACCTCAACAAGGGCATGAGGAAGTCCCTCATCAAGAAATCCCTAAGATACCTCAAGGGATGCATTTTCCTCCACACAACTATTGGGAGCAACTCAACACCTCTTTGGGAGATTTGAGTTCCACTATGGAGCAACTAAGGATGGAGCACCAAGAGCACTCCATTATTCTCCATGAAATTAGAGAGGATCAAATAGCCATGAGAGAAGAGCAACAAAGGTAAGGAAGAGACATTGAAGAGCTCAAGAAGGAGAACTAGCCACCATCACTAAGGTGACCCGTTCTTTAATTTCCTTGTTCTTATTTTTTCTGTTTTTCAATTTTTATGCTTTATGTGTTATCTATGTTTGATTCTTCATTACATGATTATTAGTATTTAGAGTCTATGTCTTAAGGCTATGAATGTCCTATGAACCCTTCACCTTTCTTAAATAAAAAATGTGGCTAATTACAAAAGAACAAGAAAGTACTTGAATTTCAAAATTTATCTTGAAATTAGTTTGATTATTTTGATGTGGTGGCAATACTTTTTGTTTTCTGAATGAATGCTTGAACAGTGCATAATTTTGATAGTAAAGTTTATAAATGTTAAAATTGTTGGCTCCTGAAAGAATGATGAAAATAGAGAAATGTTATTGATAATCTAAAAAATCATAAAATTGATTCTTGAAGCAAGAAAAAGCAGTGAATAACACAAGCTTGCGAAAAAAAATAAAGAAAAAGAAAAAGCAAGCAGAAAAAGCCAATAGCCCTTTAAACCAAAAGGCAAGGGTAAAGAGGATCCAATGCTTTGAGCATCAGTGGATAGGAGAGCCCAAAGGAATAAAATCTTGGCCTAAGTGGCTAAATCAAGTTGTCCCTAACTATGTGCTTGTGTCATGAAGGTCCAAGTGAAAAGCTTGAGACTGAGTGGTTAAAGTCGTGATCCAATGCAAAAAGAGTGTACTTAAGAGCTCTGGACACCTCTAACTGGGGACTTTAGCAAAGCTGAGTCACAATCTGAAAAGGTTCACCCAATTATGTGTCTATGGCATTTATGTATCTGGTGGTAATACTGGAAAACAAAGTGCTTAGGGTCGCGACCAAGACTCATAAAGTAGCTGTGTTCAAGAATCAACATACTGAAATAGGAGAATCAATAACGCTATCTAAATTCTGAGTTCCTATAGATGCCAATCATTCTGAATTTCAAAGGATAAAGTGAGATGCCAAAACTGTTCACAAGTAAAAGGCTAATAACCCCGCTCATCTAATTAGGACTAAGTTTCATTGATATTGTGAGATTCATTGTATATTCTCTTCTTTTTATTCTATTCTATTTTCAGTTGCTTGGGGACAAGCAACAATTTACGTTTAGTGTTGTTTTGAGCGGATAATTTATACGCTTTTTGGCATTGTTTTTAGATAGTTTTCAGTATGATTTAGTTAGTTTTTAGTATATAATTATTAGTTTTTATGCAAAAATCACATTTCTGGACTTTACTATGAGTTTGTGTATTTTTCTGTGATTTCAGGTATTTTCTGGTTGAAATTGAGGGACCTGAGCAAAAATCTGATTCAGAGGCTGAAAAAGGACTGCAGATGCTGTTGGATTCTAAACTCCCTGCACTCAAAGTGGATTTTCTGGAGCTACAGAAGCCCAATTGTCACGCTCTCAATTGCGTTGGAAAGTAGACATCTTGGACTTTCCAGCAATGTTTAATAGTTCATACTTTTCCAGAGATTTGATGGCCCAAATTGGCATAAAAACACTGGTCAGAGACCCTTTTCTGGCGTTTAATGCCAGAACTGGCATAAAAGCTGGAGTTAAATGCCCAAACTGGCACCAGAGTTGGCGTTTAACTCCAAGAAAAGCCTATGCACGTGAAAGTTTCAATTCTCAGCTCAAGCACACACCAAGTGGGCCCCGGAAGTGGATTTATGCACTGTCTACCTTAGTTACTCATTTTCTGTAAACCCTAGCTACTAGTTTTAGTATAAATATTACTTTTTTCTCATTGTATTAGAGTCTTCGTTATTCTGGTTCCCTCTCTTGGGCCAAAACCAATGAACACCATTATCACTTATGTATTTTCAACGGTGGAGTTTCTACACCTCATAGATTAAGGTGTGGAGCTCTGCTGCTCCTCATGAATTAATGCCAAGTACTATTGCTCTTCTATTCAATTCAAGCTTATTCTTATTCTAAGATATTCACTAGTACTTCAACCTGATGAATGTGATGATCCATGACACTCGTCATCATTCTCACTTATGAATGCGTGCCTGACAACCACTTCCATTCTATTTGTAATAGCTTGAGTGTGTAACTCTTGGCCTCCTGGTCCACGACGCATGGTTGCCTCTCCTGACAACAGAGCCTTCCATTCCGTGAGATCAGAGTCTTCGTGGTATAAGTTAGAATCAATTGGCAGCATTCTTGAGATCCGAAAAGTCTAAACCTTGTATGTGGTATTTCGAGTAGGATTTGGGATAGGATGACTGTGACGAGCTTCAAACTCGCGAGTGCTGGGCACAGTGATAGTGCGCAAAAGGATCATTGGATCTTATTCCGATACGATCAAGAATCGACAAATGATTAGCCCTACGTAACCCGTAACCGGACCATTTTCACTGAGAGGACAGACAGTAGCCATCGACAACGGTGATCCCTCAACATACAGCTTACCATAGAAGGGAGTACGCATGACTGGATGAAGGCAGTAGGAAAGCAGAGATTCGAGAGGAACAAAGCATCTCCATACGCTTATCTGAAATTCCTACTAATGAATTACATAAGTATCTATATCCTATTTTATGTTTTATTTATCTTTTAATTATCAAAACCCCATTACCATTTGAATCTACCTGACTGAGATTTAGAAGATGACCACAACTTGCTTCAAGCCGACAATCTCTGTGGGATCAACCCTTACTCACGTAAGGTATTACTTGGATGACCCAGTGCACTCGCTGGTCAGCTACGCGGAGTTATGAAGAAAGTGTGTGATATCATGATTTCGTGTACCAGCAAGTCCTTTCCTGAGCGTTGCGCTTTTTATTTTGCGATTTTGTTTTACCCGTGTTTCAAGGCTTTTAGTTGTGTATCCTTTTCACTATATATATATATATATCTTTTGATTGGGCTCCTGCAAGGGCTACTGCAATTTGGGCCATCTGGTATCAGAGCCTGATGGGGAAGTAGGAATATACATATTATCATTAAACTTTCTCTGAAATTCATGGATTTGGGATTTTACTGTTCATGTTCTTATTTACTGTTGTTCATGTTCTTATTTACTGTTCATTTTGTACATAAGAAACAATACTTTAAATCTGGAAGTACAGGCCGTTTAATCTTATCACTCAAAGGGGCTGTAGCAGTAAGACCCTGGAATTTGGGCAGTAAGGCTAACTTGATGATGTCCCTAAAAGTGATAATGATTCAAACGTAAGAACTCCTGGTGGCTATAGATTTAAAGGATTATTATTAAAAAAAAGAGTTAAAAACCCAGATTCAAAAATTTGAGTGATAGTTTAGTGATAATATATATGTTCTCTCTGAACCAAAGGAGGGCCATGATATCAGATTTTATGTAATCATGTCTAAACTCTTTCGCTCTCTCTCTAGACGCCTTTCCTTTTCTTCACCATCCTCTTCTTCCTCCTCTCCGATCCATTCTTCTTCCAATCCCCTTACTGAGAAAGTTACTCGTCCTGAGGAACTTTCCCCCAAACACAATATCTTTGAAGAAGAAGTCTGCTTCGAAGATATCAATCAAGCCATTGACAATTGGGAAATACCCAAAATCCCACAAGATGAGTTATATGTCCCTGATGATAACAAAAGAAAATCTAATTATATCATCAAAACTGCTGAAAATAATATTCCTCTAGGACCCGATTCCGGTGAGGAATTCCATCTTCTGACTAAACAATCAGTTAGAGAACATGCCCGTCACTACAGATATCTTCATATAGGGTGTGTCCAAGTTGCAGTCAAACCACTCATCCGAGAAGGTTTGAATGCCTCTATCCTCATGTGTCTTAGAGACATTAGACACAATGACTTCCAAGACTCCTTAGTCGGAACAGTTGAAACAAGTCTAGGACATGGTCCAGTTTACTTCAACTGTTTCCCTAACAAGACGGTCAGCATGTTAGACCTTAACATTCTTGACTCTCTTTTCCTAAACATTCGAATTCATGGTCTTAACATGAAAGAAGGTTCCATTCCAGCCGCTTTAATCTATAGGATTCAATACAAGGTCATGAACACTTGTAACTCTAGAGTCCTTCTTAAGTCCCAAGATCGTGAAACCACTTTGTTTGTCACAGACATGACAAAGGCCAACGTCATGATTCCAAGGCTTATAAGATGGGATGAAATTGACCTCCCTCAGTCATGGTCAATTGACCGAGCCATTCCTACGCAACCTAGACAAGCACCTCTTTTACGAGAAGTAAAACAAGATGAATTAGGGAAAGTAGAGATTTTCTTTGATAGACGAAACTCTTTTTCCTCTAGATCTGAAGCAGGAACATCTAATGATTTTGCTTCAGCAAGAAGATCTTTTTCAGTAACTTCCCAATCTCAGTTTTCAAAAATGTCGAGACCAGCCAATTCTGAAATACATATTTCCAGATTACAAAACAATTCAAGCATTTCTCAAGGAGTTTACCAAGAAGATGATGGTGATGTAGAATTTGAAGTTGAATCTTCTATTCCATCCCATCAATCTCCAACATATTCTTCTTTGAATGGTAAATGAATAACACGGAATTTATTATAAACAGAGAAGCCTTACTTAAAAACCTTAACTCTAAAGAGTATGACCTCCAAAGAGAATGGTATTTACGTACTTATACAGCTTCTCAAATCTCATCATTCAAAGAAAAATATTACAAATTTTTAAATGATGTTAGAATGCATATTCCTTTTTTTTAATGGTTTCATGCTTATTCCATAAAAAACAACATTGAGTATCCTTTTAAAACTAAACAAACTTCATTTTCAGCAAATGTTATTTCAACTTGGAAAGTCAAAGATGGGAACTTAGTTAGATCTGAGTTTCCTCCAAAAGGAGCTTTTATTATTTCAAATACGGAAGGACATAATCCTGTTATGGCCTCTCCCTTTAAAACAAAGAATGTAGATGAAGCTGTCGCCCCTAAAGATATTAAAAATCTCATTGAACAATCAAATTACACCAACAGATTTTTACAATCTTTGGGTGACAACCTTTCATCTTCAGGATCTACTTTCTCTTTAAAAAATGTTTCTAAAGCATCTACTTCTAAAAGTATTGAGAAACCTCTTTTTGAACCATTCAAAATAAGTAGCAAGGCTAAGCAAAGTCTTAAAACCTCTATTTTAAAACAACAATCTAGTGATTCGGAAGTTATTCAAAAGATTGACCAACTTTTGAATCGTTTTACTACTATCCCTGAAACTCCTACAAACTCTGGTGAATCTACTTCTCGTATTCAAACACGCTCATCTAAAGCTATTAATGCCCTCGGCTTTGAGTCCAATGAATCTTGCTCTGAGCAAAGTGATGATTCTGGCAAATCATCCCTCAAGATCAGCCCCATTTTGACCAACTCCCTAACCAAGTGGAAGGACTTAACTAAACCCTCTACGTATGGTTATAATCGTGTATCCGCTCCAGATCTAGCTCTCGAAGAAAGAGAACTAGGTTTTGTTAGCTTTAATGCCAATAATGTCTATGAATGGAATATAGATGGCAAAACGAAATATAATATCATGAGTATGCTCCAGCATATGACAATGGTAGGCACAGCTTATCAAGCAGCCCATGAAACCTCTGAAGAAGCTATAGCCAATGTTATTGTTTCCGGGTTTAGTGGCCAACTGAAGGGATGGTGGAATAACTACCTTTCCGATAACCAAAAACACTCAATCTTTTCTGCCATAAAAGTTAACGACCAGAACGAACCCATCATTGGTGACGACGGGGAACCTATCCCCGATGCTGTCAATACCTTAATTTTTACCATAGAAAGCCACTTCATTGGTGATCCATCTTTCTGGAAAGACCGTTCTGCGGAGCTGCTTTCCAATCTCAGATGCAAAACTTTGTCTGACTTTCGATGGTATAAGCATACCTTTCTTAATAGGGTTTATACCAGAGAAGACAGTCAATAACCTTTCTGGAAAGAAAAATTCCTTGCTGGACTCCCCAAATCCCTTGGAGATAAAGTAAGGGACAAAATTTGTAGCTTAACCCCAGATGGGATAATACCCTATGATGAGTTAAGTTATGGCCAACCCATTTCTTTTATCCAAAAGGTTGCCTTAAAGATTTGTCAAGATGATAAAATCCAAAGGCAACTTGCTCGTGAGAAAACTCAATCGTATCGATTTGGGAACTTTCTGTAAACAATTTGGTCTTCCTGCTTGTCATCCAAGGAAATCTAAAAGACCTTCCAACCGAAAAGTTTTTAAACCTAACCCTGAAAAGAATTTTAGAAGATTAAAAAAGGGTTTTCAAAAACCTAAAAATGAAACAGGTTTCCAAAAGTATCCCCAGAAAAACCCCATTATTTGTTACACATGTAAAAAACCAGGACATGTTAGCAAATATTGTCGGTTAAAAGGAAAGATTAATAATCTAAACCTTGATCTTCAGATTGAAGAACAGATTAATAATCTTATGATTGAGAGTTCAGATGATAACTCTGGACCAGAATCTTCTGATGATAATATCAACAATATCCAAGTTGATGATGTTGGGTCATCCTCAAATTCAGATATCAAGCAAATTAATGTTTTATCCAAAGATCAAGATCTCTTATTTGATGCTATCGAGGCTATTGACAATCCAGAACAAAAGAAAGACTTTTTTTTGAAACTAAAAAGATCTTTACAAAAGGAGAAAAAACCCAAAAATTTGGTCCTTAACAATAAATATGATGTCAAACCTATTTTCAAAAAATTAGAAAAACAAGTTATTCGTCCCATAACCATTCAGGACCTCCAAACTGAGGTTAACAATCTTAAGAGAGAAATCCAGGAAATCAAAAGAAACCAAAACGATCATCATCTCATTCTCTCGCAATTAGTACAAGAAGAAGAATCTGGTGATGAGGATCTTGGTTCTCTTTTAAACCAAACTGAGTGCTCTAAGGAACAAGAAAATAAAATTTCTAACGACAATGAGGTAAAAGAAATTTTGAGAATAATAAAGGTATTCTCCTTCATGAAGCATCGTGTTAATGTCCGAATTGTCGCTAAAGATTTTGTTTTTGACACCATTGCACTCTTTGATTCAGGTGCAGATTCAAACTGTATTAGGGAAGGTCTGGTCCCCATAAAATATTTCGAAAAAACTACTGAACGCCTTAGCTCAATAACGGGTGAAAGGCTAAGTATCAATTTTAAAATAACTAATGTCTTTATTGAAAAGGGAAATATCAGAATTCCCACCGATTTCATCATAGCAAAAGATATAAAAAATGATGTAGTTTTGGGGACACCTTTCATAAATCTATTGTTTTCATATCTGGCAGATTTTCCTGAACTTACCTCTTTTGTAGGAGGACAAGTAACTTTCTTTGAGTTCCTAGACTCGCCAAAGCAAAGGTCTCTAAACCTAATTGAATCCAAAACCAAACAGATTTGTTTTCTAAAAGAAGAAATCTCTTTCAAAATCCTTGAATCACAGCTTTCTCAACCAAAGATTCAAGAAAAAATAAAAAATCTTTTAAATCAAATTGAAAAATCTATTTGTTCTAATTTGCCTCATGCCTTCTGGGATAGGAAAGAACACATTTTTGATCTCCCATATGAAAAGGATTTCAAAGAATCAAAAATCCCTACAAAAGCCTGCCCCATTCAAATGAATGAGCAGCTTTTGCAGCATTGTCAAAAAGAAATTAAAGATCTTTTGGATAAAAGGTTAATCTGTCCTAGCAAAAGTCCTTGGTCTTGCTCTGCTTTTTATGTTAATAAACAAGCTGAGATAGAAAGAGGAACTCCCAGGCTTGTCATCCATTACAAACCTTTGAATCAAGCTTTACAGTGGATTCGTTACCCCATCCCAAACAAAAAGGATTTGCTTAATAGGTTAAACTCAGCAAATATTTTTTCAAAATTTGATATGAAGTCGGGTTTTTGGCAAATCCAAATCACTGAATCAGACCGATATAAAACAGCTTTTACAGTTCCATTCGGGCAATATGAATGGAATGTAATGCCTTTTGGTCTGAAAAATGCCCCTTCCGAATTTTAGAAAATCATGAATGATATTTTCAACCCATACTCAAACTTTGCAATCGTTTATGTTGATGATGTCTTAATTTTTTCCCAGACTCTGGATGAACATTTCAAACATGTTAAAACTTTTATGTACATCATCCAAAAAAACGGACTTGCTGTTTCTAAATCAAAAATTGTTCTTTTTCAGACAAAAATCCGCTTTCTTGGTCACATAATTTTCCAAGGAACAATAACTCCTATTGAAAGATCAATTTTGTTTGCAGAAAAGTTTCCAGATTATATCCTCGATAAACCTCAGCTCCAGAGGTTCCTAGGATGTCTCAATTATGTTTTAGATTTCATCCCGAATCTTAACAATCTCATTAAGCCCCTCCATGATAGGCTTAAGAAAAATCCTCCACCTTGGACAGACAAACATTCGGATACTATCAGATTTCTTAAAACCAAAGTCCGCAATCTTCCATGTCTTTACCTGCCCATTCCTCATGCATTCAAAATAGTAGAAACTGATGCATCAGATTTAGGATATGGTGGTATTCTAAAACAAAAACTGCATGATAAAGAATGTATCATTGCATTTACATCACTGCATGATAAAGAATGTATTATTGCATTTACATCCAAACACTGGAATTCTACTCAACAAAAATATTCCACAATCAAAAAAGAAATTTTAGCCATTGTTTTATGCATTACAAAATTTCAATCTGACTTACTCAATCAAAAATTTTTAGTCTGAGTTGATTGCAAATCAGCTAAAGATGTGTTACAAAATGATGTAAAAAATCTTGCATCAAAACAAATTTTTGCCAGATGGCAAGCAATTTTAAGTGTCTTTGATTTCGACATTGAGCATATCAAGGGTAACTCAAACTCTCTCCCTGACTTTCTCACACGTGAATATTTGCAGGGAGATAATCAAGGAAAAGATGCCTAAAAAGGCAACATTAGCCTCGGTAAGAGGCAGAGGTATTCGTCTAGCCCTTCCTGGGCCATCTAAGAAATCCGGGTCAAGTACCCCAACTGGGTCATCTACCCAACAACCTTCCCCTATAACCCAAGAGCCGACTGGGTCATCTACTCAGATCACAAAAAATGTAGTTGAGTCATCTACTCAACCTCCAAGTAGTCAAACAGCCAAACAAACAAAGGCAGATTATGCCTTCCCAAGCCAAACCTTGTTGGCCTTACAAAGCTCCATAAAAAATCCTGGGCTGACATATGTGACAGCTCAGATGAAGATGAAATAGACCTTACCAAACTTATCTCACAAATGGCA
Organism: Arachis duranensis; assembly: GCF_000817695.3. NCBI lineage: Eukaryota > Viridiplantae > Streptophyta > Magnoliopsida > Fabales > Fabaceae > Arachis > Arachis duranensis. The sequence goes on along the minus strand of NC_029772.3, from coordinate 74,378,185 downwards.
ACTCAAAAAACCATTTGTAATGATCCAAAAGGAAAAACAATTGCCCAAACAATGCCACCTCAATCAAACCAAACCCAGCCCATCAACACTCAATTAAAACAACCATCCACATACATTTCAAAAAACAAGTTCTCATCTGTCCTTCTAATGGAACCCGAGTTTTGGGAAAAATCACCTTTTAAAGTTATTCCTAAAGTCTTTCCGCCAGGATTCCATTTTAGACCAACAACCTTGAACAAAACCAGACAGTTTTATGAATTCATGTTAGTGGATTCAGATTCAGTCTCAATAAAACATTACAAAGATCCCAAAGATGCCACCAACATAACTCATTCAACCATTCAAATTCTAAAAGTACTCACCCCTAATCAATTCGGTAAAAATCCAAACAATACTAAAAAATTTTCTAATCCTTATGACCCGATAGGATATTCTTATTGGGATTATATGGATGCCTGGACAAGAGTATTTTGGTTACAAAATAATCAGAACAGACATTCTTTGGCTCATTTATTTCAAGAAAAATACCAATTATCAATTCCCAAATTGGTTCTCCCAATGGTGGGATTACTTTGGTCCTCTACCAGAAATCTTGCCCCCACCTGCCGATGAGGGGTTCAAAATTTTCACAAAAAAATTTGAACAACAGGAAACAAGCATTCCTGTAGATCTTCAATTTTTCTCTGTTTTTTCCCTGGCCTGGGTATTCTCATGGCAGTACAGGTATGGCAAACAAGAACATCCAAAGGCACCACCTATGCTTCAAAGGAATGCCTATGTAAAATGGTGGTCTCAGTATGATGCCGCCATGGCCCATCCAGATAAAGTTCGAAATTGGTTCAAAGAGCACCCCAAGTTCACCAAACCATTCGACCATGAAGAATCAGTATTCCTCAACCAGAAAGCCCAAATTGCAGCAGCCCTTGCAGGAGCCCAATCAAAAGAAACCTTAGCAAGACACCTTCAACAAATCATGCAGATGATCGAAGAAGACAAAAAACACAAAGAAGATCCTACTACCTCAGCAGAATCATCAAGTGATTACAATCAAAATGAAGACGATTGCTTTGGAATCAATCTAGGAGAAGAATAGATTTTAAGCCAAATTTGCAAAAAATCAAAATTGTATCAACTTGTACTGTACCAATAGTACCGGTTAATATAACCTGCACTATAGAAACAGTAATTTTCTCAACTATAAAAGGAGGCCACATCCTTATTGTAAGGCACCATTTTCATTTTACAAAATCATAGAGAGAAGTTAGTGAGAGACGCTCTGAGAATTCCCCTTGTAAGCTCTTCAGCTCTTCTTCCCTCTTCTCCCTTTTCAGATCATTTAATAAAAATCTCTTATTCAATTCTTCATTTTCGTGTTTCCATATTTACTTTTCTGCAACTGCATATGCGTGCGGACTACCGCCACATCTAACTACATAACTAACCTGCATATGCGTGCGGACTACCGCCGCATCTAACTTCATATTTACTTTCTTTTGATCCATTCCTTGCCCTTTCTAATCCTGAAATCACTAACAAACGTATCAAGGCATCAAGTGGAATCAAAAGTGAATTAAATTTGACTAATTAAAGGCCTAAAAAGCATGTTTTTAACCATTAAGCACAATTATGAGAAATTCATGAAACCATGCTATTTTATTGAATAAATAGGAGAAAAATTTACAAAATCTACCAAATTCAATACAAAATAAACCATAAAATTGTACTTTATCACTAGTTTTAAAAATAGGACTTAACATATTTTTATGCAACTTCCAAAGGGCATATCTCCCACCATAGGAGAGCATTGGGACTAAAATCAGTTTGGATTGGAAGTGGGGTGTGTCTAAATGAACCTCACCAATTTTGATTGTTGGATGCGTTGAGTTGAATTTTTTTAATGTTTTTTCGAAAGAAGGCATAGGAGGCTGTCTTACAATAGGGAAGGGTAGTGACAATCTCTTATTGTAAAAATTTCATAAAATCCAATTTAACTTAAAATTCAGTGGGACCAAAAGATAGTGAAATATGATTGTGTCTAGTATTATGATGCAAATTTTTAGATAGTTTTGATGATTGTAGAATTTAGTGCAAATTATTGAATAAGGGTTGTTTCATTAGTTTTCCTAAAGTGATTTTAGAAACAGGACATCACTTTAAAAATTTGTAATAAATTCTGAAAGGCTTTGATTTATGTAGGATTAAAATCAAAACAAATTTAGTGTCCCTAGGATACTTATATTTAGAAAATGGGCTAGTACATATTCGTTACGTGACGCTTAGAAATCTTGTAAAGGAACAAGGTGCAGTGTTGCAGAAAGAACATGACAGCCATCGTTCTCCCTTAATTTATGGAGCTATAATGGTTAAAAAATTATAATTTTTAACCATTTAGAAACCTTTGTCCAAGGCGGTCATGTGGATATAAAATTTGCACGATCTCGATGTCATTTGATTTTTTTATGATAGAAAAAAAATTGGGCTGCTAAAACTATTTTGGCGACAGACTTGGTGTGAAATTTGAAATGGGTATTTTGATATTACCTTTAGATATTTTGAGAGTAATAATCTGAGAATCACTGGACAATTGATGATAATAGAAAAACAATTAAAAAAGGGTGATAAATATAATGATATATGACAAAAAAGATTGTGATATGATTATTAATTTGACCAAAAACGTGGATTTTGTCCCATTTGTGTAATTGTTATAGAAAAAAGAAAACTTTAATTGAATGTTGATGGAGTCGAAATGCCTATAGATTAAATATTTTGATGTTATGCCTGATGAATGAGGGTATTACCCTAAATGATTAATGAATGAATGACTGAATATGAGAAAAGATAACTGAGAAATATTTAAAGAGAACTGTAAATGAGGAATAAATGTTCACTAGGCCTTTGTGCCAAATTGCATAATAGGGACGCACATAAATTGAGAATTATTTTTCAGATGTTAGTATACTTAGTGCAAACTGAAAGTTAGAATGAATGGCTATGCCATAAGACTTAATGCAATTTGAAAATTAGACTGAATGCTTAGGCCAAAAGACTTATGCAGACTGAATATCTAGAAAGTCGTATCTAGAACTAGTTCCTAGGTAATGTCGGATTGCGGGATGTAAACCGACACATGAGCACATGGCTTACATAGGATAGACATTCATTATATGCATTTGTATAAATTACTTAGGTTTACTTTGTATTGTTGTATTGTGTTATCTATGAATTTCTTGTTATTTGATTTATGTGTAAATTGCTTGTAAGTTTGTATTATGTGTTTTGCTTGTGCTTGCTAGTTTACAAATATAATGAAATTGATGTGAATCAAATTCAAACGTGTTAGGAATTTAAATAGATAGGTTTGGTGGACAATTTTTAAAAGAGTCATAGTGAAAGAATTTAAAGTCTACGAATCTCAAATTACATGTTTCAAGAAATTTTTTTAAGGAATATTATTTGAAGAAAGCAACTAATATTTTAAATTAAAACTAAATAAAATTTTAAAGGTTTGATAAAGATAATTTTTTTGAGACCTTAGCTAATTATTTGTATTTATTATTTACTTTTACGGCATTTCTAGTCTTCTTCTAAGAATACGTGGATCTGTTCTCATCCTAATATCTCCCAACCATTTTTAGAGACATGGACACGAGGACTCATTGTGAAGTTGCGGATGAGTAGAAGAGTTTATACGAACAGAGCTAGGAATTTTGGAATTACATCCAACACATTATACATACATACATACATATATACATACATACATACATAGAAAATAATTTTGACAAAAACAACAAAAATTTTCATGAAATCTCTTTTTCCATTTATTTGATTCAAAAAATTGCTTTTAAACTTGGTTGAATTGTTTTGTGAAACATAAAAGAGAGATAGAACAAACAACCTTGTGAGTTGTTGAGCTTTTATTGTGTGGTTACATATTTTAACCACAATCTTTATTCTGTGTATTATGTTCCTTCTATGATTGTGATCTTAGATTTGCTTAATTCTTTATTTATGATATTTGATGTTTTGAATGCATTTATCATGATTGAGGCTATTTTTTTAATTTAAGCTTACTAACCCAAATAGTCATACCCTTATATCTACCATTGTGAACCACTTTTGAGACTTTTAATCCCTTTTTGTTCTAATTGTTACCACATCACAACCCTAAGCGTAAAACCATAGAGTTTTGTGATTTGTATATTCAATTATCTTAGGCTGAGGAATGTGTTTCATTCAAGTGTGGGAGAATTTTGGAAAACATTGGTAGAGAAAATAAAAAGTTTACTTTGGATATTCATTGAAAAATTTTGAAAAATGGGTGCACATTCATGTGTCAATTGCCTAAACCATATGCATTTGTCTTTTGTAGATATATGTTATTTAAAACAAAAAGAAATAGAAAAAGAAAAAAATGAAATGAAATGAAAAAAAAAGCAACATAAGAGGACAAAGCTTACCCCAAATAAAAGAAAGAAAACTGAATAAGGAATACATATGTGATTTGAATGAGAAAGAATGTATGAATGTATATAAAAAGTGAGTAATGGGTAGTTATAATTCATTTTAGTGATTAGGTTGATACATGTTATGTGGACACTTAAGCTAATCAAAGATTCAATATCTTAGTCCACTTGACCACATTCATCCTATCTTAACCCTAACAGCATTACAACCCTCTAAAGATCTCATGATATTTGCATACATGCATCAAGTACTTATTGATTGTTAGATGAAGAGCAAATCATAGAAAGCATGATTAGAGAAGAATTGAATGATTCAACCCTAAACACTGAGTGATTAGAGTGTATACACATCTGGTGAGCGGTTCGATTGTTCAATTCTATGTCTCCACCTCTTATTTTGTGTTATCTTACAAGTTGCTTCATTTTGAAAACTAGAATCAATTCTTTCGATTTTGATTGCATTGCAAGATTTCTTTGTTTTAGCCCTAATTTTCTATATGCTCGTTTGAAAATTTGTTTGTTTGTTTTGCCAAAGTCAATAGAAAACTATAATATAGAGAGGAATAGATAGTATTTAGTATATTTGCATGCATATAAATAATTTCATTGAATAAGTTGCTTGCCTATTTATCATTCTCCTTTGATTGTGATTACCACAAGGACATGCTGTTGTTTAAGTGTGGAAGAATTGATGAGTCTACATTTGATGATAAATTTTGACTTGAATTGAGTGGATTTCATCATATAAACTCACATTTATTCATTGAAATAGCATAGTTTTTGTGAATTTCTCCAAATTTGGGCTTAAAAGTAAATACATGTTTTTTAGACCTTAAAATTGCTAAATTTTATTCACTTTAATTCCATTTGATGCCTTGATATGTTTATTGAGAGATTTCAGGCTTACAAGGCAAGTATGGATTGAAGAAGTATGGGGAAAAAAGTATGCAAATGTAGAGAATTAATGAAGAAATGGAGTTTGGAGCCCTTTAGGGTTGTGAATTGATGAATCCACATTTCATGGTATTTATTTGCTTTAATTGGGTGAATTTCATCAACTTTTCCTACACTTATTCACTAAAATAGCATGGTTTTGTGAATTCTTCCTAAATTGTGCTTAAGAGCGAAAACATGCTTTTTAGACCCTTAATTTGCCAAATTTAATTCTCTTTAACTCCATTCGATGCCTCGATATGTTTGCTGAGTGATTCCAGGTTTATAAGGCAAGGATTTGATTGAAGAAGCGAAGAAAAAGTATGCAAAGTGGAGAATTCATGAGGAAATGAGGATTTGGAAATCTGCCATGCAACGCATACGCGTGACCCACGCGTACGTGTGACTTGAAAAATAGCAATATGGTCACGCGTACGCATGACAAGCAACACATGATCAACTTAAAAGAACACACTGGGGGCGATTTCTGAGCTCATCCAGGTCCAAATCCAACTCATTTCTAAAATATTGAAGGACAAATTCAAGAAGGAACAAGGGAAGAGCAATTAGGTTTAGTTTAGAAACATGCTTTAGGTCCTATTCTAGAGAGAGAAGATCTCTTTCCTCTCTAGAATTAGGATAGATTAGATTAAATCCCTCTTAGTTTTAGACTTTAATTCTTGTCTTGATTTAGTTTTCTTGAAATTTCTTGTTGATACATCTTTGCTCTTTTAGTTTTATTTGTTATTTCCTTTATTTTGTCATTTTTATGTTCATGCACTATCGTTGGATTTGGATTTTTTTAATGCAATTTAATGTTTCTTTGTTTATTGATGTTTAATTGAGTTGCTATTATTATTATGTTGCATTCGGTAGCTTAGATTTTATTATTATTTCACTTTTGCCATGCTTTATTTTTATGCCTTCGAAGTGTTTGATAAAATGCTTGGTTGGATTTTAGAGTAGATTTTTATACTATTAGCTTGTGATTTAGGACTTTGGTCCTTTGAGATTATTGATGTCCAATTTCATTGGTGATTTATGGTTGTTAATTGGTTCTAGGACCAATTATGTCCACGTGACTTAACTCTCCAATGTTAGAGAAAAACTAAGTAGAATTAATTCTTTGTAATTACCATGTTGTGGTCAATGACCTAAGATAGGAAACCTTGACTCTTAGTCCTTGCCATGAGTGTCTTTTAGCCTTTATAGTTTCTTGGTTGTTAGTTTTATTTTCTTGTCTATCAAACCCTAAACCCCAAAATATATCCCGTAACCAATAATATGCACACTTCTCTGTAATTCCTTTGAGAGACGACCTGATGTTTAAATATTCTCGATTTTTATTGGGTTTATACTTCTGACAAACAAATTAAACTTTGATTGAAGGTTTTCTATTGGTTTGGAACTATACTTTGACGAAATTATATTTTGTAAAAATTTCTAATCGACGATTCTACTCTATCATGCGTTCACACAGTGATGCGTGTGTACGCACGTTTTGAAGTTCATGCAATCATGCTTACGCACGGTTATTCATGTGTACGAATGGTTGTAATTCTGTGCAATTATGCATACACACGGTCATGCATGCGTACACACAGTTGTAATTCTGCGCGACCATGTGTACGCATGGTCAGTCGTGCTTACGCACGATTGCAATCCCGTGAGCTCATTTAATGCAACACGTGGGTCACAATTTTGGGACTTTCCAAACCCAATCCAAATCATTTCTAAAGCTATTTGAAGTCAAATTCAAGAAGAATGGAGGAGGGAGCAATGAGGAATAGTTAGAAACATGTTTTAGGTTATATTCTAGAGAGAAAAGCTATCTCTTCTCTCTAAAATTTAGGGTTCTTAGTTTAGTTTCTTTTTAAGTTTAGCCTTTGATTCTCATTTTAGTTTAGTTTCATTTATATTTTCATGTTCTTTTGCTTTGATCCTCTTAGTTTCATTTGTTATTTTCTCAATTTTTCCATTTTTAGTTTTATGAACAATCTTGTTAATTTTGATCTCCATTAATCCAACTTGATATTTTTATGTTTATTGATGTTTATTTGAGTAGTTATTATTGGTTTCTTACACTTGAAGTTTTAGATTTTATTATTATTGCAATTCACAATATTTTTCCTTTTATGCAAACCAAGTGTTTGTTAAAATGCTTGGCTTAGTTTTAGTATAGTTTTTCACACTCTTGGCTTCGAATTGAGGACTTCGGTGTCATTGATGTCCATTCTTAATTGTGACTAAGATTGTTAGATGGTTTGGTTTAACGCTAGTCTTTCACTAAGTTATTTAGTGAGTTGGCTAGGATTTATGGATTGAGATCAATTATACCTATTTTACTTATCCTCGATGTTAGGGTTGACTAAATGGGATTAATTCTTCCTAATTACTATCTTTCTAGTCAATGACTAGGATAGGTAACCTTAACTCTCAACCCTTGCCAAGAGGTTCTTTAGCATTTTAATTTCCTTTCCTTTGATTAATTGTTTGGAGTTTGATTTCTTGCATGTTTCTTCACTTTCTTGTCAATTGTGATCCAAAACCCCCCATTCCTCATAGCCAATAATTGAGCACTTGATTGCAATTCCAAGGGAGAATGACTCAGAAATTAAAACTCCCGGTTATTTTGGTTTGTATTGTGACAACCTTTTAAACTTTGATTGAGGGTTAATCGTCGGTCCAGACTATACTTGCAATGAAGAGATTCTTTTATTGAGAAATTCTAAACCAGTATTAATCTTCACATCATCAACACACCCATCCAACCTCTAGGTTTCATCCTTTTGCATACCACTTTTTGGGAAAGGCATGATCCAGAACCTTAAGCATTGACTATATTGCGATTGACGTGGCATCGGCCTACAATGCCTTAATAGGTCAGACAACCTTGAACTGGATACTCGCGGTCATTTCTACTCCTCATCTCTGCATGAAATTTCCGAATTCAGAAGGAACAACCTGAAGAGGTTCATGTAGGAGATTAGGTGAAAAAAACAAGCATAGGAGTTAACCTGAATAAAGAATTGAAAGCAAACATTGTTAAGCTCTTACAACAAAATTCCAATCTCTTTGCCTAGAAAGCTTCTAACATGCCTAGGATACACCCCGACCTCATGAGTCACAAGCTCACTGTTTATCCAGGTTTGTGACCTGCTCAACAAAAGCGACGAAAACTCGGCCCTGAAAGAGCACAAGTCGTGGAAGAACAAGTACAAGCTTTATTAGAAGCTGGGTTCATAAGGGAGGTAAAATATCCTTTGTAGCTGGCTAATGTTGTACTCATGAAAAAACAAAATGAGAAGTGGAGAATGTGTGTCGATTATACCGACCTCAATAAAGCTTGTCATAAGGATTGATATCCTCTTTCCAGCATTGATGCCTTGGTAGATTCAGCTTCATGGTATAGATATTTATCTTTTATGGAGGCATACTCGGGATACAACCAAATTCCAATGTATAAGTTAGACCAGGAGAAGATTTCCTATCACTCCAAAAGCCAACTACTGTTATTTGGTCATGCCTTTTGGATTAAAAAATGTTGGAGCCACCTATTAACGACTAATGAATAAGGTGTTCTCATCCCACCTCGGTAAGTTGATGGAGGTCTACATCGATGACATGCTTGTTTTTAAGAAGACCTTAACCTCTTTTATGACTTAACTAAGGTATTCAACATGATAAGGAAGCACAGGATGCAACTAAATTCCTCAAAATTCACCTTCACAGTTGAAGCCAGGAAGTTCTTAGGCTTTATGCTCACCAAAAAGGGCATCGAAGCCAACCCGGACAAGTGCAAAGCAATATTGGAGATGAAAAGACCAACTTACCTCAAGAAAGTCCAACAACTAAATAGAAGGTTAGTAGCCTTATCCAGATTCTTGGTAGGATTATCTCTAAAGTCTCTACCTATATCTCAATACTAAATAAAAGGGAGCTAATTTGGATGGACTCAGAAATGTGAGCAAGCATTTTAGACTTCAAAAATCTCCTAAGTCAACCTCCAATCCTTACCCGACCT
>NC_029772.3:74366792-74367918 GCF_000817695.3 Arachis duranensis | reverse complement strand
GATTTTCTGGAGCTACAGAAGCCCAATTGGCGAGCTCTCAACGGCGTTGGAAAGTAGACATCCTGGGCTTTCCAGCAATATATGATAGTTCATACTTTGCCCAAGATTTGATGGCCCAAACCGGCGTTCAAAGTCACACTCAGAATTCCCAGCGTTAAACGCCGGAACTGGCACCAAAGTGGGAGTTAGACGCCCAAACTGGCACAAAAGCTGGCGTTTAACTCCAAGAGAAGTCTCTACACAAAAATGCTTCAATGCTCAGCCCAAGCACACACCAAGTGGGCCCGGAAGTGGATTTTTATGTCATTTACTCATCTCTGTAAACCCTAGGCTACTAGTTCTCTATATATAGGACCTTTTACTATTGTATTTCAATCTTCTGATCTTTGGAATCTTTGGATTATTTTCGATCCTTTGATCATCTTCGGACATCTAGTTCTTAGATCATTGGGAGGCTGGCCTCACGGCCATGCCTAGACCTTGTTCTTATGTATTTTCAACGGTGGAGTTTCTACACACCATAGATTAAGGTGTGGAGCTCTGCTGTACCTCGAGTATTAATGCAATTACTATTGTTCTTCTATTCAATTCCGCTTGTTCTTGTTCTAAGATATCACTTGTTCTTCAACTTGATGAATGTAATGATCCGTGACACTCATCATCATTCTCACCTATGAACGTGTGACTGACAACCACCTCCGTTTTACCTTCGATTGGGTGGATATCTCTTGGATTCCTGATACACGATGCATGGTTGATCGCCTGACAACCGAGTGCTCGCTTGACAAACGAGCCAGCCATTCCGTGAGATCAGAGTCTTCGTGGTATAGGCTAGAACTGATGGCGGCATTCAAGAGAATCCGGAAGGTCTAACCTTGTCTGTGGTGTTCGGAGTAGGATTCAATGATTGAATGACTGTGACGTGCTTCAAACTCCTGAGGGCGGGGCGTTAGTGACAGACGCAAAAGAATCACTGGATTCTATTCTGGCATGATCGAGAACCGACAGATGGATAGCCGTGCCGTGACAGGGTGCGTTGAACATTTCCACTGAGAGGATGGGAGGTAGCCACTGACAACGGTGAAACCCTTGCTTAAGCTTGCCATGGAAAGGAGGAAGAAGGATT
>NC_029772.3:74349890-74366614 GCF_000817695.3 Arachis duranensis | reverse complement strand
AGCTAACCAGCAAGTGCACTGGGTCATCCAAGTAATACCTTACGTGAGTAAGGGTCGATCCCACGGAGATTGTTGGCTTGAAGCAAGCCATGGTCATCTTGTAAATCTCAGTCAGGCGGATTCAAATGGTTATGAGGTTTTGATGATTAAAAAAGAAATAAAACATAAAATAGGATAGAGATACTTATGCAATTCATTGGTGGGAATTTCAAATAAACGTATAGAGATGCTTTGTTCCCTCTGAGCCTCTGCTTTCCTATTGTCCTCATCCAATCATGCATACTCCCTTCCATAGCAAGATGTATGTTGGTGGATCACCGTTGTCAATGGCTACCATCCGTCCTCTCAGTGAAAACATATCCGCTACGGTTTCCCACATGGCTAATCAATTGTCGGTTCTCGATCGTGTTGGAATAAGATCCATTGATCCTTTTGCACACTCTCGTTGCGCCCAACAGTCACAAGTTTGAAGCTCGTCACAGTCATCCCATCACAGATCCTACTCGGAATACCACATACAAGGTTTACACTTTCCAGATCTCAAGAATGATGCCAATTGATTCTAGCTTATACCACGAAGACTCTGATCTCACGGAATAGAAGGCTCTGTTGTCAGGAGAGGCAACAATGCATCGTAAACCAGGAAGCCAAGAGATACACACTCAAGCTCTTGCAGATAGAACAGAGGTGGTTATAAGGCACGCGTTCATAAGGGAGGATGATGATGAGTGTCACGAATAATCACATCCATCAGGTTGAAGTACGAGTGAATATCTTAGAACAAGAATAAGCGTAAATTGAATAGAAAAACAATAGTACTTTGTATTAATTCATGAGGAATAGCAGAGTTCCACACCTTAATCTTCGAGATGTAGAAACTCCACCGGTGAAAATACATAAGTGATGAAGGTCCAGGCATGGCCGAATGGCCAGCCCCCAAAACGAGATCAAGAGATCAAAAGTGATCCAAAGATAGTCTCAAAAATTATCTAAAGATATGAATACAATAGTAAAAAGTGCTATTTATGCTAAACGAGTAAACTAGGTTTACAGAAAATGAGTAACTAAGTGTAGATAATGCAGAAATCCACTTTTCGGGGCCCACTTGGTGTGTGTTTGGGCTGAGCATTGAAGCTTTCACGTGCATAGGCTCTTCTTGGAGTTTAAACACCAGTTTTGGTGCCAGTTTAGGTGTTTAACTCCAGCTTTGGTGCCAGTTCTGGCGTTTTACGCTAGAAAAGGGTCTCTGGTGGGCGTTTGGACACCAGTTTGGGCCATCATATCTCAAGAAAAGTATAGACAATTATACATTGCTGGAAAGCTCAAGATGTCTACTTTCCAACGCAATTAAGAACGTGCCTATTGGGCTTCTATAGCTCTCGAAAATCCACTTCGAGTGTAGGGAGGTCAGAATCCAACAGCATCTTCAGTCCTTTCTCAGCCCCTGAATTAGATTTTTGCTCAGGTCCCTCAATTTCAGCCAGAAAATACCTGAAATCATAGAAAAACACACAAACTCATAGTAAAGTCCAGAAATGTGATATTTTCATAAAAACTAATAAAAATATACTAAAAAGTAACTAAAACATATTAAAAACTATGTAAAAATAATGCCAAAAAGCGTATAAATTATCCACTCATCCAACACCAAACTTAAATTATTGCTTGTTCCCAAGCAACTGAAAACAAAATAGGATTAAAAGAAGAGAATATACAATAAATCTCAAAATATCAATGAAACTTAGTCCTAATTAGATGAGCGGGGATAGTAGCTTTTTGACTCTGAACAGTTTTGGCATCTCACTTTATCCTTTGAAGTTTAGAATGATTGGCATCCATTAGGAACTCAGAATTTAGACAATGTTATTGATTCTCCTAGTTCAATATGTTGATTCTTAAACACAACTACTTTATGAGTCTTGGCCGTGACACTAAGCATCTTGATTTCCAGTATTACCACCGGATACAGAAATGCCATAGACACATAACTGGGTGAACCTTTTTAGATTGTGACTCAGCTTTGCTAGAGTTTCCAGTTAGAGGTGTTCAGAGTTCTTCAGCACACTCTTTTGCTTTGGATCATGACTTTAACCACTCAGTCTCAAATTTTTCACTTGAACCTTCATGACACAAGCACATGGTTAGGGACAACTTAATTTAGCCGCTTAGGCCAGGATTTTATTCCTTTGGGCCCTCCTATCCACTGATGCTCAAAGCCTTGGATCCTTTTTACCCTTGCCTTTTGGTTTAAAGGGTTATTGGCTTTTTCTGCTTGCTTCTTTTTTTTTCTTTTTCTTTCTTTTTTATTTCTTTCTTTATTTTTTTCGCCACTTTTTTTTCACAAGCTTTGTATTTTTCACTGCTTTTTCTTGCTTCAAGAATCAATTTTATGATTTTTCAAATTATCATTAACATTTCTCTTTGTTCATCATTCTTTTAAGAGGCAACAATTTTAACATTCATAAACTTCACTATAAAAAATATGCACTGTTCAAGAATTCATTCAGAAAACAAAAAGTATTGCCACCACATCAAAATAATTAGACTAATTTCAAGATAAAATTCGAAATCCATGTACTTCTTATTCTTTTGTAATTAGGAACATTTTTCATTTAAGAAAGGTGAAGGTCTTATGGGACATTCATAGCTTCAAGGCATTGACACTAGACACTAATGATCATGTAATAAAGACACAAACATAGACAAACATAAAGCATAAAAAATTGAAAAATAGAAAAACAAATAACAAGGAAATTAAAGAATGGGTCCACCTTAGTGATGGCGGCTAGTTCTCCTTCTTGAAGATCCTATGGAGTGCTTGAGCTCCTCAATGTCTCTTCCTTGCCTTTATTGTTCTTCCCTCATGGCTCTTTGGTCTTCTCTAATTTCATGGAGGATGATGGAATGCTCTTGGTGCTCCATCCTTAGTTGCTCCATATTGGAACGCAAATCTCCTAGAGAAGTGTTGAGTTGTTCCCAATAGTTGTGTGGAGGAAAATACATCCCTTGAGGTATCTCAGGGATTTCTTGATGAGGGACTTCCTTATGCATTTGTTGAGGTCCATGAGTATGCTCTCTTGTTTGCTCCATCCTCTTTTTAGTGATGGGCTTGTCCTCTTCGACGAGGATGTCTTCCTTTATGACAATTCTAGCTAAACTGCATAGGTGACAGATGAGATGAGGAAAGGCTAACCTTGCCAAAATGGAGGGCTTGTCAGCCACTTTGTACAGTTCTAGAGGTATGATCTCATGAACTTCCACTTCCTCTCTAATCATGAAGCTATGGATCATGATAGCCCGATCCACAGTTACTTCGGATCGGTTGCTAGTAGGAATGATAGAGCGTTGGATGAACTCCAACCATCCTCTAGCCACAGGCTTAAGGTCAAGCCTTCTTAGTTGAACCGGGTTGCCTTTGGAGTTTCTCTTCCATTGGGCTCCTTCCATACAGATGTCCATGAAGACTTGGTCCAAACTTTGATCAAAGTTGACCCTTCTTGTGAAAGAATGAAGATTTCCTTGCATCATTAGCAAGTTGAACGCCAACCTCACATTTTTCAGGATGAAATCAAAGAATTTCCCCCGAACCATTGTGAGCCAATTCTTTGGGTTCGGGTTCATATTTTGATCATGGTTCTTGGTGATCCATGCATTAGCATAGAACTCTTGAACCATTAAGATTCCGACTTGTTGAATAGGATTGGTGAGAGCTTCTTATCATCTTCTCTTAATCTCATGTTGGATCTCTGGATATTCGCTCCTTTTGAGCTTGAAGGGGACCTCGGGGATCACATTCTTCTTGGCCACAACTTCATAGAAGTGGTCTTGATGGACCTTTGAGATGAACCTCTCCATCTCCCATGACTCAAAGGTAAAAGCAATTGTCTTCCCCTTCCTCTTTCTAGAGTTTTCTCCGGCCTTAGGTGCCATTAATGGTTATTGAAAACAAAAAGCAACGCTTGTTCCACACCAAACTTAAAAGGTTTGCTCGTCCTTGAGCAAAATAAGAAAGAAAAGAGGAGAAGAAGAAGAAATAGAGGAGATAGAAGTGTGGGAAGGGTTCGGCCAAATGGGGGTTTAGTGGGTTAAGATGTGCGAAATTGAAGGTGGTAAGGAGGGCTATATATAGGGAAAGAGAGGGGTGGGTGGCCGAATTGAAGTGGGTGGGTTTGGGAGGGAAGTGTTTTGAATTTGAATGGTGAGGTATATGGGATTTAATGGGGGGTTTTGGGGAAGAGTGGATGGATTTGATAGGTGAATAGTGGTTTAGGAAGAGTGTTATAGAAAGGTGTGTGAGTGGTGAAGAGGTGATGGTGAAGAGAGATAGAGGTGATTGGTGAAGAGTATTTGGGGAAGGGTGTTATTGGAATGTGTGAAGAAGAGAGAGAGAGAGTGAGTTGAGGTAGGTGGGGATCCTGTGGGCTCCACAGATCCTGACGTGTCAAGGATTTCTCATCACTGCACCATTCTGGCATGTAAATGCCCTTTGAGTGCAAATCCCGGCGTTTAAATGCGGCATTTAGACGCCAGTCTGCTGCCCTTTTTTGGCATTTAAACACCAGTCTGCTGCCCTTTTCTAGCGTTTAAACACCTAGAAAGGTGCCAGACTGGGCGTTTAAATGCCCATTTTTATACCTTCACTGGCGTTTAAACGCCAGTTTGCCTGCTAGTTCTGGTGTTTAAACGCTATACTCCTGCCCATTTCTGGCATTTAAACACCCAGAATGGTGCCAGGCTGGGCATTAAACGCCTATTTTGGTATCCTTACTGGCGTTTAAACGCCAGTAAGCTCGTCCTCCAGGGTGTGCCATTTTTGATGCTATTTTTTAATTTTCTTTAATTTTTGCAGTTTTTTTTGTGACTTCACATGATCATCATCCTAAATAAAACATAAAATAACAATGGAAAAAAAATAAAAGAGTAATTAATATAGATAAATAAAATTGGGTTGCCTCCCAATAAGTGCTTCTTTAATGTCAATAGCTTGAGAGGAAGCTCTTACAGAGCTTCACAGATGCTCAGAGCATGATTGTGGCCTCCCAACACCAAACTTAGAGTTTGAGTGTGGGGGCTTTGTTTGACTCTGTATTGAGAGAAGCTTTTCATGCTTCTTCTCCATATTTACAGAAGAAGATCCTTGAGCCTTAAACACAAGGTAGTCCGCATTCACTTAAAGGACTAACTCTCCTCTGTCCACGTCAATTACAGCCTTTGATGTGGCTGATGCAGGTGGAAACTTGTCTCTCAACAAATCTCCCTTCGGCAAGTGTACCGAATTGTCGTCAAGTAAAACTCACAATAGAGTGAGGTCGAATCCCACAGAGATTAACGGATTAAGCAATCAATGGTTAATTGATTATCCTAGTTAGACGAATCATATTGGAGTGATAAGTAACAAGGAAATGTAAATGGCAGAAAAGTAAAGAAAGTAATAGAGTGCAGAGAAGTAAAATGGCAAGAAAAGTAAATGTAAGAACTAAAAATAAAATAAACATTGGGATCAAGAGATATTGCAATCCTTCGGATCAAGTTCATTCTCATCTCTTCCGCAATCATTCATTGATCTCCTTGGCAATCTTAAGTGATTGAACTACAATTACTTGTAATTCAATATCTCAAATCTCGATCAATAGCCAATTCCTTGGTCAATTGCTCATGAGAAGAGATGAAGTATGGTCACTGATTATACCACATGCATTCCCAAATCAAGTGTTGGAGGATTATAGTCACGTATCCTTCCAAACCTAATTTGGTACAACATGAGAAAGCATTTCTAGCATGATCTCTTCATTCCTCTTCCAAGGTTCAGAAGAGATCCAAGTATGAATAGCTTCTTTTCCAAGATAACTACCCAATTGGATGAAGATCGAAAGCTTTCAAGCAAAATCAAGAGAAAAGATAGAAGAATAAGAATAAGAACTACACTTAATCCATTGAATCAAAATAGAGCTCTATAACCCAATGTAAAGAGTTAGTTGGTCATTGCTCTACCAAAATAGAAAAAGAAAGAAAGTGCAGAAAAGTAAAGATGAAGATTAAAAATGAAATTGAAACTTCAAAATTCATAAACAATGTAAAGACTAAGGCCTTTATATAGGCTCTCCTAAATTACAAAATGAAATTAAAAGCAAATTACAATTAAATGAAAATTCCTATTCTAGATGCTTCTTGTGGTCTTGATTGGTTCACAATTGTGGGCTTGCTTGCTTGAATTTTGAAGTGGACTTGAGAGAGAAGTGAGTAAAGTTGAGGTCCAGGTGCCAATGTTAGTGCTACCGTTAGCCATACTAACGCTACAAGTGTGGCGTTAGTGCTGAAGTTAGTGTGGCCAACGTCACACTTGTTACCAGTTGGTGTTTTTGGGGCTTAAAAGATGCCTCTGATTTGTGCTCAAATTTCATGCTCACTATGGAGTATTATATATCGTTGGAAAGCTCTGAATGTCAGCTTTCTAACGCAACTAGAATCACCTCAATTGGACCTCTGTAGCTCAAGGTATGCTCCTTTGAAGTGGACATGGTCGCTGGCATCGTCGCTAGCGTTAATGAAAAACTTGAGTGCCAATAACGCTAGCGACCAAGGCTTCATTATTGTCAGTTTCTGAAGTTCAAACTTAGTGTCCACCCCATACTATTATATATTGTTGGAAAGCCCTGGATGTCTACTTTCCAATGCTATTAGAAGCGCATCATTTGGAGCTCTACAACTCGAGTTACACTTCTTGGAAGGTGAAGAGGTCAGTTGGCCTTAATACAGGATGATACCATGTTCATCACTGCACTTTCGGGACAGATTTTCTCCCTCAAATTTAGTGTCAACCATGTAGTTCCATATATTCTTGGAAAGCTCTGGAATCCTACTTTCCAATGCCATTAGAATCACCTCATTTGGAGCTTTGTGGCTCAAGTTATGCATGTTTGAAGAAGGCATGGTCAGGCTGCCAGGTGGGACTTTTGCCCACGTTAACTACCACGTTAACTAAGTTAACGTGGGAGTTAACGTGGCTCATAGTGGCTTGTGTGGGCTCATTCCAACGTTAGTGACAATGTTGAGTGTCACTAATGTTGGCAATCACTTTCCTTCTTCACGTTAGCCTCTACGTTAACTAGGTTAACGTGGAAGTTAACGTGGCTCATTGGGGATGTGTGGGTTGCTTCCAACGTTAGTGACAATGTTTGGTGTCACTAACGTTGTCGACCACCATGTCTCTTCACGTTAGCTTCCACGTTAACTAAGTTAACGTGGGAGTTAACGTGGCTTATTGCAACTTGGGCCAACGTTAGTGACAACGGCCTGAAATCAATCAAACTAAGTGCATCAAAGTCTTGCTCTTAATCATGGATTATGCATCATCCAATTTGTCACTAAATTCATGCAAAATTCTCATGAAATCATGTAAAGTGCACAATATATGCTTGAACCAATATGTAGATGAATATCTACCCAAAACTAGCTTATTTCCTAAGAAAATACATGAAACTACCTTAAAAACAGTAAGAAATGGTCAGTGAAACTGGCCAAGATGCCCTGGCATCACAACACCAAACTTAAAGCTTGCTTGTCCCTAAGCAAGTACTGGAACAAGAAAATGATGAATGGAATGCCAAGAGAAATGAGTCATTCTTGTGGAAGTCATGTCACTGATTTTATGGTGGTTTCATGCATAGCAACTTAGGTTCATTCCTTCACTGGCTTTCAGACCTTTATCATGTCTTAGAATACTCACTGTGATTGCATCCCATGAGATTTTTATTCATTGATCCTTTTGTTGTGATTTCAGGGCTTATTTGTGTTCTTAGACTAAGTGCTCTGTAAGGGGTCAACTCTTTAAAATAAGCTTTCAGCCAACACTCCCGAACCAGTTGGTTCAAGGTGCTAGGTGTTGAAACACCCCTACGGACTTACTTCCTCAAGTCTCTCCCCCATACATACACACCACAGGCATATGTTTTATTTATTTTCTTTTCTTGAGACCTTGGTGTCCAGCACCTCTTTGGGTTACTAAATGCTCTGTAGTGAGGGTTACTCTTGATAGTGGACTTTCAGCTGATAATCCCGAGTTAGTTAACCCAAGTTACCAAGTGATAAGGCACCCCTAAGAGCTTATTCATCCAAGTAGATCCCTCACATAGGAGCACCACAGACACTTGTCTTAAGATTAAAAACCATTGGTGCCTAGCCTTATTGCTTATTCTTTTTCTTTGATTCTTCCACTTTCATTGTTCTTTCCCTTTCTCTTATTAGGATCTTGTTATTTATCTAGTCTCATGGGGTGTGTTCAAAGCATATGATTCAAGACAGATAGTTGTCTTCCCACCTTGTGGTTGAACCAACTTAGCTAACTTATGACCACACCACAAACTCAGGAACTTACTCCATAGTATGAACTCTACTCTGGTCTTTTATAAAACACTCATTCTCTTTTCATTTGATTCAAAAGGGACAAGCATACAAGTAAGCAAAGTAAGGATGCAGTAATGACATTCAGACTAGAAAACACAGCCTTAATTAATAAAAAGTCTAAAAGACAGATTTGACATGCTTATTCACAAGGAGCAAGCACACATACATACAAAGAAATAGAAGACAATCATGGAAATTAAAGTGCTGGAAATAAGTAAGAGGAGAAAGGAACTTTACCACCTTGTATTTTATCTTCATTGTTGTTGCCCTTTTTCTCCTATTCTTTCCCTTCCCACACCAGACATAGAATGATTGTTTATACTCAAGCAACAATTAAAATAGTGGTGATGGGGTCCATGATGGATCATGAATGTCTTAGAATGAAGTGTGAGTATGCATGTGTTTCAGCAAGCAAGGTTAAGGATACAATAAAGACACAAGAGATACAAACAGAGACATTTTGATTGCATTAATAAGTGGTGTTGGCATGGTACTTGCATGAAAGTTAAATGGCAACACCAAACTTAGTGTGCCACTATCAATTTAGAATGTTGCAAGTACCCAGTGAAGATTGAAAATCAAATTGTTGCATAGCAACACCAAACTTAGAATGCAATCATATGCCAAATTATTGAAAGTAAACTAAGCAAAGCAAGGAAATGTTACCTACGGTTGGGTTGCCTCCCAACAAGCGCTCTTTTAATGTCATTAGCTTGACATGTTGTTCATGACTTTCTTCCTCTTCTTCCAGTTTGTTAAGAGGAATGACCTCAAGAGGAAAGAGGAGCCAGTTAATGCCCCTTGTTTTGAGTGCCTCTCCCCAGCAAGCATTTTTTTGTTGTTAGCTTGTGTAAACTTGCTTGTTGGGGTAGGGGTGGGATAGCTTTTGGTTGACCTTTTCTTCTTCATGGATATTATCCTTCTTTTCTTGGACACCATCCTCTTTTTAGTGCTCATGTTGATTGCCTTCACCACCTTAATTTCAGTACTTGGGTGTTGTATGATGGTCGGAGCATCCTCTTCCTCAAGAGCTTCTTGAATTGGTGGTTCGATGAACTCACCCTTTATGCAACTCTCTGTTTCATTGGAGTGTGGGCTCCCTTGATTGACTTCCTCCATTTCTTCTACATGATGTTGCATTGAGTCTTTTGGAGTGAGTTTGCATGTTCCTTTGTCCCCACTAGTAACCTCTGTGGGTATGGAGCCTTAGGCTTATATATTCTCACAACCTCCTCTTCCTTCATATGAATCTCACTTGGTATGGTTTCCTCTTTTTCTTGTTCTTTTGATTCCTTCCTTGGGTTTGCCATGGTACCACTGAGAGAATGGTGGGTAGTGATTTGCTTTGATATATATCCAACTTGTGTCCCAAGCTCCTTAATGGCAGCCCCCCGGTTTTGCATACTAGACCTTACTTCCTCCTGGAAAGTTCTCATGTCTTCAGATTCTTCCAAGAGAATTGCCAGTAGGTTCTCTATCCTTGATAGCTTATCCTCGAGGGGAGGGTGTGCAGCTGGGTTGGAATTTGGAGGATGAGGGTGGCTATTTTGTGAATGGAATTGGTTATTTTGTGGTTGTATATTCTGAGAGTGGTATGGCTCTTGTGGGTGATGATATGGGTTTTGTGGACTGTGAACAGAATTTTGTGTGTAATGCAATGGATTGTGTGAGTGGTTAGATGAATTATATGGATGTGGGAAGGAATTTTGTGTTGAGGCATATCCAAGTGTTGAAGGGTTTTGATGCGGAAAGCTAGGAGGTGAGGTTGAATAATTAAAGGATGATGGCTCTTGATGAATGGGGTGTGAATAAGTGAAATCTCTTTGGTTTTGATCTTCCCAGGCACAGCTTGAGTAGTGATCAAAGTCATCAAAATATGGACCATTTTGTGACCCTGGGAAGCACCTTGTTTCATGTTCTTGATATTCCCAACCACCATTATCATAATAGCATGAATTATTTTGTGGTGGTGAGAAGTATCCCAAGTAACTTGATTGACCAAAAGATGATCTATACTCCATTTTTCTTCAAATTACTCTGTATCAAACAACAATCACCAAGATAAAAGAGATTGGAATTCCCCTTGTCACAAATGAAGAAATTCCCAGTGAGGCAATATCACAAACAGTTAGTTAGCAAAAGAAAATAATAAAACAAAAGAAAACAAAGATAAAAGAAAAGTGTCTAATCTAGTAAATCAATCAACCGGTAGTTTGTTAATCACAATTAATCCCCGGCAACGGGCCATAAACTTGATGCAGGTGGAAACTTGTCTCTCAACAAATCTCCCTTCGGCAAGTGTACCGAATTGTCGTCAAGTAAAACTCACAATAGAGTGAGGTCGAATCCCACAGAGATTAACGGATTAAGCAATCAATGGTTAAATGATTATCCTAGTTAGATGAATCATATTGGAGTGATAAGTAACAAGGAAATGTAAATGGCAGAAAAGTAAAGAAAGCAATAGAGTGCAGAGAAGTAAAATGGCAAGAAAAGTAAATGTAAGAACTAAAAATAAAATAAACATTGAGATCAAGAGATATTGCAATCCTCCGGATCAAGTTCATTCTCATCTCTTCCTCAATCATTCATTGATCTCCTTGGCAATCTTAAGTGATCGAACTACAATTACTTGTAATTCAATCTCTCAAATCTTGATCAATAGCCAATTCCTTGGTCAATTGCTCATAAGAAGAGATGAAGTATGGTCACTGATTATACCACATGCATTCCCAAATCAAGTGTTGGAGGATTATAGTCACATATCCTTCCAAACCTAATTTGGTACAACATGAGAAAGCATTTCTAGCATGATCTCTTCATTCCTTTTCCAAGGTTCAGAAGAGATCCAAGTATGAATAGCTTCTTTTCCAAGATAACTACCCAATTGGATGAAGATCGAAAGCTTTCAAGCAAAATCAAGAGAAAAGATAGAAGAATAAGAATAAGAACTACACTTAATCCATTGAATCACAATAGAGCTCTCTAACCCAATGTAAAGAGTTAGTTGGTCATTGCTCTAACAAAATAGAAAAGAAAGAAAGTGTATAAAAGTAAAGATGAAGATTAAAACTGAAATTGAAACTTCAAAATTCATAAAAATGAAAAGTACAAAGAAAAGAAAGAGAAAGAAAAGTGTGTGAGGGGAGGGAGTCCGAAGACCCCTCGTCAATCCTCCGAAGACCCCTCTTCAATCCCCTAATTCCCCAATGCCCTCAATGTAAAGACTAAGGCCTTTATATAGGATCTCCTAAATTACAAAATGAAATTAAAAGCAAATTACAATTAAATGAAAATTCCTATTCTAGATGCTTCTTGTGGTCTTGATTGGTTCACAATTGTGGGCTTGCTTGCTTGAGCTTTGAAGTGGACTTGAGAGAGAAGTGAGTAAAGTTGAGGTCCAGGTGCCAATGTTAGTGCTACCGTTAGCCACACTAACGCTACAAGTGTGGCGTTAGTGCTGAAGTTAGTATGGCTAACGTCACACTTGCTACCAGTTGGTGTTTTTGGGGCTTAAAAGCTGCCTCTGATTTGTGCTCCAATTTCATGCCCACTATAGAGTATTATATATCGTTGGAAAGCTCTGAATGTCAGCTTTCTAACGCAACTAGAATCAATTCAATTAGACCTCTGTAGCTCAAGTTATCCACCTTTGAAGTGGACATGGTCGCTGGCATCGTCGCTAGCGTTAATGAAAAACTTGAGTGCCAATAACGCTAGCGACCAGAGCTTCATTATTGCCAGTTTCTGAAGTTCAAACTTAGTGTCCACCCCGTACTATTATATATTTTTAGAAAGCCCTAGATGTCTACTCTCCAATGCCTTTAGAAGCGCATCATTTGGAGCTCTACAACTCGAGTTACACTTCTTGGAAGGTGAAGAGGTCAGTTGGCCTTAATACAGGTTGATACCATGTTCATCACTGCACTTTTGGGGCAGATTTTCTCCCTCAAATTTAGTGTCAACCATGTAGTGCCATATACGCTTGAAAAGCTCTGGAATCCTACTTTCCAATGCCACTGGAATCACCTCATTTAGATCTTTGTGGCTCAAGTTATGCGTGTTTGAAGAAGGCATGGTCAGGCTGCCAGGTGGAACTTTTGCCCACGTTAACTAAGTTAACGTGGGAGTTAACGTGGCTCATAGTGGCTTGTGTGGGCTCATTCCAACGTTAGTGACAATGTTGAGTGTCACTAACATTGGCAATCACTTTCCTTCTTCACGTTAGCCTCCACGTTAACTAGGTTAACGTGGAAGTTAACGTGGCTCATTGGGGATGTGTGGGTTGCTTCCAACGTTAGTGACAATGTTTGGTGTCACTAACGTTGTCGACCACCATGTCTCTTCACGTTAGCTTCCACGTTAACTAAGTTAACGTGGGAGTTAACGTGGCTTATTGCAACTTGGGCCAATGTTAGTGACAATGTTGAATGTCACTAACGTTGGCTTCCCCTTCTCCCCTTAACGTTAGAGGCCATGTTAACTAAGTTAACGTGGCAACTAACGTGGCCACTTATGAGCTTGGTCCAACGTTAGTGATAATGTTAAGTGTCACTAACGTTGGCTCCATTTCCTTTCTTCAAAGTTAATGCCACTAACTTTTCTCACTAATGTTTGGGCTTTCCTTCCTTCCACGTTAGTGCCCACGTTAGTGTAACTAACGTAGCCACTAACGTGGCTCTTATCTTCTTCTTTCGGCCTGAAATCAATCAAACAAAGTGCATCAAAGTCTTGCTCTTAATCATGGATTATGCATCATCCAATTTGTCACTAAATTCATGCAAAATTCTCATGAAATCATGTAAAGTGCACAATATATGCTTGAATCAAGATGTAGATGAATATCTATCCAAAACTAGCTTATTTCCTATGAAAATGCATGAAACTACCTTAAAAACAGTAAGAAAAGGTCAGTGAAACTGGGCAAGATGCCCTAGCATCAGTGGCTAGGAAGGGTCTTCCAAGGATGATGGATTCATCCTCATCCTTCCCATTGTCTAGGATTATGAAATCAGCAGGGATGTAAAGGCCTTCAACCTTTACCATGACATCCTCTACAAGTCCAAAAGCCTGTTTCTTTGATTTGTCTGCCATCTCTAGTGAGATTCTTGCAGCTTGCACCTTATAGATCCCTAATTTCTCCATTACAGAGAGTGGCATGAGGTTTATACTTGACCCTAGGTCACACAGAGCCTTCTCAAAGGTCATGGTGCCTATGTTGCAAGGTATTAAGAACCTTTCGGGATCCTCTTTCTTCTGAGGTAACTTCAGTTGAACCAAGGTGTTTAGTTCATTAATGAGCAATAAAGGTTCATCCTCCCAAGTCTCATTACCAAATAACTTGGCATTCAGCTTCATGATTGCTCCTAAATACTGAGCAACTTGCTCTTCAGTAATAACTTCATCTTCTTCAGAGGAAGAATATTTATCAGAGCTCATGAATGGTAATAGGAAATTCAGTGGAATCTCTATGGTCTCTGTATGAGCCTCAGATTCCTTTGGTTTCTCAATAGGGAACTCCTTGTTGGCCAGTGGACATCCCATGAGATCATTCTCACTGGGAATCACTGTCTTTCCCTCCTCTACAGGTTCGGCCATGTTAGACGTGTAGATGGCCTTGTACCCTCTTTTTGGGTTCTCTTCTGTATTGCTTGGGAGAGTGCTAGGAGGAGTTTCAATAACTCTTTTACTCAGCTGACCCACTTGTCCCTCCAAATTTTTGATGGAGGACCTCGTTTCATTCATGAAACTAAGAGTGGCTTTAGATAGATTAGAGACTATGTTTGCTAAGCCAGAGAGGCTCTGCTCAGAATTCTCTGTCTGTTGCTGAGAAGATGATGGAAAAGGTTTGCTATTGCCAAACCTATTTCTCCCACCATTATTGTTATTGAAGCCTTGTTGAGGCTTCTGTTGATCCTTCCATGAGAAATTTGGATGATTCCTCCATGAAGGATTATAGGTGTTTCCATAGGATTCTCCCATGTAATTCACCTCTTCCATTACAGGATTCTCAAGGTTATAAGCTTCTCCTTCAGTGGAGGCTTCTTTAGCACTGCCAGATGCAGCTTGCAATCCAGTCAGATTCTGAGAAATTATATTGACTTGTTGAGTCAATATTTTATTCTGAGCCAATATGGCATTCAGAGTATCAATCTTAAGAACTCCTTCCTTCTAAGTCACCCCATTATTCACAAGATTCCTTTCAGAAGTGTACATGAACTAGTTATTTGCAACCATCTCAATGAGTTCCTGGGCTTCTGCAGGTGTTTTCAGATGAAGGGATCCACCAGCAGAGTGGTCCAATGACATCTTGGATAACTTAGTCAGACCATCATAGAATATACATATGATGCTCCATTCTGGAAACATATCAAAAGGACACCTTTTGGTTAATTACTTGTATCTTTCCCAAGCTTCATAGAGGGATTGACCTTCCTTCTGTCTGAAGGTTTGGACATCCACTCTGAGCTTACTCATGTTTTGAGGTGGAAAGAATTTGTTCAAGAAATCATTAACCAGCTTGTCCCAAGAGTTCAGGCTTTCTCTAGGTTTTGACTCCAACCATGTCCTAGCTCTGTCTCTTACAGCAAAGGGAAAAAGCATAAGAACTGATGAGGATCTTTTGATGGAAGTCCATGAAACTTGTAGTTCTGCTGCATTAGAGAAACTAATTGAGGATTAAGCTCAAAGTTGTTTGCTCCAATGGTAGTAATTGAGATACTTCTTCCATAGAAGTTGGAAGTTGGTGCAGCATAGTCACCAAGCATCTTCCTTGCATCTCTGGCATTATTGTTATTTTTGGCTGCCATGTCTTCTTCTTTTTTGAAAATTTCTGTTAGGTCCTCTCCAGTGAGTTGTGCTTTAGCTTCTCTTAGCTTCCTCTTTAGAGTCCTTTCAGGTTAAGGATCGGCTTCAAGAATATCTTTATTCTTTTTCTTGCTCATGTGAAAAAGAAGAGAACAGAAAAGAAGAGGAATCCTCTATGTCAAAGTATAGAGATTCCTTTATGTGAGTAGAAGAAGAGAATAAGTGAAGAATAAGGTAGAGAGAAAATAAAGAGAATTTGAACACAGAGAGGGAGAGAGGGTTCGAACTTTAAGAAGGAGAGAAGTGTTAGTAAATAAATAAATAAATAGAAAGAGGTGAGAGAGAGGGAATTCAAATATTAAATCAAAGAAAAGAAAAAATATTTTTGTTTTTATTTTAAATATTAGTTAGTATTGAAATATTAACAAAGGAATAAAATAAAATTAAAGTTTAAAATAATTAGTTAATTAAAAAGATTTTTGAAAAGAGGAAGGTGATTTTCGAAAATGAGAAGTGAAAAAGTAGTTAGGTGGTTTTGAAAAAGATAAGAGTAAGTTTGAAAACATGAGAAGTTAGAAAAAGATTTTGAAATTAAAATTTGAAAAAGATATGATTTGAAAAAGATTTGATTGAAAAAAAAGATATGTTTGAAAAGATATGATTGAAAAAAAGAAATTAAAAGGATTTGACTAACAAGAAACTAAAAGATATTATTCTAGAATTTAAAGATTGAACCTTTTTTAACAAAACAGTAACAAACTTGAAATTTTTTGAATCAAATCCTTAATTGGTAGCAAGGTTTTCGAAAATATGATATAAAAATAAGAAAAAGATTTTGAAAATCAATTTTTAAAATTTTTTGAAAATATTAAAAAGAAAAATGAAAAATATTTGATTTTTTTTGAAGAGTTGAAAAAATAGAAATTTTTTTTAAATTTAAAATTTGACTTGACTAACAAGAAGCCACTAAATTTTTTTTTAAAAATCTTTGACTAAGTCAACCCAAAATTTTGAATTTTATGAGTGAAATAAGGAAAAGATATTTTTTTATTTTTTGAATTTTAACGAGGAAAGAGAGAAAAACAAAAAAATTGACTCAAAACATAAAAATTTTGGATCAAAACCAATGATGCATGCAAGAACACTTTGAATGTCAAGATGAACACCAAGAACACTTTGAAGATCATGATGAACATCAAGAACACATTTTTGAAAAATTTTTAAGAAAAGAAACACATGCAAGAAACCAAACTTAAAAATTTTAAACTTTTGACTCTAAAAATTCAAAAATGCATATGAAAAACAAGAAAAGACAAAACAAGAAAATCACAAGATCAAACAAAGACAATCATCAAGAACAACTTGAAGATCAAGAACATCTGCATGAGTTTTCGAAAAATGCTAAAAAAAAATAAACACATGCAATTGACACCAAACTTAAAATTTGATTCTAGACTCAAACAAGAAACACAAAAATTTTTGATTTTATGATTTTATTAAATATATATATATAT
>NC_029772.3:74348208-74349753 GCF_000817695.3 Arachis duranensis | reverse complement strand
TGAAAAATTTTTGAAAATAGAACAAGAAGAAAATTACCTAATCTAAGCAACAAGATGAACCGTCGGTTGTCCAAACTCGAACAGTCCCTGACAATGGCACCAAAAACTTGGTACACAAAATCGTGAGTTCACACTTTTCTCACAACTCCGCGCAGTTGACCAGCAAGTGCACTGGGTCGTCCATGTAATACCTTACGTGAGTAAGGGTCGATCCCACAGAGATTGTCGGCTTGAAGCAAGCTATGGCCATCTTGTAAATCTCAGTCAGACGGATTCACATGGTTATGAGGTTTTGATGATTAAAAACGAAATAAAACATAAAATAGGATAGAGATACTTATGCAATTCGTTGGTGGGAATTTCAGATAAGCGTATGGAGATGCTTTGTTCCCTCTGAGCCTCTGCTTTCCTATTGTCCTCATCCAATCATGCATACTCCCGTCCATGGCAAGATGTATGTTGGTGGATCACCGTTGTCAATGGCTACCATCTGTCCTCTCAGTGAAAACATATCCGCTATGGTTTCCCGCATGGCTAATCAGTTGTCGGTTCCCGATCGTGTCAGAATAAGATCCATTGATCCTTTTGCACACTGTCACTGCGCCCAACAGTCACGAGTTTGAAGCTCGTCACAGTCATCCCATCCCAGATCCTACTCAGAATACCACAAACAAGGTTTAGACTTTCCGGATCTCAAGAATGCGGCCAATTGATTCTAGCTTTTACCACGAAGACTCTGATCTCATGGAATGGAAGGCTCTGTTGTCAGGAGAGGCAACCATGCATCGTGAACCAGGAGGCCAAGAGATACACACTCAAGCTCTTGTAGATAGAACGGAGGTGGTTGTCAGGCATGCGTTCATAAGGGAGGATGATGATGAGTGTCACGGATCATCGCATCCATCAGGTTGAAGTACGAGTGAATATCTTAGAACAAGAATAAGCGTGAATTGAATAGAAAAATAATAGCACTTTTGCATTAATTCATGAGGAACAGCAGAGCTCTACACCTTAATCTATGAGGTGTAGAAACTCCACCATTGAAAATACATAAGTGATGAAGGTCCAGGTATGCCCGAATGGCCAGCCCCCAAAACATGATCAAGAGATGAAAAGTGATCCAAAGATTGTCCCAAAAATGATCTAAAGACATGACAATAGTAAAAAGTGCTATTTATACTAAACTAGTGAAATAGGTTTACAGAAAATGAGTAACTAAGTGTAGATAATGCAGAAATCCACTTCCGGGGCCCACTTGGTGTGTGTTTGGGCTGAGCATTAAAGCTTTCACGTGCATAGGCTCTTCTTGGAGTTTAAACGCCAGTTTTGGTGCTAGTTTGGGTGTTTGAATCCAGCTTTGGCGCCAGTTCTGGCATTTTACGCTAGAAAAGGGTCTCTGGTGGGCGTTTGGACGCCAGTTTGGGCCATCAAATCTCGAGAAAAGTATGGACTATTAAATATTTCTGGAAAGCCCAAGATGTCTACTTTCCAACGCAATTGAGAGCACGCCAATTGGGCTTCTGTAGCTCCTGAAAATCCACTTCG
>NC_029772.3:74337009-74348159 GCF_000817695.3 Arachis duranensis | reverse complement strand
TTTCTCAGCCTCTGAATCAGATTTTTGCTCAGGTCCCTCAATTTCAGCCAGAAAATACCTGAAATCACAGAAAAATACACAAACTCATAGTAAAGTCCAGAAATGTGATTTTTGCATAAAAACTAAAAAAATATACTAAAAAGTAACTAAAACATATTAAAAACTATGTAAAAACAACGCCAAAAAGCGTATAAATTATCCGCTCATCCAAACTCTCCACACACCGTTAGTAACAAAAGAAGTTGACAAGTTGGATACAATGGCTATTTCTAACCCAAGTTTAGGTGTGATGACCCCCATTATCGAATATCTCAAATTCAATATCATCCCAGAATAGGAAAAGGAAGCAAGGAGGCCCACAAGGGAAGCATAAAACTACACCCTGTTTCACAACGTTCTCTATAGAAGAGGAGTATCTACACCTCTACTAAAGTGCATCCTGACCTCCAAAACTAATGAGATGTTAGAAGAAATTCATAGCGGCATATGCGAAAATCATCTAGGAGCACGATCACTAGCTAAGAAACTAATCCGAGATGGCTTCTTTTGGCCAACCTTGCAAAAAGATGCAGGAGACTTCGTAAAGAAATGTCCACCTTGCCAGAAGCATGCTAACTTTCATGTGGCACCTCCAAAAGAGCTCATTACCATCACCTTGCCTTGGCCATGTACAAAGTGGGGCTTAGATCTCCTCGGTCTATTCTCATAGGCACTGATGAGAGGACTTTTGCGTGGTCTAGAAATTCACAGATAAATCCTTGTTGCAAGTATAGTTTTTAAACCAACAAAAAATCCTTTCGTCAAAATGGCGCCGTTGCCGAGGAATTGCAAACGTGTTCCTTATTATTGGTTATTGTAAATATTTGCTTTTTATTAATTTTTGTTTTTATTTTCTGTCACTACTATGAACTCTTACAACTTTGGCTATGAGTCTGGTTAGAATTATGTTGCAGGGAGAGGAGATTACAATGAGAACATGCATCAAGGATGGGACAACCAAGGATGGGAGGAGCCACAAGGATTTGATCAACCCTCTTGGCAACAACCTCCACCAACATACTATGACCAAGAGCCCTTCCAAGAGGCATACCAAGATGACGGCTATGGTGGGCACTCTTTTGATTATCAACAACCACCACCATACGCCTATGACCCCCTCCTCAGCATAGCTTTGAATCACCACACTAACAAGCCCCTTTCCATCATTCACCTCCATATGACCCTGACCCTTATCCACCTTATGAACCTGACGTTGAGATTTTTGCCAGTAAAGAATTTCATAAAAAACAGTCGCGTTGTAGATATAGTCTCTAAACCGACAAAAATCCCTTCGTACAAATGTTTTGGTTGTCACAAGTAACAAACTCCTTTAAAATTGATAACCGAAGTATTCAAACCTCGGGTCGTCTTCTCAAGGAATTGCAAGGAGGTATGTTCTTATTATTGACTATGAAAAAGGTAAAATTGGGGTTTTGGAAGTAAGGTGCGAATATATTATATGACAAGTAAAATAAAATAATAATAGCTGTAAAATAAACCTTTGGCAAGGTATAAGAACTGGAGGTCCTTTCCTAGTTATCCTTTTCAATTGTGATGAGAATTGGATTTTTCTCCCACTTTGTTAACCTCTAACTATGAAGGTAAGTTAAGTGGATGAATTTCAATTTTCAATCAACAATGAGTTTGATAACTCTAGAGTCACCAATTATTTAACCAAAGCCAAAAGGAAAGAAAATTGAAACTGCTCAAATAAAAATGCCTTCAGATGGGAAGCAATAATCATGTAATAACTGAAATATCTCAAATAATATTAATTCAAAGAAAATCATAACATGAAAGAGTTCATAAATTTAATTGGAAAAATAAATAAAAATAAAGAACCTGGGATTGAGAGTCACTCCTAAAACTAAGAGAAATCCTAAATCCTAAGAGAGAGAGGAGAGAACCCCTCTCAAAACTAATCTAAATCATGATAAGTGAATTATAAAAGCATGATTATGAATGGATGCATTCCCCCACTTTACAGCCTCTAATCTGTGTCCTCTGGGCCGAAAACTGGGTCAGAAACAGTCCAGAAATCACTTCCAGCGCTTTCTGGTCGGTACAGGTCGCGGAAAAGTGACGCGGCCGCATGGCTCACGCGGTCGCGCAGGTTGCGTTTCTGCCAGGTCACACGTCCGCGTGACTCACGCGTTCGCGTCACCTGGCATCGGGGCAGCTATGGCAAATTATATATCAAATCGAAGCCCCGGACGTTAGCTTTCCAACGCACATGGAACCGCGTCGTTTAGACCTATGTAGCTAAAGTTATAGCTGTTTGAGTGCGAAGAGGTCAGGCTGGACAGCTTAGCAATTTCTCCAACTTATTGTATTCCTTCCATTTTTGCATGCTTCCTTTCCATCCTCTGAGCCATTCCTGCCTTATAATCTCTGAAAACACTTAACACACATATCAAGGCATCTAATGGTAATAAGAGAGGATTAATAATAAGCAAATATAAGATCAAAGAAGCATGTTTTCAATCAAAGCACATAATTAGGAAGGCAAATGTAAAACATGCGAATAGTATGAATAAGTGGGTAAAGAGTTGATAAAATCCACTCAATTTAGCACAAAATAAACCATGAAATAGTGGTTTATCAACCTCCCCACACTTAAACGATAGCATGTCCTCATGCTAAGCTCAAGAGAAATTATAAAGAGATGAAGAGGAATGATAGAATGTATGAGATGCAACCTATGAATGCAACTAAATGCAAAATGCTTCTACCTACTTGGTTAGAAGCAAATAAATCCCCAAGAATAAATATGAACTGGATTTCACTAATTCAAATCATAAAAATGAAGTACAAATAGACTTGTAGAAGAAAATAGCTCATGAAAGCCGGGAACAAAGAATCGAGCATCGAACCCTCACTTAGTAGTGTATATCACTCTAATCACTCAAGTGTTTTAGGTTCGATTCTCTCAATTCTCTACTAACCTTGCTTTCTAAGGCTTGCTCTTCATCTAACAATCATTCACTGCTTACTTTGGGGCATTTTGTCCCCTTTTATTATTTGCTCTTTTTCTTTTCTTTTTCTCCTTTTTTTTTCAATGCATATGTTTAAAGTATTGAATGTATGAACATATTCTCAACATTCTTTCACATTTTCAGAAAATTCTAACATACTCAATTCTCAAACCAGATGTTTCCAAACCCACTCTTCCCCACACTTAATTCATAAGCATTCTCACTAGTCTAAGCTAACCAAGGATTCAAATTAAGGACATTATTATTTTTCGCTTAAAGTTAATGATGTGTTAAAATAAAGAACAAAAGGGGTAAAATAGGCTCAAAATTAGTTTGCAATAGATAATGAAAAGGTTAAGGCCATATGGGTATGTAAGCTCAGTGAAACAAGGCCTCAATCATATAAGTGTATGCATACATTAAACAATGGAAATATAGAATTAAGCAAGACATGAGTTAATACTCAAATTGGCCCCTGAAATTTGACCTCCGACTCAATTTAGCCCTTTTGGTTTCAATTGATTCAAATTGTACCCTGAAATTTTGACCCGCGTCTCAAATTGGCCCTTCTGGCATTTTTCGTCACCGGAAAGCTGAGCTGTCAATTTTCGTTGACACCTGACACCCTTGCAGTTAGATGACATGGCAAAATGTTTGAAGGCATCAATTTAACCCCTAAAAATTTTAAATAAAACCTAGAAGTCCCAATTTCCCCAAATCGCAAGAGTGTCTCGAAGAGTTGAGAAGAATGTTGGGAAGCAGCAACCAAGGCTCAGATAGCTCTAGTAGAGCTCGTTCGCATGGTGGGTGGGTGAAGAATGCACACCGTGACAGAGGTGACAGAGGTGGAAAGGTTCCGCATTGATGCGGTTGTGGGTTGCGTCCTATTCTTCGATGGTCTGGGACAGATTCTAATCCAGAAAGACCATTCTATGGATGTTCTAACTATAATGTAAGTTGGTTAAATTGTTGCAAGCTGATTGTGTGTCTTATTTCTCAAATGCTTGTTGGTTTTGTAGTTGTTCTTCCTCTCAATTTTTTTTTCTTTTAGATTTTTGGTGTTGTAGACTACTGGTAAGAGATGG
The DNA here is from genome assembly GCF_000817695.3 of Arachis duranensis. Lineage (NCBI taxonomy): Eukaryota > Viridiplantae > Streptophyta > Magnoliopsida > Fabales > Fabaceae > Arachis > Arachis duranensis. Next base: position 74,344,060 of record NC_029772.3, on the reverse strand, counting down.
TGTGGCTTTTTTAAATGGGCAGATGTTGAAGAAGAAGAAGCCATAATTGGCAGAAATGAAAGTTCAGTTAGTGAAGACCATTGGAAAATATCTCTGGGATGGAAAATTAGTGCAGTTGAAGCTGAAATTAGAATATTAAAAATGTGGAATATTATGTTGTCTGTGTTTGTTATTATTTTTGAAATTGTAATTGTAGCTTATGGATTAGGTGGGATGAAATATATGTAACTATGATGTCAGTTATGTTAATGAAGCATTGTTATGTATTTAATGACAAAATAGAAATGGAATTTTATGTTCTCTTGGTAATGATATATCTTGTAAAAATTCTTTAAAAGTGAGATTATACAAAAGATGAGGTATAACTTATGACCAAATAAGTATCAGAAGAGCATAGTTTGTTCAAATTGGTGAAGCTGTTTTGAGTCTGTATATGAAGACAAATCAAGAGCTGGCTCTGATAATGATATATGTAGTATGCACTTCCATTAGTTACAAAAGAAAATCTAATAGAACCTTTTGTGGTTCTTGCACTTGACAGAGGATCCAGAAATAAGTAATTCATTAAGTAATTCAAAGTCATTAATCATTGTCAATATCACAGCATTAGCAATAGCAGTATCTGTATCATACTTCAAATACCCTAAATAACATAGTTTCAAATATCCTAAACCAAAACAGATTACTCTACATAACATAGTAACAAAATATCAAATGAGCATAGTTTGATCAAATGCTCTTTACAAAATATGTTCTACACAACTTCCAGTCAACATTGCAAATCGTTTTCTATTTTGTTGTTGGTGGTTTGAAGCCCGGGGTGGGGACGAATGTCATAAACTCTGCCAAGCGTGCAGCTGTCCCAGAAGTTGCTCCTTGCATTGGGTCCACATTGAAAATTTCTTTCCTCTTTGATTGCAGCTTGTCAGGCCTTGTGACCTGTTGTGGAGGTGGAGGTGGGTCTGATGGAGGGACCTGTTGAAATTGTTAACAGAATTAGTGACCAATACAGCCCAATAAAAATCAGTCAATATATTATTAAAATAGTATCAATCAATTGGATTTACCCAACATTTACTCATGTATTATAAACCAATACAAACCAGTTAACAGTTAATCAAATATTAGAAACCAATCACTACCTGTTCCTGATTTTCTGGCTGTGAGTAAGTGGGTTGGGTGAGATCAATCTCTGAAGCATTTGCATCATCAACACCTTCCCCTGGTGCTAATGGAGCATTTTCATTAATCTCAGCAGGTTGAGTGTTACTAGTAGCAGCATTTGCTGGATCTCTAGTCTCTCCAGCGTTAGAACCTTTTTCTTTTGCAACTACAGCCGCTGCTGCACTAACAAGGGCACTAGCAAGGTCATCAAAACATATTATTTTCATCTGTGTTTTAATTATTGTTAAAACCAATGAACATTATTTTCAATCTTTAAGTAGAAAAGCAAATAAGAGAAACTCATTGTCCTATCTAAAAAAAATGACAAGAAAATAAAAGGGCAAATATTTTTCACAACTGATTGCCAAAATAGAACAAAGAAATTAAAATCTTCACACAATCAATTACATAACTAACAGTCACAAGTGTCTGAAATACCTAAACATGAAGGATTATGCTTTTTACAAGGATAATTAATGGCAGAGTACTTCAGACACTAGAAGCAAAAAAAATCTATTTCATTTCCCATTTAACAGCTTAAGAGAAGGGTTCTTGATAAATAAAATAGACTACACTTTAATCATTAAGTCATTCATTCCCTCAAAGATTCCAACTAGTAATCACACCTTCAAAGTTCATGTATTAAAATAGGATTTTTTTTTATCAAAATTATATTCTTGTTATGATCATTACATAATGCAGTACTCCCTTTTCACTATATCAGTACTCTTGTAAATAATAGTTCAAGAAGGAACAAGAAAACACATGAAAGCAAACTTGTCAGGTGTGTTCATTAGTAGTGGGATATGAAGGAGTAAAATTGTTATTTTAAAGGAAGGGTTCTTGATAAATAAAATAGACTCCACTTTAATCAGTAAGTCATTCCTTCCCTCAAAGATTTCAACTAGTAATCACACCTTTAAAGTTCATGTATAAAAATAGGATTTTTTAATCAACATTATATTCTTGTTATGATCATTACATAATGCAGTACTCTCTTTACACTATATTAGTACTCTTGTAAACAATAGTACAAGAAGAAACAAGGAAACACATGAAAGCAAATTTGTCAGGTGTGTTTATTAGTAGTGGGATATGAAGGAGTAAATTTGTTATTTTAAAATAGAATATAAAGAATCAAAGACTGCTCAAACGGACAAAGAACTGAACGATTCAGTTGATCACAGTCACACACATGCAAAAAAATTAAACCCTAACAAACAAAAACTCTATTATCATCAACAACCATAATCAACCACATTCTCCCAAAGTTACACTGATGAAGTGGACTGAAAAAATTGAAAACAACACACAACCAACATTTTGAGAAAAAACAGAGCATGAAAGTTGAGAGCAGCGTTTTTGTTACTAATCTATTTTTCAAAAGATGACTCCCAGTTAATTAATCTTCACAATGGAGAGCGAACCAAGTAAGAAAATTTTCAAACCTCCATTACTGAGACATCCATGGTGCTTCTCTGAAGGGAAGGGAACGTATACGACGGAAAGAGAAGGAAGAGAAAGGGTCAATTGGGTTTCACTTCAAAAGTGGTTACTGTTTGGATTTCATTTAACCCCTTTTTTCATGTCAACGACGTCGTTCTAAGCATTTCGGCGCCAATAGTAAAACGGCGTCGTTTTGATACTGCCAGGTGTCATTTAAAATTGCCAGGTCAGCTCTCTGGTGACGGAAAACATAAAAAGGGCCAATTTGAGGCGCGGGTCAAAATTTCAGGGTACAATTTGAGTCAATTGAAACCAAAAGGACTAAATTGAGTCGGGAGTCAAATTTCAGGGGCCAATTTGAATATTAACTCAACAAAGATCACAATTTTAGAGAGAGAAACACACACCAAAAATAAAATATTGGTTGATAAAATGCAACCAATCAAATAGGCTCAAAATCTCACTGGTTTTGTGTGTTCGAGCTTTAAACCATGTTCCAAAATAATATTTCTTTCATACAAGTTTTTCAAAAAGTTTTATTCAAATTAGTGAAATACTATAAAAATTTCTTGAAAAAAGAAAATATTACTTTAACCAAGTGGTAAAATATGCACAAAAATCAAACGAACATGCAAATGCAGCAATGAACAGACAAATAAAATAAAATATTGGTGTTGAGTCGAGAAGTAACTAACCCATGGAGATCGGTATCGACCTCCCCACACTTAAAGATTGCACCGTTCTCGGTGCATGCTGAGATGTGCAGGTGGACGGGTTGCTCCAACTGACGCTTGTAGATGGAAGCGCCTTAGTTGGAGATCTCTTGGTTCCTTTCCTTGCTGGTGTCTTGTCAGTGGCCTTCTCTTTTCCTTTCTTGGTACCCATGCCTAAGGAAGAAGAAAAAGGAAGAGTGTGAAATATAGAAAACTAAGACCAGAAGGGAGGAAATTCCAAGTGATAAAGAATGTCAAAGAAAAGATGATAGTCCATCTACATGGTAGCTACAACATGTAGGGAAGACAACAATAAAGAGCAATTCAAAATAATTAGATGCAAGAGGGTAAAAACATGCAAATAATAGGCATGAGAGGCATAGCTCAAGCATCAAGTATTAAATGTGCCAAATTAAAGAGCACATGTAATGATGACAATTGTGAATGATAATCCCAAATACATTGGGTGTGCAAGTTAAAATAGGGATGAAAATAATGTAATCCAAATGTATATGAGAGCCATAAGTAAATGTCAATTGTCAAATCTCTTCTCTGAGTAGCCACGTGCTCAAATAAAATAAGGCACTTATCCAAATAAAACCAATGAGAATAATGCAATGAATGAAATATGCAAATAAATGAAGTAAAATAAAATGAGAGGGAAAAAGGAGGAGAAGAAAAAAGAAAGTGAGAAAGGAGAGAGAAGGAAGAAATTAGGATTAGAAAAGAGAAGATAAGAAAATTGGCACTAATCTGGATAGGTTGTGCGATGCTGGCGATGCGGTCGCGTAGGTGACGCGGTCGCGTGGTGCGCGATAAGGTTGGGCAACGCGGACACGTGGGGCACGCGATCGCGTGACTCGATTTGTGCTAGTGGTGCGAATGCAGCCTCGCGGCCGCACAACTCTCTGTTCAAAACGTCAGTATTGCCAAAATCCAGGGTGACGCGGTCGCGTGGTCGACGCGATCGCGCGGGTGGCCTTATTTCCAATATGACGCGGACGCGTGGGTGACGCGTTCGCGAGGCAGGGCTTGTGCTGCTAGCACGGGTCCAGCCCAATTCCAGCTCAACGTTCAGCCATACACTCTTTTTACGCCGATTTCAGGTCACGCAGCCGCGTGGGTGACGCGGTCGCGTGGGAGGCTATTTTTCCAAATGACGCGGAGGCGTCATCGACGCGTTCACGTGGAGTCAGTTTGTGCTAATAGCGCGCCTCCAGCCCTGCTCCTGCGTAACTCTCTGTTCACTTTTATTTTTCCTTTCTCTCCAAGCGACACGGACGCGTCGCTGATGCGATCGTGTCGCGTAGCGAAATTTTTTTTTTAATAACTGAAAAATGCAGAATGCAGAATGCAATGCTTAATGTGAATGAGATGCAAAATTCCAGGTTCAATATAATAAATAAAAGAAAACTTGAAAACAAACAAAACTAAATAAAGAGAAACGATCATACCAGGGTGGGTTGTCTCCCACCTAGCACTTTTAGTTATAGTCCTTAAGTTGGACATTTGATGAGATTCCTGCTATGGTGGCTTATGCTTGTACTGATCCAGGAATCCCCACCAATGTTTGTATTTCCAGTAGCCTCCGGGGTCCTAAACTAAGCATGTAAAGCCCTTACGAAGCTTCAAATAGATTCTTAGGCTTCTGGGGTGACAAATGTCAGAACAGATTCCAGGATCCCAAATCTTGCTTTTACACCCATTTTTGTCTCGATCTGCATTTTTCCAGCCGGGTGAAAGGTGATATGAATTCTCACTCCAGTGACCAAACAGCTTCCTAGACCCATTCAGTTGAGCTTTATACCAACCTTTGCGTTTAAACTTAAAGCTTCCAACCATGATGAACCTTGCAGGACAATTCTTACCACTAACCATCTTCCTCTTACTCTTGATGCCACAAAGAGCTCTAAGTTGACCATCCATCTCCAGTAGCCCATATTCAAGTGGGATTAGAAAGCTATGGGATATGAATTTTACCCACCTGAATGTTGTGAAGGATGATGGCAACTTAGGGGGAGGTATCTTTAATGAAATTGCAAGCTCCACTCCCTTGTGCTCTTCTCTGATAATTACCACCTCTTTGCAAACTTCTTTAATTTCAACCTCTTCTTCTTGGTAGCTCTCTTTCAATTCAATCTCATTTTTATTGCTTTCCAAGGGTATGGGAGGTTGTGCTTCTTCTTCTTGAATCTCTATCTCTTGATCAACCTCTTCCAAGTCTTCAACTGTGATATGCCTTGGAGGTTGTACACCCTCCTCAGCATCAATTTCAAATGTCTTGGAAGGGGGTTCTATGACTGGACTTTCCCATGGAGGTTCTGCATCTCCTAATTTAAGCGTCTAGAAGCCCATTGAATTAATACTTGCCCCAGTTGTTGAGTGGTTGCCTGAAATCGATCCATTGTTTCCTTGAGACGATCCTTTGCCTCTTGATGCACTCGGTTTTCATAAGTAGGATCATAATGCTCTTGGATTGATGGATATGGAGATGGTGAATATTGAAGTGGTGGTTCTTGTGAGTAATTGGGTTGGAATTGGGGTGGTTCTATATATGGTTCATATGACTCATAAGGTGGTTGGTATGGTGGTTGAGGGTTAGGGTCATATGGAGGTGAATGGCGGAAAGGGGCTTGTGAGTATGGTGGTCCAAGGTTATGTTGAGGAGGGGGTTCATAGGCATATGGTGGCGGTTGTTGATAATCAAAAGAGCGCTCACCATAGCCATCATCTTGATATGCATCACATAATGGTTGTTGATAGTCCATTGGAGGTGGTTATTGCCATGAGGGTTGATCAAATCCTTGCGGCTCCTCCCATCTTTGATTGTTCCAACCATGGTGCATGTTGTCATTATAATCTCCTCTTCCTGCAACATAATTGTAACCAGACTCATAGCCAAAGGGGTGAGAGTTCATGGTAGTAAGAGAAAATAAAAACAAAAATTAATAAAAAGAAAATATTTTGAAAAAGATATAATTTTTGAAAAAAAAAAGATATGATAATATTTTTGAAAAAGATCTGATTTTTGAAAAAGATAAGATAAGATAAAAAAATTTAAAATAGAAATTTGAAAATTTTTTTTTTGAAAAATATTTACAATAACCAATAACAAGGACACGTTTGCAATTCCCCGGCAACGGCGCCATTTTGACGTTGAGATTTTTTCCAGTAAAGAATTTCATAAAAAATAGTCGCGTTGTAGATATAGTCTCTAAATCGACAAAAATCCCTTCGTACAAACGTTTTGGTTGTCACAAGTAACAAACCCCTTTAAAATTGATAACCGAAGTATTCAAACCTCGGGTCGTCTTCTCAAGGAATTGCAGGGAGGTATGTTCTTATTATTGGCTATGAAAAAGGTAAAATTGGAGTTTTGGAAGTAAGGTACGAATATATTATATGACAAGTAAAATAAAATAATAATAGCTGTAAAATAAACCTTTGGCAAGGTATAAGAACTGGAGGTCCTTTCCTAGTTATCCTTTTCAATTGTGATGAGAATTGGATTTTTCTCCCACTTTGTTAACCTCTAACTATGAAGGTAAGTTAAGTGGATGAATTCCAATTTTCAATCAACAATGAGTTTGATAACTCTAGAGTCACCAATTATTTAACCAAAAGCCAAAAGGAAAGAAAATTGAAAATGCTCAAATAAAAATGCCTTCAGATGGGAAGCAATAATCATGTAATAACTGAAATATCTCAAATAATATTAATTCAAAGAA
>NC_029772.3:74335666-74336812 GCF_000817695.3 Arachis duranensis | reverse complement strand
AAATTATAAAAGCATGATTATGAATGGATGCATTCCCCCACTTTATAGCCTCTAATCTGTGTCCTCTGGGCCGAAAACTGGATCAGAAACAGTCCAAAAATCACTTCTAGCACTTTCTGGTCCGTACAGGTCGCGGAAAAGTGACGCGGCCGCATGGCTCACGCGGCCGCGCGGGTTGCGTTCCTGCCAGGTCACGCGTCCGCGTGACTCACGTGATCGCGTCGCCTGGCGTTGTGGCAGCTATGGCAAATTATATATCAAATCGAAGCCCCGGACGTTAGCTTTCCAACGCAACTGGAACCGCGTCGTTCAGATCTCTGTAGCTAAAGTTATAGTTGTTTGAGTGCGAAGAGGTCAGGCTGGACAACTTAGCAATTTCTCCAACTTATTGTATTCCTTCCATTTTTGCATGCTTCCTTTCCATCCTCTGAGTCATTCCTGCCTTATAATCTCTGAAAACACTTAACACACATATCAAGGCTTCTAATGGTAATAAGAGAGGATTAATAATAAGCAAATATAAGATCAAAGAAGCATGTTTTCAATCAAAGCACATAATTAGGAAGGCAAATGTAAAACATGCGAATAGTATGAATAAGTGGGTAAAGAGTTGATAAAATCCACTCAATTGAGCACAAAATAAACCATGAAACAGTGGTTTATCAGAACCATACTTAGAACCACCCCCATTCTAGCACAATTACTCCCAAGAACCACCACCTCAATATACACCATCTCCTTATCCTTATCAAGATGAACCCACTTCCTACCATGAACCCTTTCTCCCAACTAATGAACCCTTGATGAGCGGATAATTTGTACGCTTTTTGGCATTGTTTTTAGTATGTTTTTAGTATGATCTAGTTAGTTTTTAGTATATTTTTATTAGTTTTTAGTTAAAATTCACTTTTCTAGACTTTACTATGAGTTTGTGTGTTTTTCTGTGATTTCAGGTATTTTCTGGCTGAAATTGAGGGACTTGAGCAAAAATCTTATTCAGAGACTGAAAAGGACTGCAGATGCTGTTGGATTCTGACCTCCCTGCACTCGAAGCGGATTTTCTGGAGCTACAGAAGCCAAATTGGCGCGCTCTCAACGGCGTTGGAAAGTAGACATCCTGGGCTTTCCAGCAATATATGATAGTCC
>NC_029772.3:74329698-74330113 GCF_000817695.3 Arachis duranensis | reverse complement strand
GCAACCCAATGTTATATTTTATATATTTTTCTTTGTTATTTTATATTTTTTGTAGGTTGATGATCATGAGAAGTCACAAAATCAATGAAAAAAGCAAAAACAGAATGAAAAACAGAAAGAAAAACAGCACACCCTGGTGGAGAGCGTGCTGGCGTTTAAACGCCAGTAAGGCTAGCTGTTGGGCGTTTAACGCCAGAAAGGGGCACCAGACTGGCGTTAAACGCCAGAAAAGGGCAAGAAGCTGGCGTTAAACGCCAGAAATGGGCACCAGCCCGGCATTTAACGCCAGAATTGGCATAAAACGCGATTTTGCTTGCCATTTGGTGCAGGGATGACTTTTCCTTGACACCTCAGGATCTGTGGACCCCACAGGATCCCCACCTACCCTACCACTCTCTCTCTTCTTCACCCATTC
>NC_029772.3:74329063-74329388 GCF_000817695.3 Arachis duranensis | reverse complement strand
TTTCTTCTTCTACTCTCTTCTTTCTTCTTTTGCTCGAGGACGAGCAAACCTTTTAAGTTTGGTGTGGTAAAAGCATTACTTTTTGTTTTTCCATAACCATTTATGGCATCCAAGGCCGGAGAAACCTCTAGAAAGAGGAAAGGGAAGGCAAAAGCTTCTACCTCCGAGTCATGGGGGATGGAGAGATTCATCTCAAGGGTGCATCAAGACCACTTCTATGAAGTTGTGACCTTGAAGAAGGTGATCCCCGAGGTCCCTTTTTCACTCAAAAAGGGTGAATATCCGGAGATCCGACATGAGATCCGAAGAAGAGGTTGGGAAGTTC
>NC_029772.3:74327907-74328301 GCF_000817695.3 Arachis duranensis | reverse complement strand
GAGGGCGCTCAATGGAAGAGAGATTCAAGAGGGAAGCCGGTTCAACTGAGAAGGCATGACCTCAAGCCCGTGGCTAGGGGATGGTTGGAGTTTATTCAACGCTCAATCATTCCCACTAGCAACCGGTCCGAAGTTACTATAGACCGGGCTATTATGATTCATAGCATCATGATTGGAGAAGAAATAGAAGTTCATGAGGTTATATCTCAAGAACTTTATAAGGTGGCGGACAAGTCTTCTACCTTGGCAAGGTTAGCCTTCCCTCATCTCATTTGTCACCTCTGTTATTTGGTTGGAGTTGACATAGAGGGACACATCCCTATTGATGAGGACAAGCCCATCACTAAGAAGAGGATGGAGCACACAAGAGACCCCACTCATCATGAGATCCCTG
>NC_029772.3:74319965-74325897 GCF_000817695.3 Arachis duranensis | reverse complement strand
ACGCAAAAGAATCACTGGATTCTATTCTGGCCTGATTGAGAACCGACAGATGGATAGCCGTGCCGTGACAGGGTGCGTTGAACATTTCCACTGAGAGGATGGGAGGTAGCCACTGACAACGGTGAAACCCTTGCTTAAGCTTGCCATGGAAAGGAGTAGGAAGGATTGGATGAAGACAGTAGGAAAGCAGAGAGACGGAAGGGACAAGCATCTTCATACGCTTATCTGAAATTCCTACCAATGAATTACATAAGTATCTCTATCTTTATCTTTATGTTTTATTCGTATATCACCATACCCATTTGAGTTTGCCTGACTGAGATTTACAAGGTGACCATAGCTTGCTTCATACCAACAATCTCTGTGGGATCGACCCTTACTCGCGTAAGGTTTATTACTTGGACGACCCAGTACACTTGCTGGTTAGTTGTGCGAAGTTGTACTGATCACAATTTCGTCCACCAACCCTCCTATCCTCCCCAACCTCCATTGGATACCAACACTCTTAGAGTTATGCACCAAAGGCAAACATCCATGGAGAAAGCACTTACCGATCTAAACTCTGCTATACAAGCTCTCGTCGCCCAAATTGGACCACCGAATACCCTCAACAGTCAACCCTCAAGCTCTAGTGCACTTTCTTTTCAACCACATAATAATCTTTCCATCCCATCACCACCCTCCATAGAAGAGCACTCACATCCATCAATCCAAGAGCAACATGATCCCAATGATGCTATTGACATAGAACAAGAGAGAAGGGATCATTTTCGCGAATCCATACTTCATAAGAAGCTAGAGGAGGCCCTAAAGGTGAAGGTAGGAGAGACCTTTGCAGATGAAGGAGTAGTTGAAGGGATTTGTCATAGAAAGGAAATCATCAAGGAGGAGTACAATTTTATGTTAAAACAACTGGATGAAGCCGCAATAGTTAAAGAGGAAGTGGTTAAGAACTTCAGAGATGCGGAACCTCCATGGGAAGGTCAAGTCATGGAGCCTCCCTCCAAGGCGGTTGCATTTGATGTTGAGGAGGGTGTACAACCTCTAAGGCATGTCATGGTTGAAGACTTGGAAGAGGGTAATCAAGAGATAGAGATTAAAGAAGAAGAAGCACAACCTCCCATGCCCTTGGTGACCAATGAAGAAGAAATTGAAGTGGAAGACATCTCCCAAGAGGAAGAGGTTAATATTGAAGAAACTTGCAAAGAGGTGGAAGTTGTCAAGGAAGAGCACAAGGGAGTGGAGCTCGCAAGATTATTAGATGCACCTCTCCCAAGGCCATTACCATCCAACACAACATTCAAGTGGGTAAAATACTTATCCTTAACTTTCACTTTTTCACTTGAATATGGGTGATAAACCACTATTTTATGGTTTATATTGTATTTAATTGAGTGATTTTATCAAGTTTTTCACCCACTTATTCATAGGATTTGCATGATTTTACAATTCCTTCTTAGTTTAGTTCTATGATTGAAAACATGCTTCTTTGGTCTTAATTTAGCTAATCTAAATCCTCTCTTATTACCATTCGATGCCTTGATCTGTGCGCTAAGTGTTTCAGGCTTCATAGGGCAGGAATGGCTTAGAGAATGAAGAGGAAGCGTGCAAAAATGGAAGAAACACAAGGAATTGAGGAGATGACCAGCGAGAAGTCACGCGGTCGCATGGCTCACGCGACCGCGCGAAATAGAAGAAATCAGAGTGACGCGTTCGCGTGCCTGACGCGACCGCGTGGATTGGAAGCTGCATGAACGACGCGATATGATCCTACTTATGAAAACCGAGTGCATCAAGAGGCAAAGGATCGTCTCAAGGAAACAATAGATCGATTCCATGCAACCACTCAACAACTGGGGCAAGTATTAATTCAATGGGCTTCTAGACGCTTAAATACACAAGGATTAGCCACAGCCCCATGTGGATAGTCTAGTGAAGAGCATAGCATAAAGGAGATACCAGAAACTCCAGTGGACAAGACAGAGCATGAATACATACTAGAACAAGTAGAAGAAGCTATCATTGTTCAAGAAGAAGAGTTGGTTGAAGACTTAGGAGACGCAGAACCTCCATGGGAAAGACAAGACATAGAGCCTCCTTCCAAGACGGTTGAAATTGATGCTGAAGAGGGTGTACAACCTCCAAAGCAAATCATAGTTGAAGACTTGGAAGAGGTTGATCAAGAGATGGAGATTCAAGAAGAAGAAGCACAACCTCCCATGCCCTTGGAAAGCAATGAAGGGAAGATTAAATTGGAAGAGAGCTACCAAGAGGAAGATGTTGAAATTGAAGAAGCTTGCAAAGAGGTGGTAGTTATCCGAAAAGAGCACAAGGGAGTGGAGTTTGTAATTTCATTAAAAATACCTCCCCCTAAGTTGCCATCATCCTTCACAACTTTCAAGTGGGTAAAATTCATATCCCTTAGCTTTCGAATTCCACTTGAATAGGGCTACTGGAGACGGATGGTCAACTTAGAGCTCTGTGTGACATGAAGAGTAAGCGGAAGATGGCCAGTGGTAAGAATTGTCCTGCAAGGTTCATCATGGCTGGAAGCTTTAAGTTTAAACGCAAAGGTTGGTATAAAGCTCAACTGAATGGGTCTAGGAAGCTGTTTGGCAGCTCTAGTGAGAATTTAGATTGCTTGCTACCTGGATGGAATCATGTTGATCTACACAAAGACGGGTACAAAGGCAAGGTCTGGGACCCCGGAATCCATTCTATCAATCACCACTCTTGGGGCCTTGTCACTTGCTTTAACTTACTTGAAGGCTTTCTGCGCCTAGTTTGGGACCCCGGAGGCTACTGGAAGTACAAACATTGGTGGGGATTCCTAGATCAGTACAAGCATAAACCACTATAACAGGAAGCTCATCAAATGTCCAACTTGAGGACTCTAACTAAAAGTGCTAGGTGGGAGACAACCCACCATGGTATGATCGTTCATTTTGCAAATTTTAATTTTATTTAGTTTTCTTTGTTTTTGACTTTTATTTTATTTTATTGAACTTGGAATCATGCATAGCATTCACATTAAGCATTGCATTCTGCATTTTGCATAAAAAAAAGATGCCACGCGACGCGACCGCATCAGCGACGCATCCGCGTCGCAAGGAGAGAAGAGAAAAATAAAAACGAATAGAGAGTCACGCTGGAGCGTGGCTAGAGGCGTGCCAATGGCACAAATCAACCCACGCGACCGCGTCGCTGACGCGTCCGCATCGCATGGGAATAATGGCCTCCCACGCGACCGCGTGACCCACGCGGCCGCGTGACCTATATTTCGACGTCAAAGTGGTGCACACCCAAAAGTTGTGCGAGAGTGGTGCTGGATTGGTGCTGAACGCATAATCCTTCCCACGCGGCCGCGTGACCCACGCGACCGCGTCATATTCCTTTAAAGCCCACTCACGCGATCGCATGCCCCATGCGATCGCGTCACTTAAAATTTGGCACTAATAAGATTTTGAACAGAGAGTTGTGCGAGCGCGAGGCTGCACTCGCGCCACTAGCACAAATCGAGTCACACGATCGCGTGCCCCACGCGTCCGCGTCGGCTAACCTTATTTGCGCACCACGCGACCGCGTCACCCACGCGACCGCGTCGCCAGTGTCGCACAACCTATCCAAATTAGTGCCAATTTTCTTATCTTTTCTTCTCCGAATCCTTATTCTTCTTATCTTTTCTTATTTCTTTCTTCTTCCTTTCTTATTTTCTCTTACTTCCAATTATTTAATTTATTTGCATCCCTTCATTCATTGCATATTTTTATTTTTCTAAAATTATTATTGGTGTTCAAATATTCTTATTCAACTGTTACATCTTTTCTGGTATTTTCTTGATGCTTAGTGACTTGTTTAATTCTGATTGAGTAATATTATTTAAATCAATGCCAATATTTTATATTTGTATTACTTTTGCATTGACATAAATTTATATTATCTCTCTTTCCCATTGTTGCAAATTTTGCACCATTGATTTGCCATGTCCTTCCACTATTTTCTCACTTGCATGTTGTAGCTACCATGTAAATGAGACGCTTATCATTTGGCATTAACCCAGTTATATTTTATTTATTTTCTATCTTTTTGGGTTACTTTTTCTTTTCCCTCTTCTTTTAGGATGGCCACCACGAAGGGAAAGGAAAAGCTTCTTAATGGGAAGACAAACAAATCCATCAGCAAAATCCTTGGAGAAAAGCATCAGTTGGAGAAGACCCGTCCACCTGCACATCTCAGCATGCACGGAGGACGGTGCAATCTTTAAGTGTGGGGAGGTCGATACCGATCTCCATGGGTTAGTACTTTCTTGTCTCAAACACCAATGTTTAAATTTTCTTTGTAGATTAGTTGTTGCATTTGCATACTTGTTTGATCTTTACATATTTTACCACTTGGTTAAAGTAATATTTTCTTTTTCAAGAAACCTTTTAGAGCATTTCACTAATTTGAAGAAATATTATTTTGGAACATGGATTAGAGTTCGAACACACAAAACCTGTGAGATTTTGAACCTATTTGAGTTGGTTGCATTTTATCAACCAAAATTTTGTTTTAGTGTGTATTTTTCTCTCTAAAATTGTGATCTTTGTCTTGCTTAATTCTATATTTCCATTATTTGATGTATGCATACACTTACATGATTGAGGCCTTGTTTCACTGAGCTTACGTACCCATATAGCCTTAACCCTCCATTATCCCTTGCAAACCAATTTGACCCTATTTTACCTATTTGTTCTTCATTTTAGCACATCATTAACTCTAAGCAAAAAACAATAATGTCCTTAATTTGAATCCTTGGTTAGCTTAGACTAATGAGAATGCTTATGATTTAAGTGTGGGAAAGTGGGTTTCGAAACATTTGGTTTGAATAACTGGGTGTTGTATATTTTAGTGAAAATGTGCAAAATAATGGTTGAGCACATGTTATTGCATTCAATACTTTAATCATATGCATTGAAAAAAAAAATAAAAATAAAAAGAAAAAAAATAAAAAGAAAAAAGAAAAAAGCAATTAATAAAAGGGGACAAAATGCCCCAAAATAAATAGTGAAATCAATGCATATGAGCTGTACTCAAAACTTGGAATGCATAAACATGTGAGAAGCACAATTGATGGGAAGATAGATTTTGTATTTTAATAAAATGGATTGTCTTAAGTTAGGTGGAAAGTTTATGTTAATTAAGGATTCAAATTTTAGTCCACTTGGCCAAATACAATCCTACCTTGACCCTAATCCCATTACAACCCTTAAAAGACCTCTTGATTTGTGTATTGGTGCATTAAATTTATGTTGATTTTTAGATGAAGAGCAAGCCTTAGAAAGCAAGGTTAGTAGAGAATTGAGAGATCGAACCTTAAACACCTGAGTGATTAGAGTGTATACACTACCAGTAAGGGTTCGATGCTCAATTCCTTGTTCCCCGCTTTCATAAGCTATTTTCTTCTTACAAGTCTATTTGTGCTTTATTTTTATGATTTGAATTAGTGAAATCCAGTTCATGTATGTTCTTAAAAGAATTGTTTACTTTTAACCAAGTAGGTAGAAGCATTTTGCATTTAGTTGCATTCATAGGTTGCATCTCATACATTCTATCATTCATCTTCATCTCTTTATAGTTTCTCTTGAGCTTAGCATGAGGACATGCTATTGTTTAAGTGTGGGGAGGTTGATAAACCACTATTTCATGGTTTATTTTGTGCTCAATTGAGTGGATTTTATCAACTCTTTACCCGCTTATTCATACTATTTGCATGTTTTACATTTGCCTTCCTAATTATGTGCTTTGATTGAAAACATGCTTCTTTGATCTTATATTTGCTTATTATTAATCCTCTCTTATTACCATTAGATGCCTTGATATGTGTGTTAAGTGTTTTCAGAGATTATAAGGCAGGAATGGCTCAGAGGATGGAAAGGAAGCATGCAAAAAT
>NC_029772.3:74301762-74319831 GCF_000817695.3 Arachis duranensis | reverse complement strand
AACTTTCCATGATTTAGATTTAGTTTTGAGAGAGGTTCTCTCCTCTCTCTCTTAGGATTAGGATTAGGATTAGAAATTAGGATTTTTAGAAACTAGGATTTAGGACTTCTCTTAGCTTTCTAGAGTGATTCTCGATTCAGGTTCAATATTTCTTTTTCTATTTAAATCTCTCTTTTATATTTTGATTACTCTAAAGCTTTTATTATGTTTGATTGATGTTGCCCAATCGGTTGTTGATATTTTCCTTGTTAGAATTGACATTTTTATTTAATGATATTTGAAGCATTTCAGTTTATGATTGTTCCTTTTTATTATTCCCAATCTAAGGATATTGTTATTCTAGTAGATTTAGTTTTTCCCCTTTTGGCATTGGTTAAATAATTGGTAACTCTTGATTTATCAAACTCATTGTTGATTGAAAATTGGAATTAATTCATCCACTTAACTTACCTTCATAGTTAGAGGTTAACAAAGTAGGATTAAAATCCAATTCTCATCACAGTTGATAAGGATAACTGGGATAGGACCTCCAGTTCTTATACCTTGCCAAGAGATTTTATTAGTATTGTTTTACTTATCATATAATATATTCGCACCTTACTTCCAAAACCCCAATTTACAACTCATAACCAATAATAAGAACATACCTCCCTGCAATTCCTTGAGAAGACAACCCGAGGTTTGAATACTCAGTTATCAATTTTAAAAGGGGTTTGTTACTTGTGACAACCAAAACGTTTGTACGAAGGGATTTCTATCGGTTTAGAGACTATATCTACAACGTGATTGTTTTTATGAAATTCTTTACTGGCAAAAATCTTAACATCACACGCGTACGCATCAAGCACGCGCACACGTGGATAAGGAAATCGGTGTAAATAGCATGTGGGACAGAAAGTTGTGATGCCCCCACGCTGGAACTGTGCTAGAGGCACAAGGTCATCCACACGTGCGCGTCCTTTTTGCTTCCAAGACCACCCACGCGTACCCGTGGACGACGTGTTCGCGTCGCATGGCGAATACAGTTCTCGCGCGCAAGCGTGATGCACACGCGCGCGTCGCGTCATGATTTTTCATTCCCTTCTCCTTTCTTCCTTCATTCTTCTTATTGCATTTAACAATTTTTATCTTTCATGCTTACTTATTTATGGTTTATTTTCCATTCTTTTCTTTTTCTTTATGCATTAATTTTTATATTGCTGTTGGAGCTTTATTTGGGTCTTATATTATTATACTTGAGCTTGTGGATATCATCAAGAGTGATTTGACAATTAATATTAATTTTTGGATTTTTACATGCATACCAAGTGTTTGGGAAAAGCCCGTATGGCATTATGAATTCTTAATTATTCTATCCTTCTACTCTAATGCCTGTTTTTCACAAAACCCTTTAAATATTTAATTAATTAAATATAATTGTCAATACAAACGTTATTGTTAGTTTGTTACGAGTAATACTACATTTTGGCTTTTAATACTTGATCTATGCTACTCATGCCTTTTCCAGCATGCCAATAAACATGTTGCATTTAATTGCCTCAATTTATCATGCTATATTTCCATTGATGTCCTAATTGCATGGAGTCGCGACCATGTGTTAACGACATTCTTCTTTACCTTGGCATGATTATCACTCATATTGCTCTCTTCCTTGCTCTATCCCTTTGAATTCATGTCCCTTTCTTTTCTTGCTTTTCAGGACGGCCACCAAGAATGGTAAAGAGAAAGCCTCTACAAAGAGTACCAGCTGAGTAACCACAACCCCCGTCCACTTGTACATCTCTGCATGCACCGAGGACGGTGCAATCTATACATGTGGGGAGGTCGATACCGACTTCCGGTGGTTAGTACTTTCTGACTCAACACCAATGTTTAATCTTCTTTGTTAAATTAGTTGTTGCATTTGCATGTTTGATTGATTTTGTGCATATTTTACCACTACTTGGTTAAAGTAATAATTTTCTTTTTCAGAAAAATATTTTATAGCATTTCACTAATTTCAATTAAAACTTTTGTTAAACTTGTTTGAAGATATTTAATTTGGAACATGGTTTTAGAGCTCGAACACACAAAACCAGTGAGATTTTGAGCCTATTTGATTGGTTGCATTTTATCAACCAATATTTTATTTTTAGTGTGTGTTGTTCTCTCTAAAATTGTGATCTTTGCTTGCTTGATTCTATATTTCCATTGTTTAATGTATGCATGAACTTATATGATTGAGGCCCTTGTTTCACTTAGCTTACATACCCATATGGCCTTACCTTTTCATTATCCTTTGCAAACCAATTTGAGCCTATTTATTCTTTACTTTAGCACATCATTAACTCTAAACGGAAAAACAATAATGTCCTTAATTTGAATCCTTGGTTAGCTTAGACTAGTGAGAGTGTTCATGATTTAAGTGTGGGAAAATTGGGTTTGGAAACATTTGGTTTGAGAATTGAGTATGTTAGAATTTTCTGAAAATGTGAAAGAATGTTGAGAATATGTTCATGCATTCAATACCTTAATCATATGCATTGTGAAAAACAAAAGAAAAAAATTATAATAATACATACAAGAAAAATAAAAGAAAAAGAAAAGAAAAAAGCAAATAATAGAAAGGGGACAAAATACCCCAAAGTAAATGGTGATATCAATGCATATGAGTTGTACTTAAATTTAGAATGCATGAACATGTGAAAAATACGGTTAATGGGAAGTTAGATATTGAATTTTAATTACATGGATTGTCTTAAGTTAGGTGGGAAGTTTAGGTTAATTAAGGATTCAGATTTTAGTCCACTTGGCCAAATACAATCCTACATTGACCCTAACCCCATTACAACCCTCAAAAGACCTATTGATTTGTGTATTTGTGCATTAAATTTATGTTGATTAGTAGAAGAAGAGCAAGTCTTAGAAAGCAAGATTAGTAGAGAACCGAGAGATCCAACCTTAAACACCTGAGTGATTAGAGTGCATATACTTCCAGTGAGAGTTTGATGCTCGATTCTTTGTTCCTGGCTTTCATGAGCTTTCTTCTTACAAGTTTACTTGTACTTTATTTTATGATTTGAATTAGTGAAATCCAGTTCATGTCTGTTCTTGGAAGATTTATTTACTTTGACCAAGTAGGTAGAAACATTTTGCATGTAGTTGCATTCACATAGATATGTTGCATTTCATACTCTCTACCATTCCTCTTCACTCCTATAGCTTCTCTTGAGCTTAGCATGAGGACATGCTAATGTTTAAGTGTGGGGAGATTGATAAACCCCATTTTTAGGGTTTATCCTGTGCTTAATCTAGTAGATTTTATCCATTATTCTCACACTTATTCATACAAATTGCATGTTTTAGATTTACCTTCCTGATTTTGTGCTATGATTAAAAATATGCTTCTTTGGCCTTATATTTGCTAATATTAATCCTCTCTTATTACTATTCAAAGCCGTGATATGTGCGTTAAGTGATTTCAGGGATTACAGGGCAGGAATGGCTTGGAGGATGGAAAGGAATCATGCAAAAGTGGAAGGAATACAAGAAATTGAAGAAATTGCAAAGCTGCCAGCTCTGACCTCTTCGGACTCAAACGGTCATAACTTGAGCTACAGAGGTCCAAATGAGGCGTTTCTAGCTGCGTTGAAAAGCTAACGCCCGGGGCTTCGAAATGATATATAATTCGTCATAGTGGCCTGATGCGGGCAGAAATTGGTGAATTAAAAATTATTAAAATATATACGTTGTAAGTATAGTCCTTAACTCACCAGAAATCCACTTATCAATTCAGAAAGGTGTCACAGAAATTTAAAATTAAAATACTCGGAGTATGAATCCCAGGTCGTCTCCCAACGAGTTGCAGAAAAGTGTGCTATTTTATTAATCAGATATTTTCGAAAAGGTTTGAGTTGAGTAAACAGGAAATTAAATTGGAGAATTTGAATAATGTAAATAAAAGCCTTGACTGGGAGTTGATTAGTTGGAAGCCTCATTATTGTTGGATTACTCTCTAGATTAATTGATAATTAAAGGTTATCCTATTTAGTTATCTCTTACTAGGTAAGGGAAAGTCGAACAAGTTGGAATGCTACGTCCATTCACAAATTGTAACCCACTTAATAAAAAGGGATTGGTGTTAGTGACTAGAGGGCAATCCAACAATAAACCCAATTACAATCTTTCTTTTAAGCTTTCGAACTCGAGGGTTCCTTTCAATCAACTCCCCATCAAGTTAGGGAATTACTCGCTCATTGTGAATGTAAAATTCATAACATATGAAAAGGAATTAAAGAAAGACATTGTAAATAAAAATCAAAATAATCAATTAAAAACAAAAGTAATCCTTGTATTAAATAATCCTAAAAATATTCCAATGGTAAAATTAAACAAAGCAACGGACATGGAAGAGTAAAGCCAAGTAAAGAAAACAAACTAGAACGACGAAGTCTTGATGAGGTAATGACTCTTCTCAGTATCCCAATGCAAAAAGTGGTAGAAAAATAAAATCCTAAGAACTATGAATGTGTAGAGAGAAAAACCTAGAAGAGGAGTAAAAACTAGATCTAAAACTAAAACTGTGTAGAATGAATTGTTGTTCTGGTTTCTGCATGTTCTCTGGCTCTAGTCTGCTGTTCTGGGCCGAAAACTGGGTCAAAATAGGGTCCAAAATGGCCCCCAGCGAATTCTGCAGATTATGCAGATCGCGCACGTCACGCGATCGCGTCCTCCATGCGAACACGTCATTCACGTTTTTTCCTGCCACGTGTTCGCGTTGTCCACGCTTCCGCGTCACTTGTGCTTTTACAATCCGCGCGGTCGCGTGAGCCATGCATAAAGGCTCAAATCTTCATAGGTTATGTAATCTTTAGCTCAAACATCATGTTCCAAATACAACTTCAAGCAGATTTATCATAAAAAATTTTTAATTAAAATTAGTGAAATTTTGTTCCAAAGATAGAGTCTTAGAAGAAACTTATTGTCTTTTCAATCAAGTAGAACATGCATGCAACTAACCTATTACTATGCAATTTATCCTATTCTATAAAAGAAAGAAAATCTAACTAAAATATCCTAATTTATTGGTGCTAGGGAAGAGAAATTACCTCCGGAAGTCAGATACTGACCGACCTCCCCACACTTAAGGCTTTGCACCGTCCTCAGTGCCATCTGTCAGGAACAGGGGTGGGCTGGTAGCAGTATCTCCACAGTTGGGACCATCATGGCTCCCTGTGCTAGTAAAAGAAGTGGATTCTGGGGTGTCTGAGTTTCTGTAATCTCCTCTAAGTAGCTCCCTGAGGTGCTTGAATTGGCGGTTGTTACGGCGCTCTCTTAACTTCGCTTTCTGTTCTTGCCGATCCAACCTTTCGATTATCAACCTTTATGATCCTCTTAACTCTAATGCTCTTTTAGTTCCTCTTCTTGCTGGGGGTTTGGGAGTAGCTTTCTCCTTACCTTTCTTGGCGGCCATCCTGAAAAAGGGAAGAGAAAGTAATTTAAATTCAAACAGATATAGCAAGGAAGGGAACAGAAAAGGTGGTGATGGATGCACATTAAGATGTAACTGACATTAACACATGCTCATGAGTACATGTGAAAAATCATCGATGGAAAATAGCTAGTGCATATAATGACAAGTGAATGCAAGGTGTTTATTGGCATGCCGGAAAAGGGCGTGAGTAGATAGACCAAGCATTACTTGTAATAAATCACCATGTTGTATTGACAATTAAATTCAATTAATACAATAGTAAAGGGAGTTTATGAAAAGCAAGCATTGAATAGGAGAAAGTATAATAGAGAAGTGCATAATGCCATATGGGCTTTTCACAAACACATAGCATGCATGGTAAATAAGGTATAGAAAGTATTAAAGTAAACATGCTAGCAACCCTTTAAAGAAAATAATATATAATTTCCAAACAATTTGCAATAATCCACAAGAATATAATGAGGAATAATGACTCAAATAAATTTCTAACACCATGTATAAAGGAAAGAAGAAGAAAGAAAATATGGACAATGAAAAGAAAAAGAAAAGAAAAGAAAATAACTTATAAAATAAGAAGAATGAAAGAAAAGGAAGGAGGGAAGAAGAAAATAAAACCTTGTTAATAGAGGAGAGAGAGAGAGAGAGAGAGTGGAAGGTGAGATAGAAGGAAGAAGGGAGAAGGAAGAAATAAGGAGGGAAAAGGAAAATTAGGATTTGGAGAAGAGAAAGATAAGATATTTTGGCAATTCAGGTTAAGCTGTGCAGCGCAAGCGATGCAGCCGCGTGGGGCACATGTTCGCGTGATTGCGCTTTAATTCAGTTGACGCGGTCGCGTCGGTCATGCGGTCTCGTGACCCATGTTATGCTTCTGGCGCGAGTGCAGCCTCGCGCCTGCACAACTCTCTGTTCAAATTTATATATTTACCAAATTTGGGGCGACGCGATCGCGTGGGGCATGCGATCGCGTGAGTGGGCTTCAGAAAGGAATCACGCGGACGCGTCGGCGACGCGGTCGCGTGATAGGGATTGTGCGTGCAGTACCAATCCAGCACCACTCTCGCACCATAATTCGTTGTGCACCCCTTTTTACGTCGAAAATCAGGGCACGCGGTCGCATGGGGCACACGGTCGCGTGGGACGATTTGTGCCACTGGCACGCCTCCAGCCACGCTCCAGCGTGACTCTCTGTTTGTTTTTATTTTCTCTCCTCTCCTTTCGACGTGGACGCGTCGCCGATGTAGTCGCGTCGCGTGACTTTTTTTTTTGAGAATTAAAAATATGTAAATGCAAATGCACGAAAGTACTGATAAAGAAAAGAGTTATTGAATAGGAAAAACTAAAAATAAAGAAAAGAATGATCATACCATGGTGGGTTTTCTCCCACCTAGCACTTTGCTTTAACGTCCATAAGTTGGACGCTCCACTAGCTCAATCTTCTGCTGAGTGGGGATCTTCCAAGAGGAAGATCTCAAGCTCCTTGTTTTTCTGCATCTTCTCGCCATGGTACAGCTTCAGACGTTGTCCATTAACTTTGATAAGTTCAGAGCTTGAAGGATGGCTTAGGTGATAAACTCCATATGGTTCGGCCTTCTCTACTCTGTATGGACCTTCCCATCTTGATCTCAACTTGCCTGGCATGAGCCTCAGTCGAGATTTGTAAAGGAGGACTAAATCCCCAGGTTGGAACTCTTTTCTCTTGATATGCTGATCATGTGCGATCGCGTCATCCATACAGACGCATCATTCACGTTTTTTCCTGCCACGCGTTTGCGTCGTCCACGCTTCCGCGTCACTTGTGCTTTTCCAATCCGCACGATCGCATGAGCCGTGTGGCCGCGTCACTGCGATTTCTCCTCTTTTGCGCGAACGCGTGAGCCATGCAGCCGCGCCACTTCTCGCTGGTTATCTCCTCAATTTCTCGTGCCCTTCCATTTTTGCTAGTTTCCTTTCCAATCTCCAACTCATTCATGCCCTATAAAACCTGAAACACTTAACACACGGATTACGACATCGAATGGAATAAAGGATAATTAAAATACATAATTAAAAGTCTCTAGGAAGCAGTTTTCAATCATGTAATAATTTCAGGAAGGAAATATAAATGCATGCTAAATTATTGAATAAGTGGGTAAGGATCATGATAAAACCACACAATTAAACACAATATAAACCATAAAATAATGGTTTATCATGGCCATACAGCTAAACAACGCGCACGCGTGAATCTGTAGAAAAACCAGTAAATTGTACGACCCAGAAATCTCCCCCAGCAATTTCTTGGCTGTTTATGGCCCAGTTTTTGGCCTAGAAAATACATATTAGAGGCTGCAGAGTGGATAAATCAAGGAGGACTTCTCATTATTCACTTTTCATAATTTAGATATAGTTTTTAGAGAGAGAGGCTCTCTCATCTCTCTAGGATTTACCGATTTAGGATTCCTAGTTTTATGATTTTGAGTTGGATATTACAGAGTTACTACCTCCATTGAAGACTTTATCATTCTAGTTTGTTTCCTTATCTTATTTACTCTTTTATATTCTTAATCCCTGTTCAGAGTTACAATTGGATTATTTTCATGGATTCTTAATGCAAGGAATACTTTTCCATTTAATTTTATTATTTATTTAATTGCTTCCAATTTTATTCCAATTATCATGTTTCTTTTCTACTCCTTTTTCATACAAGGAAGATGGTACTCATGTTGATATTCTAGCTCTCAACTTGACTTGGGAGTTGATTAATAGGAGACCCTTGAGTTGGAAGACTCAAGAGTCAATTGGTATTTGGAAGTTGTTGGCTGGCTATCTAGTCACAAATGCTAATCCTTCGCAAGGGAGAAGATTAGGACCTGTGCATAAGAGTTGGTTTAGTTACTTGATTTGCCTTTATTTGAAAAAGGTTGACCAAGTAATAACAACAAGCTTTTACTATTACTCCTGGGAAATTCCAACAAGGATAGAACTTCCGATTAATCTTTTCCTAGTCAAGGTTTTTTTTCTATTGTTATTATTTTATTTTCTCTGCAATTTACTTTCCCTGTTTCCTATCCAAAACCCCGAAACACACTTTTTCATAACCAATAATAAGAACACCTCCCTGTAATTCCTTGAGAGATGACCCGAGGTTTGAATACTTCGGTTATAAATTTTATTGGGTTTGCTTTAGTGACAAACAAGTTTTTGTACAAAAGGATTTTTGTTGGTTTAGAAGCTATACTTACAACGTGAACTTATTTGTGAAATTCTAGACCACGCAAGAATTCGTTCGTCAACATACCCCGCTTGTCACTGATGACTTACATCATCTACCCTTTTTCTTGCATAAAAAGGACCATAAAAGAGGCATAATCTCATTTGATCATTGCAATTCATGCCTTAATTGATGAATATCATAATACATTGCTTTGAAATGAGTTCGTGCTAGATTTCAGCGGGAGAAGACATTAAAAATGGGAAAGAAAACAACAAAACAAGAGGGGCATGTGAACCAGGTGTGCCACTGGAAACAAACGCTATAAAAATGTATTGGCGGGGCACACCAGAAGCTGGGCGTGACACGTTGGTACAACATTTCAGAGAGCAAAATTGAAGACCATCAAAGGGGCGTGGCACGCCAGGAGCGGGGCGTGGCACACGAACTCGTTACTAGAAGAGCCATCACTATGGCATGCCACTTTGTGTCGAAGGCGTGGCACGCCAGCCCCAGAGTTCACTTGGGCGTGCCACTTGAGGACCAAGGCGTGGCACGCCAAGCTTATAAGTGATGACAGGTCATCATATACCCATTTTTCAAGCTAATTTCACTTGTTTTATTAGTCTTTATGCACTTTCTTGCATCCTAAGTAAGTGATTTGGAATGAAAATGCATAACTTCTTTAAATCAAGCAACTACCATTAAATTGATGCTAAATCATGAGGTTTGAGCAAGAATTAATTGATTTTTAATGAATTATAAACCTTATGAGTTTAGAGATACTTTGATTGGTTGCTTTGGTTTCTTGTAGGTGAATAAAGGAAGAAAAGAAGAAAAATGTGGCTTAAGAAAGCGTGGCCCAAGGAAAAAAGAATGTAGCGCATAGAAGGAGGAAGCAAACATTGCCCTCCAAAAGGGCACACTGCCCTCCAGGAGAGCAACATAATGAGCCAAACCTTGAAAAGCATCACTGCCCTGCCCACAACAAGGGCGGAGCACAGTTTGATGCCAAGGACCAAAGAAAGCAAAAACTCTGCCCTGCCCTCCTCAAGAGCAATATCGGGCTTCATCCAAGAATAAATTCAAAAGAAATGGATTCATAATGCTTCCTATGGGTTTCGAACCCAAGGACAAAGAGGAAAGGGGTAGCGCTCAAGCACAATGAAAACAAGCAAAAATTGGCTTGCTTTCAATCTCCCAGGATCGAACACGGCACCATGAGGAAGCAAGAAACTAAGCATTACTTTGGTGCCAAGAAAACCAAAGAAAAAGAAGCAGCGTGTACCTCCACCAAGTTTCGAACTTGGAACCTCACCTTTTGGCAACATTGCCCTGCCCTCCGCAAGGACAGGGCAGCATTTTGTGGTGCATGGCCAGCACACAAGATTGGCACGCACCAAGGGAGTCTCGGCCAACAGCAGCGCGCACGGGCAGCACTTGGCGCACCATGGCAACTCTGCACTGCCCTCCACAAGGGAAGGGCAGCATCCTGATGCATCACACACACCAAGCACGCACGCAATGAGCCGCACGCACCATTTTCTGCTCTGCCCTCCACAAGGGCAGGGCAGCCTCCTGGAAGCTACTTTCTCATGGGCTGAAAATTGGATTAAAAATCCAATTTAATTCATTTCTTCACCAAATCAAAAGCCCATCCAAATGCCAAAATCCAAGAATAGAATGTGTATAAATAGGAGATAGTTTGATGTAATTAGGACTTTTACTTTTGACTTTTGAACCTTCTTTGGATTTTTGAATTTTGAGACTTCATTGAGAGCTAGGAATTGAGATTTGAGAGAATTGGGGAGGAGAATTGATCTCTCTTCTTCCTCGTTCTTGCTTGAGCATTTTTACTTTTCTTGTTTGAGTTTTGGGTGTGAAGAATTGAGGAATTTCTGTCTCAATCTCCATTCAAGATCTTTTTAATTTCCCTTCTGCATAATTGAGTTGAATCCAATTTCTTTTACTGCTTCAATCTTTAATTTCTTGTTAATTGCTTTGTGAACTTGGATCTGGGAAGGAAATTGAGATCTAGACTCTACTATCTAGTCTCTGGAGCCCTGAGATCTCATTTTCCTTTTGGTTCTTCTGTGAACCCCTGTTGCAATTTAATTTCCCTTGCTGTTTGAATTCTATTTACTTCCAAATCATCTCTTGCTTTGATAATTGCTGCAATTTAATTTCCCTTGCTTAAATTCTGAATTCCCAATCCTCAACTCCCTTTTTCCATTCAAGCAATTTATATTTCTTGCACTTTAAGTTACTGCAATTTACATTTCTTGCACTTTAAGTTTCAGTCATTTAATTTCTTGTTCTTTAAGATTCAGCATCTTTTACTTTCCTGCTCTTTAATTTACTATAATTCTCCCCTCTCCCTTTACATTCCAAGCAATTTAGTTTCTGTTACTCTGCTATTTACGTACTGTTAGATACAAAATCACTCAACCAATACTTGATTCGCTTGACTAAATCAACCACTGAACTAAGATTGCTCAATTCTTCAATTCCTGTGGGATCGACCTCACTTCCGTGAGTTTTATTACTTGATGCAACCCGGTACACTTGCCGGTGAGTTTTGTGTTGGATCGTTTTCCACACATCAATAAGACCCACAATTGAATGGGCGTGCCACTTGGTATTGAAGACGTGGCACGCCAGATCAAGAACTCCCACTAAGGCGTGCCACTTGAGTAATGAGGCATGGCACGCCAGCACCTAAGGATGCCAAATAAAGCTGGGCGTGCCACTGGGAATCGAAGGCATGGCATGCCAGCTTAATTATTTCACTTTGGCGTGCCACTTGAACATCCAGGCGTGGCACGCCAACATCTGGGACCATGGCAAATGACGGGCGTGACACGCCAGTCTCATGACGTGACACGCTGGTAGTGTTTTCCAGAGAAGGAATTAAAGGGCAGTAAACTCAGGCGTGCCACTTGGGTGATGAGGCGTGGCACGCCAGCAAGAAGATGAAGCAAATGAAGGGCGTGACACGCCAGTCTCATGGTATGGCACACTGGTAGTATTTTCCAGAGAGGAAGAAGATGAGCTAATAAACTCAAGCGTGCCACTTAGATGACGAGGCGTGGCACGCCAGCAAAGGGGTGAAGCTTTAAGAAGGGCGTGGCACGCCAGACCCTGGGCATGCCACGCTGGTTCGAAGTGATCTTGGGAAGTGACCTTAGGCGTGCCACTTTGATTCGAAGGCATGGGATGCCAGGTAGCTTTGCCCTTTAAAATGTCCTGGGCGTGCCACTTTGGTTCGAAGGCGTGGCATGCCAGGCTACTTTGCCCTTTAAAATGTCCTGAGCGTGCCACTTAAGCTCGAAGGCGTGGCACACCAGGGGTGAAACAGAGGACGGCGTGCCACTTGAATGAAGAGGCGTGGCACGCCAAATCAGAAACAGAAGGAGCGTGACACTCCAGAGAAGCGCTAGTCACATGCTAGCTGGAAGATCTAGGAGTAGTATAAATACCCTTGAAAGTATTGGAAAAAGGGGGTTAGCAAGTCACAGAGTTTAGTTTTGGGGGATTTCACTTTTAGTTTTCACACTTCATCTCTTTCATCTTTTGTACTTTCTCTCTAAGCAATGAGTAGCTAAATTCCCTCTCATTGAGAGAGGGAGCTCTATTGTACTTGATGGATTAATGATAGTGAATTTCTTCTTCTCTTTATTTTCTCTTTGATTTGCTATAAGGAATTTCGATTTTCATGCTTAGTATTCAATTAACTTGGAAAAGAGATTGAATGCAAAATGGGTTTCATGGGAACCTTGAAAACGAAACATGAAACCATGCTAGAAATCCCTTCTCACACTTGAGTAAAATCTGGGTTTTGGTGTTTGGATATGGTGACATACAATCCTCCCTCTACCTGGACCTATGATGATGTGTGGTATAATCAGAGTCGAAGCATATCTCTCTTCATGAGCAATTAGACCAAGGAATTGGCTATTGATCAAGATCATAACCCCTCTCGACCACTATATGACCCTAACTCTAAGACATATAACCCAGGATGGAAGAACCACCCAAATTTTGGGTGGGGGAACCAACAAAATCACAACCAAGAGCACAACAAACCATACCAAGCCAATCAATACCAGAATCACAACTCCAACCATCAGTCAAATAACAACAGACCTTACCACAATCCACCTCACATATTATATCCTTCCAACCAGCAAACACACCACCATCAAGACACACTAACCCCAACCTCACAACCATGTGAAATCAAGGGTAACTTTAAGAGAGTAGAGGCTGCAATAGCACAGTTATCATCACAGCTCATAGGAGCCATTTTCACCCTCTTGGAAAGGCAAGCACAAGCTTAAAAGAAGATAGATGCCAACCAAGAAGAATACAGGTCAAATTTGAAGAACCAAGGTGCAGCAATCTCAAAGCTGGAAGCACAAGTGGGGTTCTTATCCAAGCAAATCCCAATGCCTACACACACATTTCCAAGTGACACCATGGCTAACCCAAGAGGGGAATGTAAGGCCATCACACTTAGAAGTGGAAAAGTGATAGACGAAGCCACCCAAAACCAGGAAAACCACAAAGAAGAAGTTGCAGAAAAGCCTAAAAACAAGAAGAAAGAAGAGGCCCCTAGCCCGTCTTCACCAAAGCCAATCTTGAAGCCTTATGTACCAAAGGCACCATACCCACAAAGGCTAAGGAATGATGGGAAGGACAGCCAGTTCTCCAGATTTTTGGAAATCTTCAAAAAGCTCCAAATCAACATACCATTTGCTGAAGCATTAGAGCAAATTCCCCTCTACGCAAATTTCCTGAAGGAGCTCATGACAAGAAAAAGAAATTGGGGTGAAAAGGAGACTGTAGTCCTAACTGAGGAATGTAAGGCCATCATGCAAAAGAGACTCCCCCAGAAAATGAAGGACCTAGGGAGTTTCCAAATCCCCTGCATCATAGGGGATAGCACTATTGAAATGGCTTTGTGTGACTTGGGAGCTAGCATCAATCTCATGTCCTTAAACATGATGAGAATGATGAGAATTGAGGAAGCCAAACTAACAAGAATGGCACTCCAACTAGCTGACAGAACATTCAAGTTTCCACATGGAGTGGTTGAAGATTTATTGGTGAAGGTGGGAGAATTCATCTTCCCAGCTGACTTTGTTGTGCTGGATATGGAAGAAGAGGCAAACACTTCAATTATCCTAGGAAGGCCATTCCTAGCTACTGCTGGAGCCATCATTGATGTGCAAAAAAGAGAACTAGTCTTGAGATTACATGAGGAAAAGATGGTCTTCAATGTCTTTAAGGCAATGAGTTATCCCAAGGAAGCAATAGGAGAACGCATGATGGTGGACACCGTAGAACAAATAGTCCAAGGAGTTTTGGAAGAAGAGTAATATGAAGGAATTATGGAATTGGAGCAACAAGCACCACGTGAAGAACCACCACAAGGAACCATGGAAAGTTCAATCATGACAAACCACAAAGACAACAATGAAGAAGAGGCACTAAAACTAGAGCTAAAAACCTACCTCCAAGCTTGAAATATGCCTATCTAGGTGACAATAGCACCTACCCAGTGATCATCAATTCAAGCTAGGGCAAGGAGCAAGAAGAGGAGCTCATCCAAGTGCTAAAACAACACAAAGATGCTATAGGCTGGACACTCACAGACCTAAAAGGGATCAGCCCTTCAATGTGTATGCACAAGATCCTACTTGAGGAGGGTGCCAAGCCCTCAAGGCAGCAACAAAGAAGGTTGAATCCAACCATGAATGAGGTAGTCCAGAAGGAAATGTTGAAGTTGTGGCAAGTTGGGGTGATTTACCCCATCTCAGACAGCCCTTGGGTGAGCCCGGTACAAGTAGTTCCAAAGAAAGGAGGAATCACTGTTGTACCAAATGAGAAGAATGAGCTAATACCAACAAGAACAGTGACCGGTTGGCGCATGTGCATCGACTATAGGAAGCTCAATGAAGCCACCATGAAGGACCATTTCTCCCTACCATTCATGGACCAAATGCTCGAGAGGCTGGCTGGACATGAATACTACTGCTTTCTTGACGGTTATTCGGGTTATAACCAAATATTTGTAGACCCAAAGGACCAGGAGAAAACTTCATTTACTTGTCCATATGGTGTTTTTGCTTACAAGAGGATGCCCTTTGGACTGCGCAATGCACCTGCAACATTCCAAAGGTGCATGCTCTCCCTATTTTCGGACAGGATTGAGAGGTTCATCGAGGTTTTTATAGATGACTTCTCTGTATTTGGTAACACATATTTTGATTGCTTGCATCACTTAGCCCTAGTGCTAAAGATATGCCAAGAGACCAACCTTGTTTTAAACTGGGAAAAATGCCATTTCATGGTTACAGAAGGAGTGGTCTTTGGTCATAAAATCTCAAAGAAGGGCATAGAAGTAAACAGGGCAAAGGTAGAGGTGATTGAAAAGTTACCTCCACCTTGCAATGTCAAAGCAATCAGAAGCTTTTTGGGACACGCTGGTTTTTATAGGAGGTTTATTAGAGACTTCTCTAAGGTTGCCAAGCCATTGAGCAACCTACTTGTATCTAATGTGCCTTTTTTTTATAATAAATGCATGTTAGCCTTTGAGGAGCTTAAGAACAAACTTTCCTCTGCACCTATCATAGCACCACCATGTTGGGATCTACCCTTTGAGTTGATGTGTGATGCATCAGATTTTGCTGTGGGTGCTGTTCACGGACAGAGGAAGGATAAATTGGTGCATGTCATTTATTATGCCAGCAAGGTCCTTAATGAAAATCAAAGGAACTACACCACTACAGAGAAGGAATTACTTGCCATTGTCTTTGCTTTTGATAAATTTAAATCATATCTCATTGGTTCTAAAGTAATTGTATTCACTCATCATGCAACACTCAAATACTTGCTTACAAAACAAGAATCCAAGCCAAGGCTTATAAGATGGATCCTGCTACTCCAACAGTTTGACATCGAAATTAAGGACAGGAGTGAAGCAGAGAACAAAGTTGCTGACCACCTCTCAAGGATCCTACAAGAGGAAGAAGGAGCACACCATCTTGCAGTGAATGAAAGCTTCCCGGATGAACAATTGATGATGATACAAGAGACCCCTTGGATTGCTGACATAGCCAATTTCAAGGCCATTGGGGAACTACCAACCAACATCAACAAACATATAAAGAGAAAGCTCATCAAAGATGCCAAATACGATATCTGGGATGAACCATACTTGTTTAAAAAGTGTGCTAATGGGATCTTAAGGAGGTGTATATCCCATGGAGAAGGACAAGAGGTGCTTTGGCAATGTCATGGATCTGCATATGGAGGCCACTTTAGTGGAGAAATAACAGTAGCCAAGGTGCTCCAATGTGGATTCTATTTGCCAAGCATTTTCAAGGATGCAAAGGACTTGGTGTCAAGGTGTGATGAATGCCAGAGGGCTGGAAATTTACCTAGGAATAATGAGATGCCACAGAGATTTATAATGGAGCTAGAACTATTCGATGTATGGGGGATTGACTTCATGGGGCCTTTCCCATCCTCCTACTGAAATATTTATATACATGTGGCTGTAGATTATGTGTCAAAGTGGGTGGAGGCTATTGCCACCACCACAAATGACAACAAGGTTGTAATGAGCTTCTTAAGAAAGAACATTTTCAGCAGGTTCGGAGTTCCCAGATCACTCATTAGTGATGGAAGGACACATTTCTACAATAAACAACTGGAAGCACTCCTTCTCAGATATGGAGTCAAACACAAGGTGGCAACCCCTTATCATCCGCAGATCAACGGGCAAGCAGATATTTCCAACAGGGAGCTAAAAAGGATTCTCGAAAAGACTATTGGAAGCTCAAGGAAGGACTGGTCTAAGAAGCTTGACGATGCTTTATGGGCCTACAGGACTGCCTTCAAGACCCCCATCGGGATGTCACCATACCAACTAGTATTTGGCAAGGCTTGCCACTTGCCAGTTGAACTGGAGCATAGAGCCTTCTGGGCTCTAAAACTACTGAATTTTGATGAGCAAGCTGCTGGAGAAAAGAGGCTGAGGCAACTCAACGAGCTGGAAGAATTTAGGAACCAACCATTTGAAAATGCAAAGATCTACAAAGAGAACACAAAATGATGGCATGATCAAAAGATAGCAAAGAGGTAGTTCACTAAAGGATAAAAGTTGTTATTGTACAATTCTAGACTTAGGTTCTTCCCTAGGAAGCTTAAGTCTAGATGGTCTGGACCCTTCACCATCATCAAAGTGCACCCCTATGGTCAAGTAGACCGGGCTATCATGATTCATAGCATCATGATTGGAGAAGAAATAGAAGTTCATGAGGTCATAGCCCAAGAAATTTATAAGGTGGCGGACAAGTCCTCTACCTTGGCAAGGTTAGCCTTTCCTCATCTCATTTGTCACCTCTGTTATTCAGTTGGAGTTGACATAGAGGGAGACATCCCCATTGATGAGGACAAACCCATCACTAAAGAAAGGATGGAGCAAACAAGAGATCCCACTCATCATGAAATCCCTGAGATGCCTCAAGGGATGCACTTTCCTCCACAAAACTATTGGGAGCAACTGAACACCTCCCTAGGAGAATTGAGTTCCAACATGGGACAACTAAGGGTGGAGCACCAAGAACATTCTATTCTCCTCCATGAAATTAGAGAAGATCAAAGAATCATGAAAGAGGAGCAACAAAGGCAAGGAAGAGACATTGAGGAGCTCAAGCTCTCCATAAGATCTTCAAGAGGAAGAACAAGTTGCCATCACTAAGGTGGACCCGTTCTTTAATTTCCTTGTTCTTTATTTTCCTGATTTTTTTGAAAATTATGCTTATGTTTATCCATGTTTGTGTCTTATTACATGATCATTAGTGTCTTAGTGTCTATGCCTTAAAGTTATGAATGTCCTATGAATCCATCACCTTTCTTGAATAAAAAATGTTCTTAATTGAAAAAGAGAAGAATTGTATGAATTTTAAATTTTATAACAGATTAATTATTTTGATGTGGTGGCAATACTTTTGTTTTCTGAATGTATGCTTAAACAGTCATATGTATCTTGAATTTGTGGTTCATGAATGTTGGCTCTTGAAAGAATGATGAAAAAGGAGACATGTTACTGAGGATCTGAAAAATCATAAAAATGATTCTTGTAGCAAGAAAAAGCAGTGAATACAAAAAAAAAAAGAGAAAAGAAAAACGAAAAAAATAGAGAAAAATGAAAAAATATAAAGCTGTGATCCAAGGCAAAAAGAGTGTGCTTAAGAACCCTGGACACCTCTAATTGGGGACTCTAGCAAAGCTGAGTCATAATCTGAAAAGGTTCACCCAATTATGTGTCTGTGGCATGTATGTATCCGGTGGTAATACTGGAAGACAGAGTGCTTTGGGCCACGGCCAAGACTCA